>NC_042618.1:68071255-68374434 GCF_901001135.1 Rhinatrema bivittatum | reverse complement strand
CTGCATTCATTTACATTACTAAATCTATACAGAAAACAACTGACACAACAGCGTGTAACAGAATTGTTTTATTATTTCAGAGACTCTGTGAAGGGAACGTAAGACTGCTCCATTTGCTTCCTGGTGCAGCAGGGCGCTTCTTGTATTCTATTGTTTCCTCACCTCCCACAGATCCATCTGGAGGTACAATCAAACATCAGGCAGCAGAAATCCTCCCTGCATCACAACACAAGCAGGGTTTCTACTCCAGATACTTCTCCATCCCAAAGAAGTCGTGGGAATTGTGACCAATTCTGGACCTGCAGATCCTCAACAAAACCCATCTTATGGGAGAAATTCAAAATGAACTCCCTCAATACAATTCTCCTATTCACTTAACAGGGTGACTAAATGTGTGCCCTGGATCTTCAGGACACCTGTACTCACATTCCAGTCCACCTGGTCCATTGGCATTAGCTGCAAATCCAAGTGAATTCATTCCACTGCCAATACAATGTTCTTCCATTTGGCCTCTCCTCTGCTCCCAGATAATTCACCAAATGCCTTGCAGTAGTGGCAGTGCACCTAAATTACTAGGGAGTTGAAACTTTCCCACACCTGGACAGTTGGCTGATCATGGCAAGTTCTTGAGAAGCAGTTCTCCACTGTCTAGGCATGACCATACGTCTTCTTTAAAGCTTAGGATTTCTCATTAGCTTCAAGAAATTGAATCTGGAAACCTACTCAGACCCTACATTTCATAGATACTTCAACAGACTCCTTGCTTCAGAAAGTATTCTTGCCCACTGATTGGAAGCAAATCAATGCTTTTTCATCCATGCTCTATGTGCCATTCTGAAATCCACTGCCAAGTGGCTCCTTATGTTACTCTGTCATATGGTGGTAGCCATCCTTCAACCCACCTTCATATACGACATTTCCAGTGGAGTCTAAGATCTCAATGGGATCAGCTCGCTAAACACCTGTCTTCAGTAGTGTGGATAACACCATTGGTACGGGAATTGCTGTGGTGGTTGCACCCTCAAGAACTCCAGGAAAGAGCTCCACTCCAGTTGAGTTCCCATCAACTCATCCTCATGACAGATGCCTCAACCAGGAGCTGGAGAGCCCATGTGGGATCCTTCCATACCCAGGGTATTTGGTCTCCACACAAATCTCCCTTCCAAATCAATCTCCTGGTGTTCAGGGTGATATGGTGAGTGGTCGAAGATATGGCAGCTCAGAGTGGTCGAAGATATGGCAGCTCAGATTCAATGCCAAGAAGTGCAAAGTCATGCATATGGGGAGTGGAAATCCGAATGAACTGTATTCGATGGGGGGGGAAAAGCTGATGTGCACGGAGCAGGAGAGGGACCTTGGGGTGATAGTGTCTAATGATATGAAGTCTGCGAAACAATGCGACAAGGCGATAGCAAAAGCCAGACGAATGCTGGGCTGCATAGAGAGAGGAATATCGAGTAAGAAAAGGGAAGTGATTATTCCCTTGTACAGGTCCTTGGTGAGGCCTCACCTGGAGTACTGTGTTCAGTTCTGGAGACCGTATCTACAAAAAGACAAAGACAAGATGGAAGCGGTACAGAGAAGGGCGACCAAGAAGGTGGAGGATCTTCATCGCATGACGTACGAGGAGAGATTGAAGAATCTAAATATGTACACCCTGGAGGAAAGGAGGAGCAGAGGTGATATGATACAGACTTTCAGATACTTGAAAGGTTTTAATGATCCAAAGACAACGACAAACCTGTTCCATAGGAAAAAAATCAGCAGAACCAGGGGTCACGATTTGAAGCTCCAGGGAGGAAGATTCAGAACCAATGTCAGGAAGTATTTCTTCACGGAGAGGGTGGTGGACGCCTGGAATGCCCTTCCGGAGGATGTGGTGAAGACCAGAACTGTGAAGGACTTCAAAGGGGCGTGGGATAAACACTGTGGATCCATAAAGTCAAGAGGCCGCCAATGAAGAGTGGGAGACTCGCCAGAATGACGGCTACTGCCTGGAGACAATACCCTTATTCAATAAACATACACATGCTTACTGTGACTCCAACATCGCTCTAAGCTTCAACAGCAAGAGGAAATGTGGAAAAATGGATTTACACTCACAAAGAGGGGAGTAGCTGGCTTGTTACGGCGGTTACTACCCCAAACCAAATAAGCCTGATGCTTCACCTTCAATGCATATACAGCATAGTTCTCTGCTTCAACGGCAGGGGAGAAGAAAAAAGGGTTCGCACTCACAAAGTGGGGAGTAGCTGGCTTGTTACGGCGGTTACTACCCCAAACCAATTGTGTCCGATACTTCACTTTCGATGCATATCCAGCATGGCTCTCTGCTTCAACAGCATGGGAGAAGACTGATACATCACGCATTTCCAGCATAGCTCCCTGCTTCAGCAGCAGGGGAGAAGAAAAACAACCAATAAGGACTGTATAACATAGTCTGGGTAAAACAAATAAGCATGGGTGTAGCTTGCTTATTGCGGCGGTTACTACCCCTACTACCCCTAACTAATCAAGCTAGATATTTCAATGGTGGGGGTGGAAGGGAAATAGAACCAAGAGCTAAGAGAAACAGATAAGTATGAGAGAAAAAAAACGTGTGAAGCTTGCTGGGCAGACTGGATGGGCCGTTTGGTCTTCTTCTGCCGTCATTTCTATGTTTCTATGTTTCTATGGCACGCTCTCACTATGTTCATGCATCTCCTCTGCAGCAAACGCAACCTGATTCGAACAATCAAGTTGCCATGTTCTATGTCAACAATGGGGAGGAATAGTATCACGGCTTCTCTGCCAAGAAGTACTGGAGATGTGGAACTGGATGGAACATCATTAAGCAATCCTCCAGGTGACTTATCTGCCAGGAGTCTCCAACATCTTGGCAGATGAATTCAGCAGAATGTTTCAGCTTCACGAGCAGTTTCTGCATCAATTAGTAGCAAACGCTGTTTAATTTCTGGGATCTACCATCAGTGGACCTGTTTGCAAAACACAAAACTAATTAACTAAATCAATTTTGCTTCATTCTACCAAGCAATCACAAACTGACGTAGGATGCTTTCCTCCTTGACTGAGGGTAAAGCCTCATGTACACTTTTCCACCAATTCCTTTTATACCCAAAACAGTGAAACATAGAAATGACGGCAGAAAAAGACAAATCGGCCCATCCAGTCTGCCCAGCAAGCTCCCACACTTATTTTCCCATACTTATCTGTTTCATCTACCAGCAAGTTCAGGGTCCTTGTTGGTAACTGTTTGATTCAAATTTCCTGCCATCCCCTATCATTGATGCAGAGAGTAATGTTGGAGTTGCATCAAAGGTGAGCATGAGGCTTAATGGTAAGGGTAGTAACCGCCGCATCAAGCAAGTTACCCCGATGCTTGGTTACCCAGACTGCACAGATCAATGCCTTGTTGGATGTTGTCTGAATGTAAAACCTGTTTTCCACATTTTCCCCTACCGTTGAAGCAAAGAGCAGTGCTGTATATGTATTCAAAGTGATGTATCAGACTTAATTGGTTTAGGATAGTAACTGCCGTAATAAGCAAACTACCCCCATGCTTCTTTGTTTACCCAGATTGTGAAGTTCAGTCCTTGTTGGTTGTTATCTGAATGCAAATCCCCTTTTCCACATTTCCCCTTGCCGTTGAAGCAGAGAGCAATGTTGGAGTTGTAAAGGCTTATTGAGTAAGGGTAGTAACCATCAGGTAATAGCCTCCATTCCAGTATTCCATCTCCATGGCTCTTCTCTTCATTCCCATCCTCTAGCCTTTATGGATCCACAGTGTTTATCCCATGCCCCTTTGAAATCCTTCACAATTTTAGTCTTCACCACTTCTTCCAGAAGGGCATTCCAGGCATCCACCACCCTCTCCGTGTAGAAATACTTCCTGACATTGGTTCTGAGTCTTCCTCCCTGGAGCTTCAAATCGTGTCCCCTTGTTCTACTGATTTTTTTCCAATGGAAAAGGTTTGTTGCTGCAGAAACCCTTTAGGATTATGCCTGCCTGATCCTCATAGCTTCAGTATGGCCCAGACAAGTTTGGTATGCATATCTAGTCAAGCTTTCCAGCAGTCCTACCATACCTCTGGGATTGGTCCCTGCTCTTCTAACTCCAGGTGATGAGACTCTCTTTCATCACCAACCTTTCATTCCTTGACCGCACAGCTTGGATGTTCAATGTTCAGTAATCTGAGATTGAAGATATATTTGTTTCATCCAAACAACCTTCAACCAGGAAAAACTATGCCTTCAAAGAAAGATTCTCTATCTGGTGTCATAACATGACTCTGACCACTTTTCATATGAACCTTCACAGCTTTTAAAATACTTCACCTCTCTCACTTAGATCTCAGCACTACCTCAGTAAGGGTACATACATCTAAGCGCCATAGCAGCTAACCCAATCGCATTTCATATTTATTTATTAACATTTATAATTTGCACATTACGTAGGTAGTGCACAGCAGTTTCATTTCTAAAACATACATAATCATAGTTTCATACATAAATAAAATAAATCACAAATAAAAATGAATAAAAAACATGGAAATATGTTAAATCAAATAGAACCTAAGCTGGTTTGGTTAGCATGCAGGAAAAGGAAAGTTTTTAGTGCTTTCTTAAAGGATTCATGAGATGAGGCAGTAGGAATCATCTCAGGCAGTGAGTTTCAGAGGCAAGATCCAGCTAATGAAAAAGCTTTGTTTATGGTGATATCTAGGCGTGTTAATTTTGGAGTTGGAACTTCAAGATATTTTTCTTGCTTAGTGAAGTTGACGAGTAGGCTTGCATAGACAAAGTGTTGATGCCTGCCAAGTGGAAGATTCCTCATTCAATAATTTGTGAATGAGATTGAGAACCTTATACTGTGATCTCGATGTGATGGGAAGCCAGTGTAACCTTATGAGTATAGGCATTTTCATTCCACTTATCAGTTTGGCAACAGAATTATGTCCAAGTTGTAATAGGTTTGTTGTATTTTCTGGAAGACCTAGATATGAGTTACAGTAATCAAATGCAACCAAAACTAAAGCTTGTAGTATAGCTTGGAAATCTTTCAATTTCCTTAATAAGGATAATTTATAGAATAATGACTTGAGTGAAGAAATATGTTACTTCATTGACAAATTGCATTCTAAAAGTACATCTAAATTTTTGACTGTTTTGATTGGCAATTGTAGGTTTTGAAATGATAGTACTGAAGGAAAAGAGTGTGGGATTTTTAATGGATGATAAAATTATAATCTGAGTTTTTCTAAACTGAGCTTCAATCTGTGATGGTTTAAACAGTGTTTGATGGAATTGATACAAAGTAATGCATGTTCGAGCATGTTGGGCCAAGGTGAAGAATACAGAATGAAAGATTGGATGTCATCTGCGTACAAATTATAATTGACACCTAAGCATAAGAGTAACTTGCATAGTGGAGCCAGGTAAATGTAAATGTAGAAGAAAGCACTGAACCTTGAGGAACTCCTGAAGTGATACTGAACAAAGAAGAGTGAGATAAACCAATTCTGATTTACTGCTTGCATCTGTTAAATATGAAGTAAACCATTCTTTAACTGTCTCAGTTATTCCCGTGGATGTCAGTCATGTAAGTAGTATAAAATGATATATGATGAGCGAAATCCCCTTATACACATAGGGGTAGATTTTAAAAGCCCTATATGAGTAAATCCATAGGATTTACGCGCATAGGTGGCAGAGGCAGGCGCGTGGGTGGCAGAGGCAGGCGTAACAGGTAGGACAAAGATCCGGGGGGGGGGGGGGCTAGATTAGGGCTAGGGGGTGGGAAGGTTAGGGGAAGGAGACTGGAGGTTAGGTTAGGGGGTTGGGAAGTTTTTGGGTACTTGCCAGGTTCATATGGCCTGGATTGGCCTCTGTTGGAAACAGGATGCTGGGCTTGATGGACCCTTGGTCTGACCCAGTATGGCTTTTCTTATGTTCTTAAGTTCCCTCCCAGGCTGCTCCGAAATCAGAGTGGCCTGGGAGGGAACGGGGGAAGGCCGTGGGCTTCAGTGCTCGCAAGTTGCACAATTGTGTACTCCCTTGTGTGCGCCGACCCCTGATTTTATAACGTGTGCACCAGTGCACGCATGTTATAAAATCGGGTGTCCATGTGCATATGCCAGGTAGCGCGCACGCTACTTTTGAAAATCTACCCCATAATATTTTTACATAGATAATATAACAAAATCTCTTAGAAATGTATGTTACATTTTTTTTTAATGAAAAATACATACCACAAAAATACATTAAAGCATTACAAACCTTAATCACAACATCATACAGCATCCTCACACATACATATATCCGAATTCCCCCTCAATCTCCACCTCACCAACAGACCGACTAGAGAAATATATAAAGGAACCCTACAGACCCCACCTACAAAAGCTACACGCCTCATCTCAACTAAAGACCGATCCTTTTCAACAGCAGGCCCAACTATCTGGAACGACATCCCAGCTGACCTCAGAATGGAGCCCTGCCTACCAACATTCAAGAAAAAACTTAAGACCTGGCTTTTCCGCCAAGCTTTCTCAGATACCCATGACACACAATAGTCGACAGAACTTCCTTTAGGAGCAATGGATTTCCATTTTACCCCTAAGACCAGAATAAGAGCCTCCTGACTGCTCTGTTTATACTAATAATGTCTCCGCTATCTCTAGCCTTTCCTTCCTTCCAGCAGTCTATGCCTCCAAGTTTAATTTCCCTGTTAAATGTAACTTTGCTTTTTCATGTTCAACCTTTTGTTTTTGGTTACTGTTCTTGGTTCAGTTCCCCTATTCGATGTGAACCGACCTGATATGGTCTCTACCATGAAGGTCGGTATAGAAAAGTGTTAAATAAATAAATAAATAAATATAAAAATATGATTCACAAAAGTGCAATTCTCAAGAAATACAATTCACAAACATTGGCGTAGTTTATAAGAAAAGACCACTTCTCAAGAAAATCGATGACATATGTATATTTTTCAGTGTTCTCAATATCTTTAGCATTCTTAATGTCTTCCTGTTCTCAACATTCTCAATTAAAATTATGAATCATGTTTTTATAATATGTGATGAATGTATGTGTGAGGATGCTGTATGAATGTTGCGGAAACCTTGTTGATGTGAATCAAGCCATTGGATTTCATCTGGGTAGTCTGATAGCTGACATACTCAATCTCATCATTAAACTAACCAGTTTTTCATCTCATACAACCCAAACCACCTAGGAATATTGGTTGCCAAGGCAACTTTATCCATTTGGATAGCTGATTCCATCCATTACTGCTATGACTTAGCAGGACTTCAGCTAGCAGATTCAGTTAAGGCTCATCAAATACAATCCATGGCTTTCTCTGTTGCTCATCTCCAAGAAGTACCCATTGAAGATATCTGCAAAACTATGATGTGATATTCATGCCAGCATTTACATCCTGTTACTGTCTTCATAACAACTCAAAGTCTGACAGTAGGTTTGGACAAGCAGTTTTGCCATATCTATTCTCGCTGTAGTCCTCTCTCCACGATGGCATCTGGGTTGCTTAATAAATAATCACACCACTGCAGCCCTCAGCTTGGCACTTCCCACATATAATGGCTAATTTAGTCTGCTTATCGATGTAAAAAACATGTTTGCTTACCGTAAATGGAGTTTATCACAGATAACAGGATGAGTTAACCAAGGAATACCCAACCGTCATCCTGGACTACACAGCTGCATTTAGCTCTGTTACTGACTGAGGAGGTTCATGAGGCTTTACCTGTGCAGGAACTCCTGCACAGGCTCAGTAGAGCTCTACAGCTTCGAGAGACAAGTCTGTTTGGTGCTGCCAGATGATGTTGCCCACATATAATGGCTAATTCATTCTGCTATTTTTGAAAAACATTTGCAATAAGCAAATGTGCTATCCTACTAATCTAGGTCTAAGGTTTCTCCAGAAAGAAAGAGAACTGAAAAGACACTTCAGTCCTCTCCCTTAGATTTTCAACACAAAAATCCACAACAACTCTAAGGGGTCTCCAATATAGACATAGAAAACAACTATTGCAGCATATCAGCTGCTGTGGCATAGATCAAGGGTGAGCAAACTATGGTCCATGGGCCAAAACCAGCCCATAGGTGCTTTCCCCCCCCCCCCCCCAACTCGCCTAGCTTACCTGAAAACTTCATGATCTCGGCCCACTACTGCTCTGCCCAATAGCAAGGCCTCAGTCCTGCCTCCATGACATCAGCAGCTTCTTGCCTGCAGCTTGAGCTCCCAGAACTTGGGGACTCTGCGTCCTGCAGCAGTGGAAAGCAGAGGAGGAACCAGAGGATTTCCACTGTGCAGGAGCCACTTACTTCCAGCGCTCAAATGGAGAAGTTGGTACGCTGCTGTTGGGTCCGCTGGAACTCGGGCAGGCATGGGAGGTGAATGGGGCTTGCAAACAACTGTGGGGAAGGAGCTGGGCCAGCAAGAGAGAGAACTGATGTGGCACAGGTATGCAGTGGAAGTGCAGGAGACACCACTGCTGTTTTCTTTAATGTTCAGGTTTTTCTTTTCTGTTGGGGAGCCGAGGAAGCCTGCAGACTGCACAGTCAAGGAGAGAGCTGTCTGGTGCCTGTGTGTGCTGGCATGGGAGGGGGAGCATTAGTGGTACTAGACTTGGTGGTCTTGTGGAAGAGTGGAGCCTCTGGAACAGAGGCTAGAGCTGAGCAGAACTGTAGCCCACCCCTCCATTTGTTAAAGCCAGCAACCGCTGAAACAGCTGTGAAGGGGGAGAGTTGCAGGGAAGGCACCAGGCCAACAGGAAGAACACAATGCTGCATGCGTTGACAGGGACTGCATAGGGCCTCTCTTAAAGGGGAAGCAGCCCATTGAAGAGAATGGAGGAGGAGAGACAGCTGTAGATTATGTGGCCAGGCAGCCTCCTGTTAGAGAAGATCATCAAGGTAATGTGGGTAGGGGGGGGGGGGATCCTGGGGTATGGCTGGAGAGAGTACTGTGGTCAGGTAGAGGAGAGGGGTTCTGGGGGGTCCAGGAAAGGAGTGTGCTGTAAGGGGTCCCACCTCTCCCTCACTCTGTGATTAGAGCTCTAAGCGGGGCCCCGTCCCCACTCTGTGACTGGAGCTTTGAGGGGGAACTCCTGTGGCGATACATTAAAAAAAAAAAAAGTTTGCCCACTCCTGACATAGATGATGGTATACACCTTTCTCCTTTTCTAATGGCATAGCTTTTCTACAAGGCAACACTTTTGTAGAAATCCCATTGGGGCACTGCGTCGGCCAAGGGTATGCCTGGTCACATCTGTGTTACGGAAGCATTCCTGGACTAGAGAGATATATAGGGCCTTTGCTGATGCTTCATACTAACATGAGAGATGTCACCTGTACCTATCTGACAAACATCCTCTCCTTTCAAAGATGGGGCAGTTCAACTATCAGCAAACTATTACCGCTGTGGACACACAAAAGTAATGGAAATGTGATACTTAGTGGCATGGCTACCATTCTGTGTAGCAGATGCACTGCAGGAAGTGGGGGAAAAACTTGCAACACTGGTGCTGCAGCCTTTGTAATCAGACTTGGGGGGGGGGGGGGGGGGGGAACCAGGTGACTGTGTTTAGAGCCAAATAGCTGACCATAAGCACAGCAATTATGAGCCAATAAATATGGTCTTGCAGGATTCCTAGCAGGTCACACAGGCCCACGTTAATTGGATGAAAGGGCTGTCAGTATAAAAAGTGCAGGTGGTGGGATTTCCTGTTCTCCCTAATTAAGTCTAATTAAATGTTTATATATGCGCATAGCCAGGTGTTTTGCTTTCTCTCCACCCTTCTTGAGCTAGGTTGTTCTGTAAAGTGCTGAATTGAGCTAGCAGTGTGTGGAAGGATACTAAGTAATGAAAAATGAAATGTCATAGTTGTAGAACATGGAGCTACTGTATCATTTTGGTGAAGGGAACAGTCCTGCTTGATGTGAATTACAACTCATAATAGAGTGATGACAGGGAAAAGCATACAATGGGGATGAGGGAGGCTTTTTAAAAAATCAATTTTGCATATATGTGTTCCTTCTCTGACATCTGTAGACCATTCTCTATCATGTCATTATGAATATAATTTTTTTACCCATGTTTTCAGGATTTCTATTTCTGTTTCTCCATTGACTCATTGATTCCTCTGGAGTTGGTCCTGTGTAAATGCTTTTGTGTGTAGTTGCAGGAAGTGGTGATTGTACTGTGAGCAAGCATTTTTTGCTTTCTGCTTTTATCTAAGTTGGAATCTTGGTGTGAAAATGTTCGTTGTGCTTCTTGCACCCAGTTCTAGATGTGGTGATGTCGAATGAGTGGTTCCATGAGGTTTCTCTGGTTAAGTCTGAATGCATCCAAGTTATCCAGCTAAGTAAATAGTGGGAAAAATTCATACTGATAACTTTGAGGTGTTCTTGGGCAAGCCAAACTTATCTGCATAAGTTAGCCAGATAATACTCATATTCAGTGTTATCCGGCTAAGTTATCCTGATGAGTTTAGGGGGGATTAAGTCTGGTGGCCTGTGAGAGATTTCTTTAAGTTACTCAGCTGTAGTCAGAATAGAGCTGGATATATTAAAAGTTATTTGGGTAAGTTTTCCTAGATAGCAATTAACTAAGTATATTCAGCAGGATTCTAAATAGTTGGCTACAAGTGATCCAGATAATCTGCTTTATAGGATCTGCCAGGCATTAGCCTGGCACTTGTGACCTGGATTGGCAACTGCTGGAGGCAAATATGCTGGGCTTGATATGCCTTGGTCTGACCCAGCATGGCATCTCTTATGTTCTTATAATTTTGCTGCTCATCAGCCTGCTGAATATGGACCCGTTAATACCCAAAAAGGGATAATGAGGACATGAACCTGATGTCAATTGGCATAGTTTTGTGCAGTATCAGAAATATACTCTCACTCTGAGGCTTATGAAGTCCTGACAGCTAGGATGCAATTTGCATGGAACACCAGAAAGTAAGGCTCTTGCTTTGGTTGGACTAATCAAGCCATATGATCAGAAATGCAGTGTTACTTAAACAAGAGGCAGAAAGTCAAGCAGCACAGTCAAGATACTGAAATATATTGATCATTGTCACAAGTGTTCTGCTACTCATTGTTCTAAATTAATTGGTTCAGTTCTAGTTGCTGTACTGATCCTGGAAAAAAACTGGAGTCTTAGTAGATTGTGAGCATTAACTGATGTAGTAATACATAAACTTTCAAGATCAACCAGGCCCCTTCTAGAACATTCTGTAGGAACATAATTTGCCATACTGGGGCAGACCAAAGGTCTGTCAAGCCCAGTCTGTCAAGCCCAGGATCCTGTTTCCAACAGTGGCCAATCCAGGTTACAAGTAGCTGGCAACTACCCAAACACTAAGAAGATCCCATGTTACTAATGCTAGTAATAGCAGTGGCTATTCCCTAAATCAACTTGATTAATAGCAGTTTATGGACTTCTTCTCCAGTAACTTATCCAAACCTTTTTTAAAGCCAGCTACACTAACTTCCCTAACCACAACCTCCGGCAGTGAATTCCAGAGCTTAATTGTACGTTGAGTGAACAAATTTTCTCCGATTTGTTTGAAATGTGCTACTTGCTAACTTCACAGAGTGCCCCCAATCCTTCTATTATCTGAAAGAGTAAATAATCAATTCACATTTACCCATTCTAGTCCTCTCATGATTTTAGAGATCTCTGTCCTATCCCCCTTCAGCCGTCTCTTCTCCAAACTGAACAGCCTTAACCTCTTTAGCCTTTCCTCATGGGGAGCTGTTCCATCCCTTTATATTTATTTATTTTATTTAACGCTTTTATATACCGACATTCGTATGATCCAAATACAGATCCCTGAAGCACGCCACTGTTTACTTTTTTCCACTGTTTCCTGTCTTTTAACCAGTTTGTGATCCATGAAAGGACATCACCTCCTATACCATTTTTTTGTTTTCTTTGAAGCCTTTCATGAGAGACTTTGTCAAATGCCTTCTGAAAATCCAAATACACTACATCTATTGGTTCACCTTTATCCATGTGTTTTTTAACCCCTTCAAAAAAGTAGCAGATTTGTGAGGTCCATGCTGGCTGTGTCGCATTAAAACATGTCTATCTATATGTTCTATGATTTTGTTCTTTAGAATAGTTTCCAATTTTTCCCAGTACTGAAATCAGGCTCACTGGTGTATAGTTTCCCAGATCACCCCTGGAGCCCTTTTTAAATATCAGGGATACATTGGCCACCCTCCAGTCTTCAAGTACAATGGATGAGTTAGTGATAGCTTACAAATGTTTACTAATAGGTGTGAAATTTCATTTTTTTAGTTCTTTCAGAACCCTGACGTGTATACCATCCAGATCGTGGGTACATTTACCAACTGACTTTGTATCTATTCTGAAAGGGAAAATACGAGCACATGTTGCCTTTGAAAATTGCCCTGAGAAAAAAAGTGTCCACAGAGCTGTGCATGTGATTTTGCTGCTGATTTTGAGAATCTAATCTACGCATGTGGTTTCCCTCCCTCAGCCCAACTATGCCTCCCTCTCCCGAGCCTGCCAACATTTTTTGCCTGGATAAATATATGGGTGTTGATTCCTGCACATATTTTTAGTTAGGTGGGGTTTGGGTAATTTTCAAACAGCCATTTTGCCTAGGTAAATCAATATTTATCCATATAAATGGCTTCTGCAAACTTTTGTCCCTATGTATGCCTTTCTAAAAAGAAACATGCAACTTTGCTCTACTTTATTAACTAACTAGCAGGCCGATACAGTACAGTGCGCGCCAGCGTTTGAACGTGCTAGCGTTTGGACATACTAGCTTTACGCCTTATTCAGTAAGGGGTAATAGCACGTCGAAAAAGCGCATCCAATCCCCCCCCCCCCCCCCCCCGAAACTAATAGCGCCCGCAACATGCAAATGCATGTTGCGGGCGCTATTAGTTATTCCCGCGTGATTCACTAAGTAAAATGTGCAGCCAAGCCGCACATTTTACTTTCAGAAATTAGTGTCTACCCAAAGGTAGGCGTTAATTAGTGCCGGCACCGGGAAAGTGCACAGAAAAGCAGTAAAAACTGCTTTTCTGTACACCCTCCGACTTAATATCATGGCAATATTAAGTCGGAGGTCCCAAAAGTAAAAAATAATTCAAAATAATAATAATAAAAAAAATTTTTAAATCGGCCCGCGGCTCGCGGGTTGAAAACCGGGACACTCAATTTTGCCGGCATCCGGTTTCCAAACCTGTGGCTGTCAGCAGGTTTGAGAACCGATGCAGGCAAAATTGAGCGTCGGCTGCCAAACCCACTGACAGCTGGCGCTCCTGTCCAAAAAGAGTCCCTAGCGCCTCTTTTTACCATGGGCCCTCATTTAAATACTGAATCGCATGCACGGGAGAGCGGGCACTTTTACTGCATCGGCCTGTAGGGAAGGATGAATTTTTAGTAGTGCATCTAACTGCAAGGTTGCTCACATACTTTAAAGTGTGCACAACATAATCAAATTTTGACTCACAGGGTACCTACATAAATTGTTTGAACACTAAGTTGTTATGCAGCTAATTATGCATGTGTTGCTTTGCCTATTTCAAAATGATTGGGGGAAAGCTACCCGATTTATCTGCATGCCAGTTCCACATGTGCTATATGAAAAGATAAGTTAGTTGTCTAGATTCAGAATGACCCTGGATTGTCTTTTTTTTTTTTAATGTACATTATGATCTCAGCTTGTAGTTACAGGCAGCTGAAAATCATCTTAAGTGACCAACCTGTACGCGTATCTCTTTATTTTTATGTGCATAGGTACTGACTAAGCTTTTGAAAATTTACCCCAGAATATTTACAAATTTTTACAAATGGGGCAGATCATGAACTAGCCTTCATCTTCTTTAGCTAAAGCAGATTTTAATTTAGGAACATGGAAGAAGAGAAGGTTAGGTAAAGGAAACACGGACAGACGTGAAAAGGAGTCTCCTAGGGAGTCCTAAAATAAAAATCTTTTTTAAAATAGCCTACTCAGTAAATGAGAAAATAATCTGAACTACTCATATTCTTCCCTTCCCCATCCTCTGGTGAGTCTTGTGTTTGTAATCCACTCAGTCCTGTACTCAAGTTTATTCTTACTCCCAGGCATAAAACTTAAAACTCCATTTTTCTCTGTTAGGATTATAAGCTTTCTTTTCCCTCCATAGATACAAAATGGAAGAAAAGTCTTAGTAAATCAGGCCTTTACTGTGCTGGCTGTGGCTCTCCTCTGCTGCACTGGAACAACTAATCTGACATTTTTTGGGTGTTTGAATTTAATGCATGCCAGTTTCTCTCAAGAACAAATTATCTGAGTGTATTTCTGTGAACCGTTTTTATGGTAAATGTTGTCAAACTGAAAACAAGGGGACAATAAAAAAACAGCCATTTAAGTGTAATTTACTAACATTTTGAGGTCTTGAACACAGCCTCTTCATTGTGCAGCAAAACAAATAGTACTATTCAAACTGTATTTTAACAATTTATTATTCTGAGAATCCCTGGGGCAATTTGTTTTTAAATTCTTCTTACCTTTAATTATAGTGTATATTATTATAGTCCTCTATTATGGTGTTTCTCAAGTCACTCCTGGAGTTCCCCCCATCTAGTCTGGTTTTCAGATTATCTATAATGAATATATGTGAGATTATATTTGCATAGACTGCCCCCACTGTATTCAGCTCTGTCTCACCTGTATTCATTGTGGATGTCCTGAAAATCAGACTGGATAGGGAAGCTCCAGGACCAGCTTGAGAAACATTGCTCTGGCGGTCTTTTTTTTTTTTTTTTTTTCTGGTTCACAGATTATGGGGTGGTAGCATTTATGTATGTATCAAATCCAAATTGATGACTGCATTTGCATGTTATAGGCTCAGAGGAATGTTATAATAGTAGTAGCTTTTAGACCAGAACTTCCCAAATCTGTCCTGTGACCACACAGCTACTTGGGTTTTCTGGATAGCCACAATAAATATGCCTGAGATAAATTTGCATATGCAGATTTCTATCATGCATATTCATTGTGGATATCTTGAATATTCAAAAGGCCATGGGGTACTTATCATTTCTTTCTTACTACTTTTCTTCATTTCTTTTCTGTTTTGAACACTTCCAGCTACTGGTTCCAACTGCAGTCTTCCCATACCGAACACTGAAAGCTATGGATACCTAAAAAGGCCATATCAATGTAGATACCATGCTGGCCTGTGAATTTTGCTCTTTTATATTAGAGGAACTAGATTCTTTTTCCTAGTTTATGCTCACCTCATTTACAGGCCGATGCAATATCAACATGTAAAAAATGTGCATCCAAACTTGGGCGCACGTTTTTTTTGAATGCACACACATCTACCTGTCCTGGGCGCGCGATGCAATAAGCAAATGAGCTGCCACGCTAAAAGGGACACGCAGTGGTGAGCTGCCACGCTAAAAGGGACACGCAATGGGTAATTTGTGCATCCCTAGCGCTCTATATCAAGGGCTCAGGAGAGGTGTCTGTGCTTCTAGAACAGCATTGGCCAGAGCTCCCTCCCTCCCCACCACTGGCAGGATTGTTCCTGATTGGTCCTTTTCACTGACACTTTGCCAGTGAAAGGACCAGTCCCCTTTCAGGACAGCTTTCTGAAAGGGGATTGGTCCTTTCACTGACATGTGACAATGAATGGACCAGTCAGCAGGAAGAGAAGGAGTGAATAAATTAATATCAAGAGCCCAACAGTTAATATTAATGTATCCACTCCTTTATTCACTGCTGGCAGGGGTTCTGATTGGGCCAGACCATGGGGGTGCTGCTTTCTGTGGTTCCCCCTATTAGGAACCATAGAAAGCAGGATTTTATTTTTTTGTTAAGCCCTTGAGGGGGATATAATTCTACTTTCTGTGATTCCTCCTATTTAGTATAGCTAGGATACTAATAAAAGGATTCACAGACAGCAACATTTTTTTTTTCATCAGTCCTTTAACGCCTGCTCCCGGACAGGCATTAAATTTGCAGCATTAAAATGGGTGCCATAGCCATGCAGCAATTTTTTTGAATCGGGTGTTAATGGCTAATAGCCTCATCAACATCAAATTTACATGTGATGAACGCTATTAGCCACGTGCTGGTTTGGACGCGCATTTTGGATGTGCTAATCCCCTTATTGCATGAGGGGTTTTGGAACTGCGGCCAGAACACACATCCACACATCCCACATGAAAAGCTATGTGCTCGGCCAAGTGCACTGTATTGCATTGTCCTGATAAAGTTCTTCCTGCTTATCATTCCTGACTATTTAGCAGCAGTGGCTCCAACCCTGCAGGTGTAAAAATGTCCAGAAGAAGGAGCTCTAGCTCAGGACTCCCCAAATGCAGTGCTCAGGGGCTGTAAACCAGTCTAGTTTTGATGATTTCCACGATGAATATGCATAAGATCTATCTGCATGCACTGTCTCTGCTGCATACAAATGTACCTCATGCTTATTCATTGTGGATATTCTGAAAACCTGACTGGTTTACAGTCCCTCGAGGACTGGATTTAGTGACCTGTGCCCTAACTACTGAGAAAATAATGTTTTGGTTTTAAAGTTCTTGTCTAGAATACATTTTAGCACTTTTTACTCTTTGACATAACCCTCTTCTGGGATGATTTGTATCACGATCTCTTCTAAAATTGTTCTACCTTGTCTGGTTTATAGTAATATTTTTAAAGTTCTGAATTACTGTGTACAGAAGATATCAAGTGAAAGTTTGTGTGTATATAAAATAATAAATGTACTTGCATGTTTTGTGTATTGATTAATATACAAAATAATTCCTATTTATTTATTTGTCTCTTACTGGAAAATCCTTTATTTTATAGCAGTCATTAACCAATGGCAACAAGAATCCAAGGAGAAGGTGATATCCCAGTTGTTAACCCATCTGCCTTTGCTGAAACCAGGAAACATAGAAGCCAAAGTGGAGTACATGAAATTATTGCCTAAAATCCTGGCTCATTCAATTGAACATAACCAGCATATAGAAGAGAGCAGACAGCTTTTGTCATATGCTTTGATACACCCTGCCACATCTTTGGATGACAGAAGTGCTTTAGCCATGTGGCTTAATCACTTAGAAGATCGCACGTCAGGTACGTTCAGCAGCCAAAGCAGAGGTCGGTCCGATTCTTTGGACTATGGGCAGACACACTACTATCACCAAAGACAGAACTCTGATGACAAACTGAATGGGTGGCAGAACTGTCGAGACTCTGGGATTTGCATCAGTGCCTCCAGCTGGCAGGACAAAAATCCAGTGTGCGAAAATGGACACATCTACTCCTCCTCCTCTGTTCCTGCAACCATCAACACTATTGGGACTAGCGCAAGCACAAGTAAGTACAGCAAGAACACCTGAACACTAACCATTTATGGCATGTCCTTCTCCCCCAAGAAAATATTTACTTGCACTGCTTGTAACTTTAGAAGAGGAGCCAGTTTTAGACTGGCTGTGGAAATCTTATTTAGTACCTGCGTTACCCAGAATAGTCTTTTGATGTTTGGTAAGGGCAGAGCCCCCAAAACCATTTATAGGAACACATTTCTGAAAAATTGTATTTTATATTATACACAGATTCTACGAGCTTTAAGTTAATGGTTGCCTGTGTGTCTGTTCATGAACCCGTGAATATCGCCCATACAATAAGCAGCGTATTGTGGAACAAAACATTTTGCTTTAATAATATTTTGCTGAACCAAGTACACTACAAATGGGTCAGTTGATTTTTCACTCTCTGGTCCCCATTCTAATTAAACCCAATTGTTATTTGCTGCAAATTAATTTTCTTTGGGAAAGGATCACTGGAGAAAATAATAATAGAAAAAACTTTATAGTAAATATAAGTTCTTTTGCTATGTGTTACTTTTGTTTGATTTCCTTTTCTCATCCCTTCTCTTTTACCTCGCCCTTTCTTTTCATGTCCATTCTCATTTACTGTAAAAAGTTTTCCTTTGCTGAGGTGAGGACAGGGAAGGGGGAAAACAAATAGAGTTATACTTTTGGTTCGCCTGTCTTCTGCAGAACAGTTGGATCATATATTTTAACCTGATACTGCACAGTTTGTCATTCTTAAATTATATCCCCTCTGCTTATTGGCCAGCAGAATCAGTTTAATCCCTTTGCCGTAGGAAATAGCTGGCAACTTGTCATGCGCGTATGTGTGAAGTCTTTGGTGTATGCATCAGAGCTGCTTACTCTTGTGATGTCATTGATGTAAGCAGTCTGTTGCATGAAGTTTGATGTACAGTACTTCTTAATACATGAAATTCAAAATAGACTTCCCCATTTTGGTTTCGAAAAGGCGAGGCATGTGTTAGTAGCTTTGTAGAGAATGCAGTTCCTTGCTGTAAAAGCAGATTAACTTGTCAACAAGTGGGAACTCATAAATAAAAGAAACGGTGGGAGTAGATTTGTTATTAAAAGGCTTCCTTTCCCAGTTCCCTGGCTGAATCAACAAGCGTCTTTTTACTTGTCAGCACAGATGGAGGATTGACACAAATTTTCAGTGAATTACCTAAGGGATATATATTATGTGCCCTGTACATATGTGTCACAGTTTGAGATGACATGATCCACCAGAAATAGATGTCTGTGGCTAGTCATTGGGTGAGCTTTATCTACACAATTCTCTGGGAGAGCTTTTTCTTTTCATGCTATCCTCCGTCTATTGCCAGACTATTCCAAAGTTCCATCAGTGGAGTATTTAGGCATGATAGTATGGTATGACCAGACTGATATAAAATAGTTAACCTGTGTCGTAAAGGATCTAATCCTATGGTGAGCTCTTCCTGTATTAATTTCCTTTGCTAGTTTATTTGTGAGAGGAATTCTCACAGAAGTGTCTGTTTTGCTTTCTTTTTTTTTTTTAAACCCTGAGGTATATTTAAGCCAGCGCATAGCAATTATTCTGTTAGCCATCACCAATCTGGAAATGATGAAAAAGTAATAAGCTTTAAAAAGACAGCTACTATTAAGACTTCATCACACACTACCTACAAAATGACACTTATTGAAGTTGTGTTTTTCACAAGCATTTTTACTCATTCATTATAATCTTTTGTCAAGTTTAAAAATTACCTATGGAGAATTAGGCAACCCTGAAATTTTCAGGCAGGAGTGACAAGTGCTGAAATATGTCACTATGCCTAATATTTGAATATATATATATATATATATATATATATATATATTAGGGATGTGAATCGTGTCCTCGATCGTCTTAACGATCGATTTCGGCTGGGAGGGGGAGGGAATCGTATTGTTGCCGTTTGGGGGGGTAAAATATCGTGAAAAATCGTTAAAAATCGAAAAATCGAAAAACCGGCACATTAAAACCCCCTAAAACCCACCCCCGACCCTTTAAATTAAATCCCCCACCCTCCCGAACCCCCCCCCAAATAACTTAAGTAACCTGCGGGTCGTTAAAAATCGAAAAATCGAAAAACCGGCACATTAAAACCCCCTAAAACCCACCCCCGACCCTTTAAATTAAATCCCCCACCCTCCCGAACCCCCCCCAAATAACTTAAATAACCTGCGGGTCCAGCGGCGGTCCGGAACGGCAGCGGTCCGGAACGGGCTCCTGCTCCTGAATCTTGTCGTCTTCAGCCGGCGCCATTTTCCAAAATGGCGCCGAAAAATGGCGGCGGCCATAGACGAAAAAGATTGGACGGCAGGAGGTCCTTCCGGACCCCCGCTGGACTTTTGGCAAGTCTCGTGGGGGTCAGGAGGCCCCCCACAAGCTGGCCAAAAGTTCCTGGAGGTCCAGCGGGGGTCAGGGAGCGATTTCCCGCCGCGAATCGTTTTCGTACGGAAAATGGCGCCGGCAGGAGATCGACTGCAGGAGGTCGTTCAGCGAGGCGCCGGAACCCTCGCTGAACGACCTCCTGCAGTCGATCTCCTGCCGGCGCCATTTTCCGTACGGAAAATGGCGCCGGCCATACGTTTTCCGTACGAAAACGATTCGCGGCGGGAAATCGCTCCCTGACCCCCGCTAGACCTCCAGGAACTTTTGGCCAGCTTGTGGGGGGCCTCCTGACCCCCACGAGACTTGCCAAAAGTCCAGCGGGGGTCCGGAAGGACCTCCTGCCGTCCAATCTTTTTCGTCTATGGCCGCCGCCATTTTTCGGCGCCATTTTGGAAAATGGCGCCGGCTGAAGACGACAAGATTCAGGAGCAGGAGCCCGTTCCGGACCGCTGCCGTTCCGGACCGCCGCTGGACCCGCAGGTTATTTAAGTTATTGGGGGGGGGTTCGGGAGGGTGGGGGATTTAATTTAAAGGGTCGGGGGTGGGTTTTAGGGGGTTTTAGTGTGCCGGCTCACGATTCTAACGATTTATAACGATAAATCGTTAGAATCTGTATTGTATTGTGTTCCATAACGGTTTAAGACGATATTAAAATTATCGGACGATAATTTTAATCGTCCTAAAACGATTCACATCCCTAATATATATATACTAGCAAAAACTGCCCATGGTTGACTGGTCTATAAATTGTACAAAAGTGAAAATGATTAATATTTTATTTTGTGAAGTAATTAACAGAAAGTATATAGAACGTTAGGGAACCTTTCTGTAAACTAAATTGACCGTATATTGATGTCTCTCATTGCCCAACTCCAGCGAGCGCTAAATAGCGATTTGTTATAGAAGATTAAAAAGCACCAGTTCCAGTCTAGATTCCTGGGAGCACTGCACTATTTATCATCCTCCATTGAGAGAACTGAGCAGTTAGCCTTACTGTCTGTTGCCTGTCTTTTAACCAGTTCATAATACACAACAGTGGTGTAGCCACATATGTGCCTAGATGAGCCATGACCCACCCAGTTAGGGCTCAAGCTCATGTAATCAGGGCTGCTCGACACCAGCAGAAACGGCTTGCAGGATAGCCATCGTGGTTCCCATCTCTCAGTAGCCAAAGAAGGAGAGGGCTGCTGAGGATCCCATCCTGTGGTGGCTGAAGAAAAGATCTGGCATTGCCTGAAATAGACTATGAACATGTGTGTGCCTGCCTGTGCATGTTACTAGGTGTGGGAGCCTAAGAGATGGGACTTTGCAGACAGACATATTCTGTTTGCACAGTGCACCTTCCACTGTTCAGCCCGCTGCCTGGTGGCACAGACAACCATGACAGTGTGACCAAGACAAGACTTTATATATACAGAACTGTTTTGTGACATTTTATCTATGCTGCAAAGAGATAACTGCTTTAGTTCATTGGGACAGTTCTATTAAAAAATGTTTTAAGGAAATAGCTAATAACATGTTTTGGTAACATTTTTGGTAACTTTTTGGTGAACAGGGATCACAAACTGGAATGTTTAATTTATTCATTTTTTTGCCATTAATACTCTTATCTGCCATGCTGGAAATGATGTAGCTGTGTATGAACTGGCCTTTTCATTAAAAAAAAATTTGACTCTTTTATTGGATATTAAGATAAAAACAAAAAATAATAGATAACTAATACAATACACCATATAATAAAATATTTTTAAAAATGTTTTTCATAATTCAGGCAATACTAGTGATCAAATGTTATATTTTGTGAATGTTTGCATAGTATTCTGTGTGTTTTGTTATTGTATATATAAAGAGGTCTGAGGAGGAAGGGTGCATTAGATAAAACACACAAGTATAATCTGTCACCATACATCATCTATAATCATGAGTTTTTCTTTTATTGGTCCTGTACTTAATGTAATTTAATTTAGATTTAGATTTTTTTTTTAATATTCCACTTTTTCAAACACTTCACAGTGAATAACTTTCAGGTACTATAAGTATAATTTAAGATTTCTGTTCCACTGTCTATCACTTCAAAGTGCATCACAGTGGTTAATATGGTTGAAAAATATAACATGTAGAGAACATTCTAAGTTTCTACATAATATGCTTGGGTTATATCAGTATTGCTGATGGGGCAGAACATTCTTTAAATTATCATACTTTACAGAAAATCAATTGCTACACTCGAATTTCATTGATAAGTTCACCTGAAAAAATAGAAAAGGGACACAAGGTTAATCTAAAAAATGTTAATTTTAAATTTGGCTCTTCATAGTTATGCAGAAGCAGTAAGTTAACTCTGGTACAAAATAATAAAATTCTTCCAAAGAGCCACTCCTTGCAGCTGCTGTACAACACTATAAGAAACAGCATGTGGGTAGACAGACGTAATTGTTTACAGGATCTTTATAAGCAGAAACCAATCTAACTGGGTAAGCTATTATCCTGGGCAAGTTGTAGATGGAGCAATGGTATTGAGTCTTTCTGAAGAATTATTGATGGAGTTGTCCTCTGTGATGGATAGTTGGCTGTGCAGTGTTTTGCATTGAATGAACTGTAAAGTTTGTGTGTGCTTTTGATAGCAGTGATAACCAATATCCATAGGCAGAGATGGGAAGAAATTTTGGTTCCTGCAGCAGTGTTCCCTCTAAGCTGTGCGTGTGTGTGCGCGCACATAGCCCGTGAAGGCCGCACACATGGTACAAAGTTTAGTGCACAGAGTTTTTAATCCTAGAGTTTTTCCAAAAGCTAGGCAAATGTCTACATAATGTCTGTGCCACTCTGTGGGTTAAGAGATCTCTAACTCATCTCTACACAGGCCATAGTATTGGTTTGAACACTTGCTCCAAAGTTTCTGTAACCCCAGTGAATTTAGGCCTAAATGCACACACTGATGCGGCTCTCTGACAGAGGCCAGGATGCCACCTGTTACTTAGAACTGACTGCTAGCCTGCTATTTCATTAATGGGATGAGGTCAGGGAGAGTTCATACTCCCAACCTCCAATGGCATAGCTGCAGCGATTCATGGTACAGCGACACAGTGTGGATGAGAGGGATGCTAGCATTGCTAGGCTACACAATACACACGCGTACAAGAATCAATGTCTACGTCAGCAGCTAGATGACTGAGTGTATATGACGCCATGTGGTAATATAAATCATTTATAAAGAATATTAGAAAAAGATAGTGTCAACTGGTTAAGTTTAAATAAGTTGATAATATTTAAGTTAATTACAATTAAGATAATAAGATTTGAACGCATAAAAATCGAAATGAGTAAAGGTGTTAAACGCAAGAGAACAGCTACATCATTTAAATCCGAATAGCTAGATGAGACTGTTGAAACTAATACCGCAAAGTCACACGGCCTAACTCGTGTAGCCCTGCGTGAAAATGTTTTGTATGATGAAGATAAAGGAGTCATTTGTCTGATCTGCGCTGAAGTGAAAGCTCTAGGAGAGTTTTCTACAGGTAAAAGTTGGAACGAGGTCTGGAAACTGGAATTCCTCAAAAGACATCTAGTAAGTAAATCTCACATTGACATTGTAACAAAATTGAAAAGTATGAATCCACTATTTCGCGGTGGGTTCATGAACCTGTTACTAGAGACTCCAGAAGAAAAGCAAAGGAGGCAAATCGTTGTAGAACGGAAGCGTTCAAATCCAGATGAGATAAAGGTCCTGATTGACAGTGTCTTGCTAGCCATCAAATTGAACTCCTCTATGCTGGCTGTTACAGACATGGCCAAATTTGTAAAGCTGCCAGAGAGTTTGAGAAGTAAAAACTATGCATTTGAATTTCTTGAAGTCATCAACAGCGGTGTTCAAAATGATATAATGCAAGAAATTTCTTCGGCATTGTTCCACACTTTAACCGTTGATGAAAGCACTGACATATCTTTGACCAAATGTTTAATACTTTATTTTAAGTATCGACCTAGCAATGCTTTGGATTACAAAGTATCGTTTGGTGGCATTTTGTGATTAGAACATTGCAATGCTGCTTTAAATCATATCTGCCATCAAACTCTTTTATACAGCAAACAAGCTTGATTTAAGGAAGATGGTTATGTTTACATCGGACGGAGCCTCTGTTATGTTAGGAAGAAAAAATGGAGTAGCAGCACAGTTGAAAAAAGAAATCCCACACCTAACTCAGCAACACTGTGTAGCACATTGTGAAGATTTAGGAATAACTGATACATAGAAAGAAGTCAAACTGATGCTAGACATTGAAACACTTATCAAAACTGTGTACTCGATGTTTAGTAGATCTATTTCGAAAATAGTTAAATTTCAAGAAATTGTTGACGCCTCAGAGCATGATTCAGTGGCATTCAGACCTTTAAATGAAGTGTGATGGCTGTCGAGGCATTTTGCTGTGCAAGCTATAGTTCGAAACTATGCTGTTTTGTTACAATATTTCGAGGAAGAGCGGGGAAAAGATCCAGTTGCCAAATACTGTTTCAAGAAGCTGAGCACTTCTGAGTTTAGGGTAGCTCTGGAAATTTTGAATGATGTTCTATCAGATTTGGCTTCATTGTCTCTTCTTCTTCAGAAGAAGGGTTTAACAACTCTAGAAGCTCACCATCTAGCTCGAGACAAACTGAACAAGATCAGAAGTCAATATCTAACAAGCTCACCTCAGTGGAGTCAAAGTGTTAAAGCACTATTACAGGTACTGTTGCGGTCCCGGTCGCTAGACTAGCGACCGGGTCCTTACCTCTCTGCTGCCTCCCCCGGGCTCGCCGTGATCCGCTGTTCCTGGGGCCTGTAGGGCCGCATGGCAGCGTCTCTCTCCACGTGGAGACGCTGCCGAAGGCCGACTCTGACTCCTCCCACTGCCAGGCAATGCGCGCGCGAGGAGGGGGCTCTTAAAGGTCCAGCACCCGGAAGTGCTGAACCGCCCCGTTCCTGACGTCAGATGCCGGCTGGCTATTTAAACCAGCGTCTGACTTCCTTGCTTTGCCTTTGCAACGTGGTCGCTCCTTTGAGTGGTTAGTTGCCTTGATTCCAGTTCTGGTTCCTGCTTGTTCCAGCCGTGCCTTGCTTCCAGCTCCGGTTCCTGCTTGTTCCAGCCGTGCCTTGCTTCCAGCTCCGGTTCCTGCTTGTTCCAGCCGTGCCTTGCTTCCAGCTCCGGTTCCAGCTTGTTCCAGCCGTGCCTTGCTTCCAGTTCGGTTCTGCTTGGTCCTGCTGTGCCTTGGTTCCAGCTCTGGTTCCTGCTTGCTTTATACGTATCCTGACTCCAGCTCCGGTTCCCGATTCTCCATGACTTCAGCCAGCCACGAACCTTGGTCTTCTTCACGATTCTCCTTTGTCTTCAGCCAGCCACGATCCTCGGACTTCCTCATGATTCTCCTTGTCTTCAGCCAGCCACGACCCTCGGACTTCCTCACGATTCTCCTTGTCTTCAGCCAGCCACGACCCTCGGACTTCCTCACGATTCTCCTTGTCTTCAGCCAGCCACGACCCTCGGACTTCCTCACGATTCTCCTTGTCTTCAGCCAGCCACGACCCTCGGACTTCCTCACGATTCTCCTTGTCTTCAGCCAGCCACGACCCTCGGACTTCCTCACGATTCTCCTTGTCTTCAGCCAGCCACGACCCTCGGACTTCCTCACGATTCTCCTTGTCTTCAGCCAGCCACAGACCTCGGACTCATTCACGATTCTCCTAAGTCCCAGCGACTCGGACCCCTACGGGCTCCTCCTGGGGGGGTCTCGGGTTTCCAGGGTGAAGACGTCATCAGTCCGCTCCAGCTGAGCTCCGCCTCCCGGCTTATTAACACCTGTGGACATTGTCCACCTCAGCCGGCCCAAGGGTCCACTATTGACTTTCGTCACAACATAACAGTTTGCAAAGGCCATGGACTCGGCGGACTCCTCTCCTGTGCACGCCATCCCTGGCATGGCCCAAAGAATCCAGCAGCAACAGCAATGCCTGGAGGTCTTAGCTGCTACGGTGGATCGTCTAGCCAGTCGCTTGGACGCCAATCCTCCGCCGGTGGCAGAACCTCCGCCTCTGCCGGCACCGCAAAACCCCGTGCAGACTCAGCTTCCAGCGCCTACTCGTTACTCCGGGGATGCCAGATCGTGCAGGGTGTTTTTTAATCAGTGCTTCATCCGCTTCACCTTGCTACCGGGGCAGTTCCCGTCTGATGCCGTCAAGGTAGCATATATTTTGTCTCTGCTCGATGGGAGGGCTATGCTGTGGGCCTCTCCCATGTGGGAGAAGCAGGACGCCATGCTGCACAATTTGCAGGATTTCGTGACTCACTTCAGACAGACTTTTGATGAGCCAGCTCGTGCAACCACCGCTACCACTGAAATTCTACAGCTACGACAAGGATCCCGCTCTCTGGCGGAGTACGCTATTGAATTTCGTACTCTGGCGATGGAACTCGGCTGGCAGGATGACTGTTTGCGGGGTATTTTCCTGGAAGGCCTCGCGGGTCATATCAAAGACGAGCTGATGGCTCGCGACCTTCCCCTCACCCTGAATGGGGTGATAGACTTGGCCGGGAGGATTGACCGGCGTTTGCAGCAATTAGCTAAGGAGGGTCGAGTTCCTCGTCGGCCTGTTTCATTGGCGCCCTCCTTCTCCAGGTCTCTGACTGTACCTCACAAGACACCATCAGCCACCCACAGTTCCTCGGAGGAACCTATGCAGCTTGGACGGGCGCCTCTAACCGAGGAGGAGAAGAGACGACGCCGCACTCAGGGCCTGTGCTTATATTGCGGCACTAAGGGTCATTTCCTGGGTCAATGTCCTGCGAGACCGGGAAACGCTCAAGTCTAGGGAGAGATGAGGAGATTCCCCTAGGCTATGTTAATGCTACTCCTCAATGTACAGTTCCTATAACCTTGGAGTATCCAGGTGGCTCCTTTCAGACTCTAGCTTTTATTGATTCCGGAGCCGGAGGGAACTTTATCTGGAAAGAACTGGTACACCAACTAGGACTACCTACTAAGCGCCGGATACCTCCGTTATGGGTTACCTCTATCCGGGGAACCCCTTTACCTGGATCCATTTCTGAAACTACGATGCCTCTCACTTTACGGACGGGCGTGCTTCACACTGAGACAATCTCCTTTTTGCTACTTGAGAAGTCGGTGCACCCTGTGGTCCTGGGACTCCCTTGGTTGCAACAACATGCTCCGGTGATCCATTGGGACTCTCTCCAAATTGCGCAATGGAGTCCTTACTGTTTCCAGAATTGCCTTGATCCCGTTCCTAGACCGGAGATATTACTCTCTCACTCAGCCCTGGAACTTCCTCTGCCTTACCAGGAATACGCTGACGTGTTCTCCAAACAAAAGGCTGAACTGCTTCCATGCCATCGGCCCTTTGACTGTGCCATTGATTTGCTACCAGGCTCCACTCCACCGCGGGGTAGGGTATACCCTCTTTCTCTGCCAGAAACCCATGCAATGTCAGACTACATTACGGAAAATCTTGCCAAGGGGTTCATTCGTCCTTCGCACTCCCCTGCAGGAGCAGGGTTCTTTTTTGTGTCCAAAAAAGATGGCTCCCTCCGGCCATGCATAGACTATCGAGGCCTGAATTCCATCACTAAGAAAGATCACTATCCCTTGCCTCTGATCCCAGAACTGCTCGATAGACTTCAGGGGGCCAAGATCTTTACAAAACTGGATTTACGTGGGGCATACAATCTGGTTCGTATTCATCCCAGTGACGAGTGGAAGACAGCGTTAAACACGCGAGATGGACATTACGAATACTTGGTAATGCCTTTCGGCTTATGTAATGCCCCTGCTATCTTCCAGAATCTAATGAATGAGGTACTCCGGGAGATGCTTCATTCTTTCGTCATAGTGTACCTTGATGACGTCCTGATCTATTCCCAAGATCTCTCTTCTCATCGCCAACACATCAAGCAGGTCTTACAGGCTCTAAGAGACAATCATCTATACGCTAAATTTGAAAAATGTCAATTTGAGCGCGAGTCGCTTCCGTTCTTGGGATATATCGTTTCCTCGTCCGGTTTCCAGATGGACCCAGAGAAGGTGGCAGCCATTGTCAATTGGCCTCGCCCATCTGGCCTGAAGGCGCTACAGCGATTCCTTGGATTCGCCAACTTTTACAGGCATTTTATACCACATTACTCCCAGAAGGTAGCTCCTCTCACGGCGCTTACTCGCAAAGGGGTTAACGCTCACGATTGGTCCACTACCGCCTCTGCTGCCTTTGAAGACTTAAAACAAGCATTCCTAGCCGCTTCCTGCCTACAACACCCAGATCCACAACGACCCTTCATCCTGGAGGTCGATGCCTCGAATCTGGCTGTCGGAGCGGTGCTCAGTCAACACGATACTTCTGGCAAATTGATGCCATGTTCTTACTTCTCTAAAAAGTTTTCGCCTGCTGAATGTAACTACGGCATCGGAGACAAAGAACTCCTAGCCATCAAGTTAGCCTTCGAGGAGTGGAGGCAATGGCTGGAGGGGGCTAATCATCCGGTGACAGTGTACACTGACCACAAAAATTTATTGTACTTAGCCCAAGCTCAACGACTAAACTCGCGGCAAGCAAGATGGTCACTTTTCTTCAGTCGTTTCAATTTCATCCTCAAGTTTCGACCAGCAGAGAAGAACGTTCGAGCCGATGCTCTATCTCGTACCTTTCAGCCGGAAGAAGAGGACGAATCTCCACGAACCATCCTGGATCCTGCCTGTGTTCAACTAACTACCACTTCCATTGGTTCCTCAAGTAAGACTGCGGTTCCTAAAAGGCTTCGGAGGAAAGTCTTGTCTTGGGGCCACGACTCGTTGACCGGGGGGCATGCTGGTAGACTAAGAACATTGGATCTTATAAATCGTTTCTATTGGTGGCCTGGTCTTCGACGTGATGTTTCCCTTTACGTGAATTCTTGCCCCACTTGCGCCCTGCAGAAACCGCTTAATGGCCCTCCGAGAGGTTTACTACAACCGTTACCTGTACCCACGGAACCCTGGACACACATCACCACAGATTTTTTGGTGGAACTCCCACCTTCGCAAGGCAAGACTGTAGTATGGGTCACGGGGGACCGCTTCTCTAAAATGGCTCACTTTGTGCCTTTGCCCAAATTACCTTCCGCCACTGAACTGGCTTCTCTGTTCACACACCATGTATTCCGTATTCATGGTCTGCCTCAGGACATTGTATCTGACAGAGGTCCTCAGTTCACAGCCAGGTATTGGAAAGCCTTATGCAAAAAATTTAAGATCCAGCTGAGTTTCTCCTCCGCTTTCCACCCGCAAAGTAATGGGCAAACCGAACGCATGAATCGTTCATTAAAGTTGTTCCTACGAGCGTTCATTAACCACAAACAAGATAATTGGGTGGAGCTTTTACCTTGGGCAGAATTCGCCTATAATAATCAAATACATACGGCGACTGGGAAATCGCCTTTTCAAATTGTGTATGGTAAACAGCTCAAACCACCATTACCTCTACCAGTACCAACCTCCTCACCAGCTGCTCAGTTGTCCGCGGACCAATTGAGTGAACTTTGGTCCTCTACTCAACACCGACTTCAGAAAGTCGCACGCACTGCTAAACGCTACTACGATCGACACCGAAAACCTGCATTCGCTTTCCTCCCAGGCGATCGAGTGTGGCTTAGTACAAAGAACATTCATTTGAGGCAACCTTCCAAGAAACTCTCACCCAAGTTCTGTGGTCCTTTCTGCGTAGCGGAGAGGGTAGGGCTGGTCTCTTACCGTCTACGACTCCCAACCACTTTACGCATTCATGATGTCTTTCACGTCTCTCTCTTAAAACCAGTAATTCTTTCCAGATTTCACCCCAGGCCTCTTGAGGACGCTTCCACCACTACGGATGAGGATCCTACGTTTCAGGTACGAGAGGTCCTGGATGCTCGTTTCGCCAACAGACGTTGGGAATATTTGCTGGCCTGGGAAGGTTGTGGAGACGAAGACAATACATGGGAGCCTGCCCGCAACATCTTGGACAAGACTCTTCTGCAGCAATATCATCTGGACCATCCTGACAGGCCAAGTCCTCTGAAGAGGGGGCGTAAAGGAGGGGGTACTGTTGTGGTCCCGGTCGCTAGGCTAGCGACCGGGTCCTTACCTCTCTGCTGCCTCCCCCGGGCTCGCCGCGATCCGCTGTTCCTGGGGCCTGTAGGGCCGCATGGCAGCGTCTCTCTCCACGTGGAGACGCTGCCGAAGGCCGACTCTGACTCCTCCCACTGCCAGGCAACGCGCGCGCGAGGAGGGGGCTCTTAAAGGTCCAGCACCCGGAAGTGCTGAACCGCCCCGTTCCTGACGTCAGACGCCGGCTGGCTATTTAAACCAGCGTCTGACTTCCTTGCTTTGCCTTTGCAATGTGGTCGCTCCTTTGAGTGGTTAGTTGCCTTGATTCCAGTTCTGGTTCCTGCTTGTTCCAGCCGTGCCTTGCTTCCAGCTCCGGTTCCTGCTTGTTCCAGCCGTGCCTTGCTTCCAGCTCCGGTTCCTGCTTGTTCCAGCCGTGCCTTGCTTCCAGCTCCGGTTCCAGCTTGTTCCAGCCGTGCCTTGGTTCCAGTTCGGTTCTGCTTGGTCCTGCTGTGCCTTGGTTCCAGCTCTGGTTCCTGCTTGCTTTATACGTATCCTGACTCCAGCTCCGGTTCCCGATTCTCCTTGACTTCAGCCAGCCACGAACCTTGGTCTTCTTCACGATTCTCCTTTGTCTTCAGCCAGCCACGATCCTCGGACTTCCTCACGATTCTCCTTGTCTTCAGCCAGCCACGACCTTCGGACTTCCTCACGATTCTCCTTGTCTTCAGCCAGCCACGACCCTCGGACTTCCTCACGATTCTCCTTGTCTTCAGCCAGCCACGACCCTCTGACTTCCTCACGATTCTCCTTGTCTTCAGCCAGCCACAGACCTCGGACTTATTCACGATTCTCCTAAGTCCCAGCGACTCGGACCCCTACGGGCTCCTCCTGAGGGGGTCTCGGGTTTCCAGGGTGAAGACGTCATCAGTCCGCTCCAGCTGAGCTCCGCCTCCCGGCTTATTAACACCTGTGGACGTTGTCCACCTCAGCCGGCCCAAGGGTCCACTATTGACTTTCGTCACAACATAACAGGTACAACCAATAATGCAGTTGACACAAGCTCGCTGATCACATTTATCAATCTCTTGTGTGTCCATCTGGATGAAAGGTTTCCAGAAGAGGAAGTACAGGCATGGGCTGCATTTGATATTGGGTCACTTGTCAATTGTGACTTCGATTTCGGAATTGATAACATAAAATCACTTTGTGCTCAATATAAAGAGTTTCTGCCTGAGGAGTTAACAGTAGTTGATCAATACAATGACTTCAAATTCGTTGTTACTGAGAAAATCAAAGACAAAGTTGTTTCAAATTTGTCATCTATGTTGTCGTTTGTAACTCAAAATGAACAATTCAAAGACCTCGCTGTGTTGATGGATATTGGAGGAACATTCATGGCATCCAGTGTAGACTGTGAACGTGGCTTCAGTTTAATGAACGCTACGAAAACCAAATAGTGGAATCGGTTACAGATGGAGCATTTGGATATGATTATGCGTGTAAAGAACTATCAACTAGTTGGCGGAAATATCGATCTTGACAGAATCTATAACGAAAGGACAAATGTCAAAGATCGCAGGGAAAAAGTGTAAATATTATGGACTGTGAAGTTGTGAGTTATGAGGCGCAGTCGCCCAGTATATATGGTATAAAACAAATAAATAAACTGTTTCACTTTCTACTTGCTATACCTTAGTAGCCTCTTTAGTTAAGAAGTATATAAACATGTTAACATTTCACTTGGTCTTCACTTTTTTAACTCCAGTAGGCTGAGTTGTAAGTTTGGACGCACAACATTAAGTTAAGTTTCGGAAAAGTTGCACACAACAAACTTTTTGCGCACATAGCATGTCAGAAATTAGAGGGAACATTGTCCTGCAGGTTAGCAGCCTGTGTAATGTAAATGAGCCCCATAGCAAACTTGTGAGAAACTTCTCTGCTATCAAGCCCAGCTGAAAAAGATTCACTACATCTCCTTCAGGTATAGCTATCTTTAGTGTCACCAGCACTCAAAGATGTCTTAGACCTGCTTTCACTGATTTTGGCATTAATGAGGTGCTTTGCATTAGTCCAGCTCATTAATGCAGAATTTCAGCACACTTGGGTGTAGACTATGCACAAACATTTAGTACCTGTGAAGGGGTAATTTGTGAACATATTTTGCAAATGGAGCTTGTGCATGTTAAGACATTATTTGCACGTTTTAACTGGCACAGGCCCCCCACTTATGAAAAATTTGACAGCTTAATGCAGTGGTTCATAACCTTGTTTGGGTTACAGACTCCTTTGAGAATCTGATGAAAGCTATGAACCCCATCTCCAGAAAAATAGGCACAAACACATACATGCAAATTTTCTTTTTTTGCACCCTGTTCACGGACCCTATGAAGCCCATCCATGGACCCCCATTTAAGAACCCCTGGTTAGTTATACATAACCCTCTTTCTGTGTTAGCTTTCAGGTGCCATAGGCACTGGTTCATCAGCACCTGCAGTCCAATATTTACTTTAATATATCAAGCAACAATTCCACGAACAACTGCAAAAAATCCATAATGGCCATGGTGAGGCAATCCTCTTTGCAATTCCTATATGCAACCAGTTGGTGTCATAATGAATATATTAAGATTAATTAATTAGCATACTTATAAGTCCAGAAAAAAATGATCTGCCAGTCTGGCTGTAACTCCATGCTATAACTCAAATTAACTAGGACAGGGCAGTGACTAAAAGGCTTCTAAATTGACCTCTTATAATGGAATGTTATGTATATGATTAACTAAGCTCACTGTATAATAGTCCAAAAATGTTTTGGATATCTAAATGGAATTCACTTTTCTTTCAAGTTGGTCAGCCATTTTTAAAACAAGATTTAAAGCAGCAGTTGCCAGTGAGGGCCTGTTTTTTCAGGATAGCCACACTAAATATTCAACAGATGTATTTGCATGCATCCTGTCTTAGAACAAGGCTAATTTACCCTGTTTGTGGTCCTCAAGCACTGGAGTTGAGAAATCCTGCTGGTAAAGTTCAGACCAGTGCTTTTCCGTTTATAAATGTCATTTTTAGCCTAAGAAGAAGACAGAAGATTTGTTTTTATGTTTTTTCCCCATCTATCTGGCATGCATTTATTTGAAAGAATTAAAGATCTTCAGGATGGAATATTGCCCTCAGAAATATTTAAACAAGTTGCATTAGAATGAAGAATTATGTTTCAGCACAGATGAGTTTAATGCCATGTTTGAACAGTAGAAAGATTAGCATTGTCCAGGTTTTTTGTTTTGTTTTCATACATTGACTCTCCTTGAAAATTTAAAATCAAATACACATTTTTTTGAGATGAGAAGGTCTAAAGATCTGATGTCTTTCAGTCTGTTTCATGTTTACTTCCCAATGAAGCCAAAAAGAGCACTCATAATGACGTCATTTCAAGTACTTATACTACGTCAGCACTTGATTGTATCAGAACCAAAGAAAGCTATTGGAACAACAAATATACTATAATCCAGTAAACTGTTTATATATTTGAACTATATTCTACTTTTTATGTTCAACTTTGTTTATTGTTATTAATACAATAATAAACAAAACTGGTATAACTGACCAGCATTTGTTTCTGATGCAAGCCATACACAAAATGATACAGCAGAATATAAGTAGGACTGATCAGTACCATCAACCTCCACCCCCCCCCTTATATTTCACTTTTTAATTGTTAGAGGTTAGTAATAATTGTATTAAATTGTCTGTGCCAAGTTCATGACCTAGACTGATAATCCTCTTAAATGAGAGCCTTTGCTCATAACTTGGCAATTTGCAAATAAAGTTCTGGGGGCAGTGTAGTTTTTAATGACTTGGAGGGAATTGCCCTAGTGGTTCAGTGGCAGTGTCAGTCAGGTGACCCGTGCTCAATTCCCGGGCCTGGTCTCTGCTCCCCTTGCCGGCTGAAGCTGTGAGATGCTTCGAAGGCCATTGTGCAGTGGCGACAGCTAGTGGCCAGACTGATGATGATGGGGTGCACGTGCTGGTCTCCAACCAGAGCTGCAGTCTGTGCCCCTTTGCCTGAGAATTTTCACTGTGAAGAATGAACTAGATAGGAGATGACAAAGGTTAAAAATGGGGGTACAATTCCTGCATAGTGGAAAATAATGGCTTATGGCATCATAGCCCCAACAGAGCCCACTTCTGATTTGATCTGAAATCTAGGTAGCAGGTGGAAACTGCTGGCTCCTGCCACTTGCTCCACCCTCCCCAGAAAAAAAAATGAAATACCAGAGTCATAATTTGAAAACATACAATTTTGGTTAACAGTAGAAGGAAATGGAAAAAAATAAAAAAAACTTCTTTATGTATGGTTTTGACTTGGCAGTTCCTTCCTGCTCCTTTGGGCTTCCAGGGCTACTTTATATCACTTTTTTGGACCAGTCATTGCAGTGACCATCATCATCCAGGTTCACGCACCTGAGCTCCTTCTAAAACCCTGCAATCATATATCCTAAACCGGGCTGTTCAGAGTTGCTGCTGTGCACTGATTCTGACTCCCTCCCCTCCCCCACTCCTTTTCAGTGCAACCCTGCTTTACATTCCATCCAAAAGAAGACAGGGAACCCTGCGAAAGAATTAAGGGACTACAGATGCAGATCATTTTGGACTTGGTTTTTGTTGTGATTGTGGATGTGACAGGGAACAAAGGTACTTGGTGCCAATTCATTTCCACTGACCACGGTGAACAATAAACTTTTATTAGCGAGACACCGTTTGTATCGAGCCTGTTTTAGTTATGTATTTATTTATTGGCATTTATTCACAGAGACATAGAGGTAAAATTTAAGGACCGTGTGTGTGCCTCATTAATCTGCTACATTTTTTTGAAGGCATGAATAAACATGTGGATAAAGGTGAGCTAATTAATGTACTGTATCTGGACTTTCATAAAGTATTTGAACAAGTATCTCATGAGAGACTTTTGAAGAAATTCAAAAGTCATGGAATAGGAGGCAATGCTATAATATGGATTGAGAAATGGTTAAAAGATAGAAAACAGAGAATAGGGTTAAGTGGTCAATTTTCTCCTTGGAGAAAGGTGACTAGTGGAGATCCCCAGGGATCTATACTGGCACTACTGCTCTTTAACATATTCCCATTTCCAGGTCATTTATAAACAAGTCAGATGATCAAATTTGCTGATGATACAAAACTATTCAAAGTTGTGAAATTGCAAGAGGACCTTGCGAGACTGGAGACTGAGCATCCAAATGGCATTTAATGTGGACAAGTGCAAAGTGATGAAGGGAAGAGGAAACCAAATTATAGCTACATAATGCAAGGTTCCACCGTAGCAGTCACCACCCAGGAAAAATATAGTTATATCATGGAGATGTTGAAATCCTTTGCACAATGTGCTGTGGTGGCCAAAAAAGCAAATAGACTGCTAGGAATTATTAGGAAGGAATGGAAAATAAAAAGAGAAAATCATAATGCTGCTGTATTGCTCCATAGTGCAACCGCATCTTGAATATTGTGTGTAGTTGTGATCTCCACATCTCAAAAGGTAAGGAGAAGGATGACCAAAATGATAAAGGGGATGGAACAATTCTCCTATGAGGAAAGGCTAAAGAGATAACGGCTGTTCATCTTGGAGAAGAGATGACTGAGAGGAGATATGATAGAGGTCTATGAAATATTGAGTGGATTACAATGGGTAAACGTGAATCAGTTGTTTTTGATTTCAAAAAGTACAATAGGAAATTCTGAACTTTCAAATGTATGAAGAGCAGAAGAGGACTTTACCAACTAAACCTTTATGGGTTACACCACCATCACAAGAGGAAGATGTGATAGAAGCCATCCAAATGACAGCAGTCAGAGATGAGGTGTTGTTAATTGGGGGACCTAAGACTACCAGATATAGATTGGAGAGTGCCAGCTTCTGAAAAGGAAGATGAAATGATCAGATCAATGGCTTGTCACAAGTGTTAGGGCCAGTCTCTTTAATGTCTTTATAGGTGACATTGGCGAAGAAAGGATAAAAGGGAAAGTGTGCCTGCTTGCAAAATGCTATGAAAATCTGCAACAGAATAGACTGCCAGAGAGGGTAGATAACATGAAAGATTACTTTAAATATTGGAAAGAATGATCAAAACTATGGCAACTAATGCTTTAGTCCATTAACCTGCAAAAGCATGCAATTGAGATGCAAAACTCAAAGGGCCAAATACTTTTTGGAGATGAAGAAGGTGACATCTTTTATGAATATTGTTCCTACAATAAGTGCTGTTCTAGAAGATTGCTTCTTGATCTTTTTTTTTTTTTTTTTAGCTGAGATCAAATCTAAATTCTGAGCCATGAGCTGAGGATGGCGGAGATTAAGCCTCTGTATTACATGGGAGTGAACACCCCTGCCAACTAAATACATATAAAGTAAGGCTGCAACAAATGTAAAATCATAAGGGAAGTAATTTTCAAAAGGATTCAAAGGCTGATTTAAAGCTATCCCGGGAGTACGCCAGTGATTTCATGTGCATTATTTTCCATGGACTAGCAAGAGGTGTTTTGGAGCAGAGTTGGTGTAGGGAAGTCATTTACATGCATACTTGCATACATGCACACTAAGGGGCAGATTTTCAGAGCCCTGCTTGCCTAAATCCGCCCAAAACCGGGCGGATTTAGGCAAGCAGGGCCCTGCGCGCCGGTGAGCCTATTTTACATAGGCCTACCGGCGCGCGCAGAGCCCCGGGACTCACGTAAGTCCCGGGGTTTTCGGAGGGGGGCGTGTCGGGGGCGGGGCCGAGTGCCGCGCCGTTTCGGGGGCGTGTCGGCAGCGTTTTGGGGGCGGGTACAGGGGCGTGGCTACGGCCCGGGGCGGTCCGGGGGCGTGGCCGCGCCCTCCGTACCCGCCCCCAGGTCGCGGCCCGGCACGCAAGAGGCCCGCTGGCGCGCGGGGATTTACTTCTCCCTCCGGGAGGCGTAAATCCCCGGAGAAAGGTAAGGGGGGGTGTAGACAGGGCTGGGCGGGTGGGTTAGATAGAGGAAGGGAGGGGAAGATGAGGGGAGGGCGTTAGAGGATTCCCTCCAAGGCCGCTCCGATTTCGGAGCGGCCTTGGAGGGAACGGGGGTAGGCAGCGCGGCTCGGCGCGCGCCGGCTATACAGAATTCATAGCCTTGCGCGCGCCGATCCAGGATTTTAGTGGATATGCGCGGCTCCGCGCGTATCTACTAAAATCCAGCGTACTTTTGCTTGCGCCTAATGCGCCAGCAAAAGTACGCCTATTCGCGTTTTTTGAAAATCTACCCCTAAGTTTTCAGTGATAATTTGAAAGCCTCTGCTGCAGCCATTAGAAGAACCACATTGTGGTTGGAGACTTTTCATCTGTCTAGTGCTTCAGACAGACATGGAGTGAAAACATCTAGTGTACCTCTTATACCCGAAGTACTTGGTTCGCTCACTGTCATGGTATCACTTGAGTCTGGTTGTGTTTCTTGCGCACATCATTAGAATGTTGGCTGTCTTCTTCATCTTCACTAATCACTCTCATCTTGACAATGATGGTAGCTGAACCATGATGGTTCATTCCATTTCCTCATAAGTTCTTCTCTCTGCTTCCTTTTCTATGCGTTCCTGTATTTTTTTTTCACTGGCTTTAAATTTGTAATCAATGCCAGCCATGGAACCTAGTTGTCCTTTCTTGCATTGCAATAATAAAAACTGCTTATCCTCTTCGTTCTTAATGATGTTTAATTTTCTCATGTGCAACATTGAATAAATCATCTAATTTATCCAGGAATTTAATTTGTTTTTCGCTTCCATATCTGAGTCTCTCGCCAACTGCTTCTGTAAATCTTGCCATTCTTTATGTAGTGATATAACTTTTTCAATGCAATGATCAGTTCATTTTGGGGGAATTTGTCCCTTTTCCCAAAAAACAAGAACTTTTGACAACTAAAGTTGCACTTTTTTTGATTGATAATTTAACATGTAAATTGAAGAAAAGAATACTGAGTACTTGCTGATTTGAAGGTAGTTTTGCTCCTACAATTTAGTTTGTTGTGTTTCTGATGAGACTACATTTGTAATCTTTCCGTAAGCAGCGCGAAAGTCTTGAACTGGACTTTGATGATGCCATTATATCACACAAATGAACTATATTTATTTATTTATTTATTTCGAATTTTTCTATACTGACATTCTTGAACAAAGATATCAAATCATATCGGTTTACAATTGAACATAACTGTCGCGGCTATGGCGTTACATCGAACATAGAACATTGAGCAATAAACATAGAACAGGTCAACAGTTCAACAATAATATATAGTGAAATGCTTCATCATAGAGTAACATAATATATATAAATAGGGGAACAACAACTGGGGCGACTGTATGCGTAATATCAAAATACGTTTAATGAAGTGTCATTATGCAGCTGCATAGTGGATAAGGCGTGGTGGTAGCATAGGGCATAAGGTAGCTATGAGAGTAAGACTGAGTGGTGGAGGGAAGGAGGAGTATGTAGGCAGGAAGGGAGTGAGGCATTGAAACAAGATTAATGGGATATAATGTGGGAGTAATGGGTGATCAAGTCTCCTTAGAGATCCTTAAGGATCGGGTGACTCCTTAAAGAGTATGGTACGGAAGAGATGGGTGCTCAAGTGTCTCCTTAAAGTCCTGATATGTCTTATGTCCTGAGGTTACCTTGTGTCATGTTATGTCTTTTGACCCGTGTCAGAGTAATGTTGAGATTCAGGAAAGGCTTGTCTGAAGAGCCATGTTTTAAGGTGTTTTTTAAAATTTTGGAGAGAGGGTTCTTGGCAAAGCTCGGGTGGTAACGAATTCCAAAGGTTGGGCCCGGCTGTGGACATGGCGCGTTTTCTTAAAGTGGTTTTGATCGGTGGTGCGTATAGGGCTCCTTTGTAGGCGTTTTTAATAGGTCTAGCAGAAGTTTGAATGCGGAGTTGAGAGCTTAATTTGAGGTGGGCGATGCCGTGGATGTCCTTGTGAATCATCATTAGTGTTTTGAAGGTGATCCTGTGTTTTATGGGAAGCCAGTGAAGACTTTGGAGTATGGGTGTGATGTGTGCTCTTTTGTTTGAATTTGTGAGAAGTCTTGCTGCAGCATTCTGGACCATCTGTAAAGGTTTGGTAGATATAGCAGGGAGGCCTAGGAGAAGAGAGTTGCAGTAATCTAATTTTGTAAGGATGAGAGACTGGACTACAAGCCTGAAGTCACTGAAGTGTAGAAGAGGTTTCAGATTTTTGAGGACTTGCAGTTTATAGAAACATTCCTTGGTTGTATTGTGGATGAAAGATTTTAGGTTGAATAGGTTGTCAAGCCGCACCCCAAGGTCTCTGACGGAAGAGGTGTGATTTATGAGTGTATTAGTGGGTTGTGGTGTGCTTTGTGGATTGATGAGATTGTGTTTTTCATCTGGCGAAATGATAAGGATTTCTGTCTTATTTGAGTTAAGGATGAGGTTGAGGTTGGTGAGCAGGTTGGTGATAGATTGTAAGCAGCAATTCCAGTGTGCCCAGGTTTTTTGCAGGGATTCAGTGATAGGAAGAAGAATTTGAACGTCGTCGGCGAAAATGTAGTATGTTAGTTTGAGGTTGGCGAGTAGATGACAGAGAGGTAGTAGATAGATGTTGAAGAGCGTCGGGGAGAGGGATGAACCTTGTGGGACTCCTCTGTTTGATTTGATTGGGAGAGATTCTTTATTATTAATTCTGACCTTATAGAATCTGTCTTCAAGGAAAGATTTGAACCATTCATGTGCCTCACCTTGGATGCCGATGTCTGTTAGGCGTTCCAGTAGGATGGAGTGGTTGACCGTATCGAAGGCGGCGGATAAGTCGAGTAGAACGAGAAGGTAGGGTTGTTTTTTTTCCAGGTTGAGAAGGATGGTGTCAGATAGTGATGTGAGTAGGGCTTCAGTATTTTGTGATTTTCTGAATCCGAACTGGAATATTTTTATTTATTTATTTATTTTTAATTTTTATATACCGAAGTTCTAGTAGGGACTACAAATCACTCCGGTTTACATAAAACGAAGAACTGCTCAACAGATAGCGGAGCTTTACATGGAACCGTATAACATATGGAACAGTATAACTGGTTGACAATTTAACATAGTGCTAAATAAAGTGATAATATTTTAACTGGTAATAAATAAAGAAATATAATATTTTATATAAGAAGTATAACTATTTAACGTAGCAATAAATATAAATATAAGCAATGCCTAATATATATATGAAATAAAGTGAATTTTTTTTTTTTAAAGTGAATTTTTGAGCTCACAGATAATTGTCCAGTTGCAGATTCTTAAAAGTAGTACTTTATACAGTGTCCATAGTTAAGGGATGGAAGTCTGTCAGTCATAGTAAGATTAAGCGTCTGGGAAAGCTTGTTGGAAGAGAAAAGTTTTCAGTCTTTTTTTGAATTCTTGATAACTGGGTTCTAGTCTAAGATCTGGGGGAAGCGTGTTCCACTGGTGTGGGCCTGCTGAAGATAGCGCACGTTTGCTCAATGATGATTTTATTTGCGGAGCATGCAGTGTTCCTCTGTATGCGCTTCTGATTGGTCTGGAGGAAGTGTGCGGTTGGAGTTGAGAGCTTAATGTGATGGGGGCTAGATTGTTTGTCGCTTTGAGGATGATAGTGAATACCTTATAGAGTATCCTTTGTTTAATGGGGAGCCAATGTAAGCTCCGAAGGATTGGGGTGATATGGTCTTTTTTGTTAGTGCTAGTTAGAATTCTAGCCGCTGAATTCTGAACCATCTGTAATGGCTTGATAGTGTTGGCGGGAATACCTAGTAGCAGGGAGTTGCAGTAGTCGAGCTTGGAAAGAATGATGGATTGCAGTACTAGCCTGAAGTCGGAGAAGTGAAGGAGGGGTTTAAGTTTTTTTAAGGACTTGCAGTTTGTAAAAGCAGTCCTTTGTAGTATTGTTTACGAACAATGGGGAGAGTATGTTGTTCTCTTCAAGGTAATCAGACAGTTGCTTATTTACAAATCTTTCCATCACTCTTGAGATCAGGGGAAGATTGGCTATTGGCTATACTTCACAAAGCACAAACTCACTAATACGAGATAATACTAATACTAATACGAGAACTTACTAAAATCTTAACAAATAGAACTGTAACTTGAAATCTGTGTCTGAACTTAGAAAACTGCCTTACTGGCTGTAAAACGTAAATTGAACTGACTGAGTTGTTGAGTGACACCATCTATATATAGGCTTCAGAACTTTCTTGATGGTTGTAGAAGGTTCTAGAACATTCCCCAACCTTCTATAATTTTCCAGAAGCATTTTTTATTGCAAATTAAATTATTTCAATCATATTCTATACTAGGGATGTGAATCTTTTTTGATGATTTAAAACAATCATCAGATATATTTTAAATCATCAAAAATCGTTAGAGCCGTGATACAATAGCAATTCCCCCAATTTATCGTCAAAAAATCGTAAATCGGGGGAGGGGGGAGGGCGGGAAAACCGGCACACCAAAACAACCCTAAAACCCACCCCGACCCTTTAAAACAAATCCCCCACCCTCCCGAAGCCCCCCAAAATGTTTTAAATTATCTGGGGTCCAGTGGGGGGGTCCCGGCACGATCTCCCGCTCTCGGGCCATGGCTGCGTTAATAGAAATGGCGCCGGTGGCCCTTTGCCCTTACCATATGACAGGGCAAAGGTAGCGCCGGTGCCATTTTGGTTCCTGTCACCCGAAGTCACGAGTGCAGGAGATCGCTCCCGGACCCCCGCTGGACCCCCAGGGACTTTTGGCCAGCTTGGGGGCGTCTCCTGACCCCCACAAGACTTGCCAAAAGACCAGCGGGAGTCCGGAAGCGACCTCCTGCACGCGGGCCGTATTGCCAATATTCAAAATGGCACCGGCACTACTTTTGCCCTCACTATGATAGTGTGGCAAAAGGTAGCGCAGGCGCCATTTTGGTTCCTGTCACCCGACTTCACGAGTGCAGGAGATCGCTCCCGGACCCCCGCTGGACCCCCAGGGACTTTTGGCCAGCTTGGGGGCATCTCCTGACCCCCACAAGACTTGCCAAAAGTCCAGCGGGGGGTCCAGCGGGGGTCCGGGAGCGATCTCCTGCACTCGTGACGTCGGGTGACAGGAACCAAAATGGCGCCGGCGCTACCTTTGCCTTGTCATATGGTAAGGGCAAAGGGCCACCGGCGCCATTTCTATTAACGCAGCCGTGGCCCGAGAGCGGGACATCGCGCCGGGACCCCCCTAATGGACCCCAGGTAATTTAAAACATTTTGGGGGGCTTCGGGAGGGTGGGGGATTTGTTTTAAATGGTCGGGGTGGGTTTTAGGGTTGTTTTGGTGTACCGGTTTTCCCGCCCTCCCCCGATTTACGATTTTTTACAAAAAAAAACCATGACGATCAGATTTCCCTCCCCCCCCCAGCCAAAATCGATCGTTAAGACGATCGATCACACGATTCACATCCCTATTCTATACTTCTTTTAAAAAAAATTATGATAAAGAAGAAAAAAACAGTTTAATATAAAATATATTGATTTTGTTAAAGTCTGAAACTTCAGGGCCTTTGGGGGCCATTTTAATATTATCTGATTGAGCTGAAATTTTACAGAGAGTACTTTTACATGGATTGGAACAATTTTGGGGGTTGGGAGATGAAAAATATTTCAGTTCACAAAATCATATACAACTAAGGGCCACTCTAATGCCCATGGTAAGTTATACCTGCTCAAAAGCACATGTATCTTGCCATTCATACGTCCCCTTGCTTGCCGAGAGCACCTACACATTTTCAAAGCAGATTTACGTGCATAAATAGCACAACAATTTGGATACAGTGGAATATACGTTTTAGAAATAAAATAAAAATCTGTTTTGAAAATTCAGGCTAAATTCTGGGGGTTGGTTACAGAAAATAATTCTCCCTAAGAGATAAGTGTGTAGTGACTGTCATGGGGAGCAATTAGGCCCAAGGGATTTTGTATTCATGCTAAAGGAGGTAAATGTTCAGACCAATACATGCTTAGTTATTTTCTGTCGTTTTGCATAGTAAAATATTGTCCAACTCTCCTTGTGTGGTTCTTCTTCTCAGTGCTGTATGTAGGCACCCTAGTGAATCTTTGGTCTTCCACTCCCCCGCCTCCACACACACTCTGACTTTATCTACTGGTGGTGGATCCAGTACAGTGCTCCCTCTACCAGTGGTAGAGGCTGTAGTACCTTCTTTGGCAGCACCCTCCTTCCAGTCTCTTCCCTCATCCTCTACCCAGCATCACCTCCTTATTTATTTATTTACTTATTTGTTTATTTAAAAGCCTTGTATTCCGCAACTTTCAAAATACGTATCTGTGCTGTGCGGATTACACAATAAGCAGTCATAAAACATATAAAATAAGTTACCAATTACAGGACTAATACATATTTTAAAACAAAATAAAATTCATACTTAACCAACTCTCATCCATACACTTCTTTAAATAATACAGAGGCAGATTTTAAAAGCCCTACGTGCGTAAATCCAGCTGGATTTATGCATGCAGGGGGGTTACGCGCGCTGAGCCTATTTTGCATAGACCCGGAGATGCACATATGTCCTGGGGCGATCACCCGGCCTAGAGGCCTCCATAGGGCCTCTAGGCCGGGTGATCGCACGCTGGCACTCAGCCGAAATGCGCAACCTACGCCTGCCCAGAGGAGGGCGCAACTTGAAAAATAAAGGTCAGGGGGGGTTTTAGGTAGGGCTGGGGCTCGGGTTAGGTAGGGGAAGGTGGAGGGGTGGAGGGAACAGGGAAAGCCATCAGGGCTCCCCTAGGGCTCGGCGTGTGCAAGGTGCACAAGTGTGCACCCCCTTGCATGCGCCGACCCCGGATTTTATAACATGCGCGCGGCTGTGTGTGCATGTTATAAAATTGGGCGTAGATTTAATCTATGCCTGCGCTTAGGTATTAAAATCCGGCCCAGAGTTTTTAATTGATGTCTAAAACTGCATAGGTCTGGCTCATTCCTTAGCTGCTCAGATATACCATGTCAGAAGTTTGGTGCTGTCGAGGAAAAGGCTCTAGAATAAGTCTGTATTAATCTGTAACTCTTGGGGCGGGGGAACCTCTACTATAATCTTAAATTGAGGCTTGGTGGGAGGAGTATGTGTTGGGGAGATTTTCAGGGGTCCCACCTGGAAGTGGGCCCAGCTAGAGTGCCTCTCCCCAAGGAGATGATTCTGCAGGGTCTTTCTTCCTCAGGGAAAAGGCCCAAGGCTGGAGAGGTGTTTCTCCCCATGGGGATTCATCCTGAATGAAAGCAATGTAACATTGGGTCTCACTGTTTGTGAAAGATTATGAGGTAAAAGAGGGTTTGGGAGGCTTGAGTTGGAGAAACTGGAGAACCCCTGCTCAGGTCTAAAGATGCATTACTGTGTTGGTCTGTGAAGACAAGGTTATGAGAGAAATGTGGTAAGACAAATTAATGATTCCATCTTGGTTGGCTATTTTGGAAAATGTGAGACTTCACCATGATAGTGATACTTTGTAGGAGAAGTCCTTGGAGTAATGAGGGAAAAGTGGATGGAAGAATAGGAATTTTAATCCAAATGGAAAGCGTTATACTACTAAAGTTGGACACCAAGTTGTTTTTGACATTGATGCTGCAATAGTCTAACTGTAGAAGCCTATGAATTCCTGAATTTCAGTGTATTTTAAACCCCTTTCGTAAAGTTTGATTGCTGGTAACCTCAGAAAATAAAGGTTATTGATTTGGATGTACCTTAGAGTCAGTCTTTATTTTATTTGCTTGTGTGGGTATCTGAGGACAGTCAAGCAAGCAGTCAAGGGGATTCATAGAGGGAAAACCAGATGGATAGTTTCTCTGTAGAGCTCAGGAGGAAAAACTCACCCTTGCCTCTGTGCTTGGGTCCACTCTACCATCTGTTTGATCCCACTTTTCTTGAATCTGTCAGAGAGACGGGTGCTGTACTCTCCAGCTGGCACCAGCCCCTCTCATTTTTCTAGGTGCCCCGTCAGGAGGGGCTACACACACATATCTTTTGATTTTAAAATGTATGCATGTGTAACCCTTTCTTGACTGATGGGAAATATCCTGAAGAACCATAAAATAATTTTTAAATGGGGCTGTCCTCGCACTTCTCATTCCCCTTTCCTGAGTCCCCAAGGTGCGTGCCCTTACTGTAGAAGTAAAGGCTAACCTTCTTGGCCCAGGCGGAAGGGATTTTCCCTTTGTGTGTGTTACCATAGCTCTTTGGGGCAGGTATACTGACAAACCAAGCAGGACTCACTGAATGGGTGTTCAAATTAAAGTTTACTGTAATTCCTTGTAAAAGAATCAATAGATGCAAAAAACCCATAATGTCCAGTGTGTTGCAGTCCCAGTCACGGCAGCCGCGACTAGGCCCTTACCTCCTTGGTCCCGGCCTGTCTCTGAGGGTCTGCGGCCTGTATCGCGGCATCCCCGCGGGGGGGACGCCACCGAGAAGCCCTGCCTGGATGCCTTCTCCCTAGGCGCACGCGCAAGCCGCGCTTATGAAGGCCGTTTCCCGCCACTGAAGGCTCCGCCCTATCCATGACATCAGATGCTGCGGCCTATGTAAGGCCGCCGCGGAGCCCCAGACTTTGCCTTGCAACGGGGTTCCTTGCGGTTCTCTGTTGCGCCTTCCCCCGGAGTGTGCTATTGGTGTTTCTCCCTTGATGATTCCTCATCAAAAGACAGAAACTGGCCTCCCAGGAGGAAAGGCCTATGCTCGAAACAGTTACCAAAAGTCTCCTGCTCAGGGGAAAAGAAGGTGGGAAAAAAAAAATCTTCCTTTCCCCAATGGTGGAAAAATACAACTTGAAACAGGATCTCTCCTCACATTTGGTGCTGCACCATCCTCTTAGGCAGGTCAAAAAGGTGTTTGGTCCCTTCTGACCATCCTGAGCAGGGGATTCAACCTGCAAGGAATGGAACAGGTCAAAATGGAGAAAACCAGGAAGAGCTTCTAAAATATCCTTTCTCCTAGCATCCCTATTATAGGAACTGGCAAGGCATGTGCTTGTCTGCTCCAATGTCAGGCTGGGAGCCTAACTCAGAGAGAACACATGAAACACAACCTTCCCTTCTGAAAGCAAATTACATTTGCCCTCCTGTCTCCTAAACTACCCCCCCCCCCCCCCCCCACCCCTTGTGCTTAAGGCACATCCAATTCCAGACAAACTCTGGGGGGAGATGCTGTAATAAATGGTTTGTTCCTCTGCAGCTGACTACCCATGTCTGGGACTAGGGACATCTAGTGGAGACCCCAAAGAGTCGCTACACATGTAAATTATATCACACAAGTTACACCTTTCAAAAGACAGGTATAAAACTTTGTGCTAAGTAATGTGCATATACTTCGGTCAATTACCCACATTTTTTCAAAGCAAACCTATGCACATAAGTCTGCTTTGAAAATACTCAGTAAACTCTCTGTATACAGAGTATATGCACACTTTACCACTCTGTTTGAAAATTACTCTTAAAGTCGACAGATGTGTGAATAATAAGTGCTGCTACTCTACATGTCTGCTGTATTTCCCAGGAATTGTCTGAAAGCCTTTATACTTTGTATATAAACCAACTGGATCAGTTGCTTGTTTTTATAATTAAATTCATCTATATGGTATTTCACAATCCCGAGCATAGATTCACCAACAAGTACAAACTCATGAATTATATCATCACATGCACATGATCTACAACAGTTCTTTCGATGATTCTCATATCACGTATTATTATACTAATGGAAACTTTTACCTCTGGGATCCCATGTTCCAATATCAAAAAGCCAAAACAATAAAAAAGTGACAGTAGAGAACCACCTATGTGCTAATAATTATGCATTTATTGAAATCAAAGAGACTAAAATGTCAACATACAATTGGAGATAAAATGTAGAGAACAAAGGAAAAGGAAAGTAAAAAACATCGGATGCACTAGAAACAAACTGGTTGTGGGAATATGAGAACTGGATTGGACATTTGAGGGAATATACACAAAAGTCTGACATTAGTGAGGAAATTTTCACGAGTATTGCTTTTGGCTCTGTGATAGCTTCATCTCATTATTCCAGGCTTGGCACAGCGTGTATTTAAATGAGCTCATTAGCATGGACATGCATGCTAATAAGTTTATTACTACCCTAAACTCTGCTAATCAAATAACATGGCTTGACATAAAATTCTCAAGATGCATTATTTGACCTGAAATTAGCTACAATTAAGGAATTGTAGCTATTTTCCCATGGCTAATGTACCCATGGCCTAGCCATGCAAGTTTAGAAGCCCCGTAGAGCAGGTCTAACTTAAGCCGGTAGACTTATCCGGCTAAATGCGTATATGTGTATATTCAGTGGCTTCGCCATGCCACTGAATATACATCGTAACTTAGCCGGATAAGTTCTAAATGGCTAAGTTACTTACATGGCCAGCTTTGAATATCTGCCTCACTTATGTTTTGCTGTGTGTGCAGGTTTCACAATCTGTGTACTTGTGCACAGCTTAGAGGTGACAGTGCCCCCAAACCACGCCACTTCACTGCCAAAATCCTGGCCCAGGATGCTGGGAGGCTGTGATTTCTCCTGCCCATACAAGTAAATTTTGCAAAGGGCCGCGCACATAAAAAAACAGGGGTTACGCATGTGGCCGTGCCTTGCGCACGCCACGCGCATTTTAGAACGGGCCCAGCCATGCGTGTAACCCCTGCTACGCGCAGAAGTGCCGGGCCCTGAAAAAGGGACAGGACAGAGGCCAGACGGGACAGCAGCCATTAGCCACTCTCCCAAGGCCGGCCAGCGCGCAGAAAATACTTCTGCTCCAGAGGAGCAGTAAGTAGTGAAATAAAAAAATTTGGGGTAACTAGGTAGAGGTTGGAGTGGAGAGGGGAAAGGGAAGGAAGGTTAGGCAGGGGGGGTAGGGAACTGGAAAACAGGCCGATCGTGTCGCCGCGTGTAATTTGAAAATCCCCCCCCCCCCCCCCCCCCGCATGTGCGAGTCACGGTCCATCCGCACGTGCATGTGCGGACCCTGGATTTTATAACATGTGCGTGCACGTTATAAAATTGGTGCGTCCGCGTACATGCCAGGGACCTCACGCACACGGATGTGCACGCTCCCCTCCCTCACTTCCACTCAGCACCTCCTCTCTCCTCCTTCACTCCATACCTAGCGTACCAGGATTACCCCAGTCTCTTTGCCACTAAGCTTGATATCGGTGCCAAGCAAAATAGTAGAAACTATTCTTAAGAAAAGGTAGACCTGGTTTAATGGGGAAAAGTCAATATAGTTTTAACAAAGGGAAGTCTTTGAAGATGCAAATTACCGTAATATGTGGATAAGAATAAGCTGGTTGATATGAATGTACCTGAATACTCAGAAGCGTTTGATAAAATCCCACATGAGAAATTATTTAGGAAATTACAAGAGAGTCATGGGATAAAAGGCAATGTCCTATTGTGGATTGCTAACTGGCTAATAGAAAGAAATATAGATTCCATTTAAACCTACTCTATTTACTATTTTGGATCCTGCCCAGGCATTTTTGACCTGGATTGGCCACTGTTGGAAACAGGATACCGACCCAGTATGGCAATTCGTCTGGTCTGTTTTCCCAACGGAGAGATGTGAATAGTGGAGTGCCCCAAGGATCTATACTGGAACCAGTGTTTTAACATATAATTCATAAATGATTTAGAAAAAAGAACAATGAGCGAGGTGAACAGATTTACAGAGGACAAAATTGTTTAAATTAGTTAAAACACGAGTTGATTCATTGTGAGGAACTGCAGGCTGACATTGTGATACTGAGGACTTAAATGGCAGGTTAAATTGTAACCCCCCTCACCTAGTCAGGACCTATGTGAGAGGGTCCAGGACCTGAGTGAGCTGAGTGCCAGTCTCTCAGGAGGGCTCAGAGAGATGTGTGGGTCAAGCAGATGGTGTAGTAGACCCAGGCCCAGAAGTAAGCAGAGTGTATAGAATGCCTGAGCTATATAAGGAACTCATATCTAAGAAAATCCTCTCTGACACCCCCGACTGCTGTCTCCCCTGCTCAAATCCCTCCTCACCAGAAAAACTAGATCTCACTCTCAAATATATTCCAAAGCAACAGACTTTTTTCTGTTGTTACCAGCAGTCAGAGTATGTTGCAACAGAGTGAAAGAACCTGCATAGCTAGGCAACAGAAATGACAATCAATGTAGAAGAGTTAAAACTACTGAATCCTTAGTACTTATATATAGCTTCCCCTGAATTAGGAAAACTTTTTACAAATGCTTTTCCCCGCTCTTCTCTTCAGTATATCAATGTACACTCAGTGGAAACAACTGCCAGACATTCCCACCACTATTTCCCCTCTTCCTCAAAAGACAATGCTTCTTGTAATCTTATCAGTTTCTCCCACTGTAAGTGCATCAGTACTCACTCACTGAATGCTTATTAGCTCTATCCATAGAAACTCTGAACGCTTCAGAAGTTTCCTCTCCAAAGAAAGGGCCACCCCAGGCAAACCAGCTCCCTGGCTAGGTTCTGACCAATCCCTCACCCACCCCCACCCCCACACACCCCACCATCCGCCAAATCCTCAACCAACCCTTTAATACTGTGTTAAACACTGCTGCTATGGAATCTTTCTTCCCATCCTTAAAAACCATGAATCACTCGTTCATATTAATATACTACAAATACATTGTGCAGTTTTACCAGAAGGGATGCCATCTAGTGGCCATTTAAAACATCACACTTTCCATCCTATGCACTGAGCAGGCATTGACGAACAGCTTCTGCTCTTATAATTTAAGCACACAAATCCATGGTTTTTCCTCTGCTTAGATTATCACACCAAGTGGAGGCCAAGTAGGCTTCCCTGCCCATAATCCTTTTCACAGGTTACGTTGTGATGAAAAAGGGACTGCTTGTTAGGAGACCCATCACAAAATTTAATGTGGACAAATACAAAGTGATATATATATATATATATATATATAATCCTATGTATACACAATTCTGGATTATGTATTGGGAGTTACCTCCCAGAAAAAGGACAGACAATAAGTTAAAATCTTTAGATTACTGTGCGACAGCAGTGAAAAAAGCAAATAGAATGTTAAGACTTATTGGGAAAGAGAAAGAAAATGAAACTGGAAATATTATAATACCTCTATATTGATCCGTGTTACAGCCACATCTTGAGTATTGTGTGCAATTATAGTTGCTACACCTTTAAAAAAAAAAAAAAGATACAGGAGAATTAGAAAAAATACAAAGAAGAGCCAAAAGAAAAATTGTGGGGATGAATTGGCTCCCTTTATGAAGAAAGGCTAAACAGGATAAGGTTCTTCAGTTTGAAGGAGAGACGACTGCATAGCCTGCAAATTTTATCTGGTGCGTATTCATTGTGGATGTCCTGAAAACCTGACTGGCTGGGGGTCCTCCAGACAGGTTTGGGAACCTCTGATCTAGATCAAAAGCATTACCATGCATTATTAAGCAGTAGACTCTCTGCACACATAATTATTACTTTTAAGTTATTCAAGACAATCAAATTGTGTGTGATGGTGATTTAAAGTGCCTTTCTCCTCCGACTTGTCCTTCCCCTCCTCCCTTTTCCAGTAAAAGGCAGGGAAAGGAGTGGCTCAGTTGCATCAGGAATAGACGGTTTAAACAGTGAAAGACTTTAAATGTTCTCTGTATGTTTTACTTTTCGGCTCTCCTCCTGCTGTTTGCTGTGTACACCTGCTGCCGGCGGGATCAGAGACATGTCACAGAGCTGACCCCCATGGCATTATAGATCCACAAGAGTGCCTACAAAACAAACAAGGCTGTCTATTTTTGGCTTTTATTTTTTTTGTTTTTCTAGGCAAATTTATCGTTTGTTACAACTCTGGGGTGTGTGTGTGTGGGGGGGGGGAATTGATGCAAAAAAAAAAAAGGCTCCTTGTTTTTCTGGGTAAATTCCCCCCCCCCCCACACACACACACCCCCCCAGAGTTGTAAATGTATGGGATGTAAATACAAACTACCATTTAGTCTGTTCTGTATGGCTGGGGAAGAGGGCAAGAAGCAAGGACCCCAGGGAATCATACTGGGGTTGTGGGTGGTTGATTCAGTATGGGGGTTAGGTGAAGTGGCCTGGGCTTGTTGCAAATTATGCCAGATCAAAACAAAACCTTTTGGGGTTGAGTGTTACAAAATAAGGGGCAAAAATCGGTTAAAAAAAAAAAAAGAAGTTGAATAATAGTTTTTCTAAAAGCAGGAGGTGGACGGGTTGGTAAAAATTGATTTAAACTAAAAGTAAAAGGCTTTAAAAACAAATAGCCAAGAGCTGCTACAGCGCCGGCTCTTATTTTGTGTCTCTCCCACCCGCCAGTGAAAGGTAAAGCAGCATCTGGCAGCAGGTTTCTGGTGTTTATCTGATTGTGTCCATTTCCAGTGACTCGCATAGAACAGAGACATGTTTTAAGCTCATACAGGGATCTTGTCTCATACCACCAATATCGATTTACCAGTAAGCGAGAGAGGATATGGGAGCTCTATCAGAAGTCTAGTCATCAAAACCTGCTTTACTTAAGGTAGTAATCAGGTCAAGTTGCTGAACAAGGAAGCTTAATTTTTAAACACAAATTTTCCTCTTGAGGCACACTCTAGTGAATGTTTTGTGCTTGTTCTTGTAATCTACAGTTTGAATATATTGGAGCCGTTGTAGTCAAATCCCATCTTCAAGAACACCCAACAGGACAGGGTGAGCAAAACATGTAAGCTAATCTGGTTCTCAAACCAAGCCCCTGTAAATATCTCTCTTCAGTGCAGGTATCCTCAAAAACTGACCTAAGTTCTCAGGAACCAGATTTTTGGAATCTCTGTATTACAGTAATTCACTATAAAAACAAAAGTCTGCAGTACCCTGTTTCCCCGAAAATAAGACAGTGTCTTATATTAATTTTTGGTACCAAAGATGCACTAGGCCTTATTTTCAGGGGATGTCTAATACCGTTGAGCTGCTGGCTGCCCCTGCGTCAGCCATGCCTCACCAGTGTGCTGTCAGAGAGAGGTAAGAGTGTGCAGCATTCATGGTAGTCAGCTTGGGCTGACTCTGCTGCTTTTGAACCTCTGCACACTGCTTGGAAGGGGTCCCCCGACTGGTACTGCCACCATCCCCAGATGTCTGTAATCTTGCTGCCACTGTCACTGCTGCCACTTGGCTATTGGGGAGGCGCCGATTGCTGCTACTGACACTGAAGCCCATTCTGCTGCCTCCTCTGTGCAGGCCCCGTGGGCTTCCACTTCCTCCATGCTGATCTCGTACATTGTGAGATCTGCATAGAGAAAGTGCTATTCTTGCACATTCCCAAAGATCACATGTGCCAATCACTAAAAAGTAATTTTTATTTTTTTTTTTACCTTTGCTGGCTGATGTTAGTTTTCTAATCGGTTGGTCACAGGCTTTTTTTTTTTCCACCTTCCCTTTCTTATTTTTTGCCAATTCCTTTTATATTGTCCTTTTTTCTTCCGTATTTCTTTTCTCTCCGTCTTCTTCCCTCAAACACAGTCAGGTTCTCATTCTCACATGCATTTCTCTCACACACACACACACAGTCTCTCACTGGCTCATGCTGTCTGACGCTCACACACACAGGCTCTCTCTCACTCCCACATGCTGTCTTGCTCAAGCATAGGCTCTCACCGTCACACGCTGTCTCTCTCACACACACACACAGAGGCTCTCACATGCTGCCTCTGCAAACATTCAGATCCTCACTCTCACACACAATCTCTCAACTCATCTCATACACGCACGCACCCTCTACAGACCCTCAGCCTCTCTCTCACCTCTGGGCCTCCTCTTCGCGGGTCGCTGCAGGATCGGCTCTGCAGCGGCCCTGAACTTCTCGGGCCTCTTCCTCTTCTTGGGCCGCTGCGACTTGGGATTCGCAGCAGCCCGCGGCGGCTCCTCTTCTTCACGCGCTGATGCTCTTTCTGCTTCCTGCCCATGCGGCTCCGGCAACGTTTACTTCCGGGCCGCACAGGCAGAAAGGAGGAAGAGCATCAGTGCGTTTGCACGCAATCTTTTTCTTCGGGCAAGGAGGCTCAGCGGCCGCATGAGCCTCCTTGCGCCCGGGCGCATCGGCTCCCCTCCGGATACCACTGCAGGCCTCCTCTTCGCGGGTCGCCGCAGGATGGGCTCTGCAGCGGCCCTGAACTTCTCGGGCCTCTTCCTCGCTACCGGGCCTCTTCCTCTTCTTGGGCCGCTGCGACTTGGGATTCGCAGCAGCCCGCGGCGGCTCCTCTTCTGCACGCGCTGATGCTCTTTCTGCTTCCTGCCCATGCGGCTCTGGCAACGTTTACTTCCGGGGCCGCACAGGCAGGAAGGAGAAAGAGCATCAGTGCATTTGAACGCAATCTTTTTCTTCGGGCAAGGAGGCTCAGCGGCCGCATGAGCCTCCTTGCGCCCGGGCGCATCGGCTCCCCTCCGGATACCACTGCTCGCATCTGCCCCTAATACTTTGGAAACTTTATTTTAAAAAAATAAATAAATAAATAAAAAATGACGTCACAGGATTGACCGGCCCACCGGGGGAAGCCCGATCCCCCGATAGGTCAATCCGCCCCTGTTTACAAGGGATGTCTTACTTTCGGGGGAGGTCTTATATTTAAGAATTCGGCTAAATCCCTACTAGGTCTTATTTTTGGGGGATGTCTTATTTTCGGGGAAACACGGTATATCCATTCCTTACAACAGACTACCCGATAATTGTACATTTTAAGGGTCTCACATATTCAAGTGGACTGACAGGGCCACCACTATACTTTGCTGAAGGTTCTTAGCTCATATTCCGAGGGCTCTGTTTCCTTGTCATTATCTACAGTCCTTCACTGTGGAAGAAGATGGTCTTTTGTCATTATCCCATCTTTGGTCCATGGCACACTCACTGTCTCTGTCACTCCCACTTTTCCGCTTCCTGTTGCTATTATAAGGTATTTTAGTGCAGAGGTCTCTGTTTCATGGTCATAATTACAGCCTAAAACTAAAAGTATCCCAGAGGAGATGCCTTTGCTTGCAGGAACAAAGATTTTTTTTTTTTAAAAACACAAATAGCAGCCATATGGTTCACAAAGGAAGGCAAATGTAGTGAAAGGAATATTTTAATTAAACTTTGCATCTGATGAAAAAAAAGTGCTCATTTGCAGCAAAACAGGGGAAGTTTGTTTGTTCTGTCCTACTGCAGGAGAAGTTAATGAATACAGATTTGTTTTCAGCTTTCATTTCATTTATTGTTATGTTATTAATATCCTCCTGCTTGTTAAGCATGTTATCCACAGATTCAGACAAAACAAATTTTTTATTAGGACTTGTAACCACTTATGGTATTTAAAGTTTTACATTGCAGCAGTGAGACAATGTGATTTTAAGGTTAGAAGTAATGGGTGAGATTAAAACAACATTTATATGAAAAAGTTATTATTGCCCACCCCCCATCCTAAGAGCACAGTACCTCCCAGACTGAACAATAAAAATAGTAACAGCTCTTAGGAACAAAGGACGTTGAATTCCTGAAGGGCCCAAGTGCACAGAACTCAAACTCTGATGTAGCATAAATTTTGGTTTGCCTCTCCTTTACAGTGTGCGGCCGTGAGGGTTAGACTTCTCATTGCTCTGCCATCAAAGACTGATGGAGATTGGTCGTTAAGGATGTATTTCTTGGGGGGGGGGCGGGGGAATTAAAAGGTCAGGACTTATCCTGATGCCTCAGGTGGGCAAAGTGAAAGTGATTTCTGACCTTTGGCCAGGAGGTTAATAAGCTACGAATACAGTTTAAAGTACCTGCAAAAGGGAAAAGGTTTAAAATCAAAATGATTTTGTATTTTTTTATTCTGATCAATTATCGGCATTTCTGTCTGCTCATGATCAGTTGATAATGAAGAATCCGACAAATGAAGCTGGACCTCATATGCCTCTCATTTTTATTATCCACCTGGTGGGTTTTATGGAGAACATTTTTTATTTATTTATTTATTTTTTAAATCTTGACTTATCTCCCCTGTTTATAATGTACTTAAACTTAGAATTCCTTTTCTTCCTTCTAGACCAGTCTCAAGGGATTACTCATTCCACAGCTGCTGGACACAGGGGACACACCTTTTCCCCTTATGACATCACCTATAGCTATAAAGGGGGTGGTAATCTTATGTAGTTGCTAATAGTCTCTGTCTCCAGTAATTGTGGAAGTGAGAGCACTTGCTACAAAAAACAAAAAAAATCTCCCAGCGCCAAGGTTAGGCCGGGGCTGATTTTCCCAGTTGAATGGGCCTCCCAGGGTACAGGTTCCCTCAGGATGCAACCCTGTACCCCTAGAAGCCTGGCTGATCACCCTTAGAGGGTAGGTTCCTAGGTATGTTAACTTGAGGAAATCTTTCTTGTGGCCTCTAATCAGGGATGCCTGAGACACCCTCCCTGCTCTCTCTCTCTCCTGCCCCCCCCCCCCCCACACACACACTTTGTTCCTTTTTCGTCTTCCTTCCATAGCTGTTAAAGCTTATTAAAAAAGAAAACCCAGAGGAGCAAGGAGGAGCCCCAGCCCATGCTGCAGAGAAGCATCAAGTTGTAGGGCCAAATGCAGGCATTAAGCAGACCTCACCAGTAACTCTCTGGAGGTGGTGAGTAGATTCAGGAGCAGCACAGGGGAGGGGGAATGAGCACAGCAACACGATCGCATACAGCATCACTACAGGCAGAATGGAGGAGGCGCGTGCCTGCATTATAGCAATTTTCTCCATTCCCATTTAAAAAACAAAAATAGTGCTGCGGAGCCGCAGATATGCAGCATCTAGCACCAAGTGGCTGCCTAATGTTGTCTTTCTGCTCTACCTGCGACCATGAACAGGGGCTAGCTCCATCAGGTAGCAAATTATATCTCCCTACCTCTGGAAGAAAAGAATAATTCTCAGAGTGTATGCCCTGGTGTCAGCAGTCACATGTAAGATAACCATTCCGGTCAGCCCTCAAGAACCCAAAAGATAGAAAGATTGAAGCAGTCCTAAAGCTTCTCTTTACTACTAATGCTATGGCAATACAGGCCTCTTTATGTGGCGGATATGTGGCCCGAGCCTTAATATGCTGGGTTTAGCCATTCTCAAGAAGGTTGGTAGTCCTCACATATGGGTGACATCATCAGGATGGAGCCCAATCACGGAACACTTTTGTCAAAGTTTCTAGAACTTTGACTGGCACCTACTGGGCATGCCCAGCATGGCACCAACCCTGCATCCAGCAGGGGTCCCCCTTCAGTCTTCTTTTTTCCGCACAGCAGTAGCCATGTGGGTTAAGGAGCTCTTCAGAGATTCCTGACAGGAGTTTTTCCTCATGGAACTTTATCAAAAAATATCAAAAAATTATACCCCACAGGGGTCCCCTTATCAATACCTTTGCTTCGCGGTCAAACGGTAAGTTTTTTACCTGCTTGCGGTTGATTCCCGTCAAGTTTTTCCCTCGTGGCCTACCGGCCATCGACTGCACCGTGAGTAAATTTTGTCGAGGCCATGGCGTCAGGTTTCAGTCAATGCCCCGACTGCACTCAAACAATGTCCATCACTGACCCTCACACGGTCTGTGTGATGTTTGTGGTCCGGCCATGATATCCTTATTTGCACCAAATGTGCTCATATGACACCAAAGGGTCGCAAGGCTAGGCTGGAGAAGATGGAACTTCTCTTTCGGTCAAAAATCCAGACTCCATCGATAGCTTCGACGTTGTCCGAACCAGTACCGTCGACTTCGCACCAGCACCAGGAACCTGCTGCTGCCCGACCGGCTTCAACGACTCCGTGGATGTCGACCCCCTCTGTTCTTCCTCAGGAAAAAGACCGAGGAGAACATCGAGAAAAACATCGACACCGCCATCAGAAAGCTCAGGTAACTGATACAGGCAAGCCCTCAGCATCAGCGGCGTCTGAACCACCGACAAAGAAGTCCTGTACAGAAAAGGCCCCATCCTCTTCTGTTTCTGGGTCACCGAGGTGTTCCCCACCTGGACAAGTGCCGGGAGCCACAACTCCACTTTCACCGGTGGACCCTCCGGCTATGCCACTGCTGCCTCCTACTCCAGAACCGGGTATCCATGCCCCAGGTTTCCATGAGGAATTGAATCGGATGATCCAAGAGGCCATCGGTAAACCACTCCAGGGGTTCAAACCTCCATCGATGCCGATGCCTGTTCCCGAGTCGGCCACCAATCCGATACCCATGGCACTTGCACCGCTATTGGCAAGAATGGATGTGTTAATCGGTGCCCTTCCACCTGTGTATCCGAGGGAACCGATGGCCCCGATTCCTTCATCACCAATACCCTTGTTATCGGAAGAAGAAGAAGAAATACCGATCTCCATTCCGCCCTCCGGAGTGCTGCCAACGACAAAACCATCGATGTCGCTGATTCCATCGGTGCCTCCCTCGATGCCTTCGATGCCACCTCTGAGGCCATCAATGCCTAGGCCCAGGCCTTCCGGGATAACACTGTTACTCCATTCTAGTGTTAGCAGTGGTGCTATGCAAACAGGGAACAATGGTACACCGTACCTGAACAACTGGCTCAAGAGTCTTTTCCTTTCAGGAGAGCAACAAGCTTCAGTGGCAGTTGTCTACCTCCTGGAACACCTGGAACAAATGGTGAATTATGCATAGAGCAGCCTATCACCCTCACAGTCCATAAAATTCCCAGGGGGCCAATTTTGATATCAGGGGTGGAAGTGTCACTGACTCACAAGAAGATACTTGAATTGATTATCTGTGTACATGCCTTCCAGATGCAGAAAGCACCCAGAATATGGGACTATCTACAACTTCTGGGACTCATGATATCTACTCTGGAGTTAGTCCCTTGGGCCAGGGCACATGCGCCCATTGCAACAATTCCTCCTCTCTCGCTGGTCTCCAGTCTCACAGGACTACGAGTCTCACCTTCATCTACCTTGATGAACAAGGAAAAGCCTGGACTGGTGATTGGACCTCGCAAATTTACAACAAGGGGATGCAGCTGGAGTCACCTGATTGGGTCATCCTAACCTCAAACCCCAAACCCCAGCTTATGTGGATGGGGAGCTCAACATCTCAGAATCAGAAAGCTCAAGGCTGCTGGACAGCAGAAGAATCGGCTTGGTCAATAAACAGATTGGAAACAATCTGCCCTAAAGTATTTCCTACCTATGATAAGAGGAAAGGCAGTCAGGTTTCTGTCAGACATGTATGCCATGGCAATAGCATACATGAACAATCAGGAAGACACCTGCAGCACTTGTAGAAGAGACAAGCCTGTTCATCAACTGGGTGGAACAAAATTTGCTTTGCCTCTCAGCAGCCCACATTGCCAAAAGCATGATCATTCAGACAGACTTACTCAGCTGGAGCAGACTGGATCCAGTGGAATGAGAACTCAGCAGAGAAGCCTTTCAACATATAGTGGACCAGTAAAGTGCTCCATTTAAGGATCTGATGGTGACCAGATGAAACACCAAAGCCAGCAGGTTTAACAGGAGAAGACAAAATCAGGGATTCAGTGGAATGGATGCCCTGATCAAATTATGGCCAAAGGGACCTCTGCTCTGTGTTCCCTCCCTGGCCACACATAGACAGAGTAATAAAGAAGACAGAAAATCATCTGACAATGGTGATTCTGATAACCCCCGACTGACCAAGATGACTGTGGTATGCGGACCTGATGTGGATGTTGGATGGCACCCATCTGGATCTTTCCAGGGAGTATGGTTTGCTGCAGCAGGATGGAAGATCCCGCTTAATTCTCACTTACAGCCTGGCCCTTGAAAGGGAATGTTTATGCAGTATAGGCTGCTACTCTATAGTTATATTGATGATGCTGAAGGCGAGCCTCTATGGTCCCTAACTTATGTTAGGATCCAGTGTATGTTTGAAGCTTTCTGTCATGACTTTAAAACCTCGCCTTGGAAGGCAGACGTTGCAGATATTCTAAGCTTCCTGCAAAAAAAGGGTTGGACAAGGGCTTAGCCCTCAACTCTCTGAAGGTACAGTTCATCACCATATCTTGTTAAAGATACTGTTTATCTTTCGTTTACTTGAATAGTTACCCCAGTTTTATTCTTGTTAATTGTAAACCGATCCGATATGGTTATTTACTATGAAGGTCGGTATATAAAACTGTTAAATAAATAAATAAAATAAATAAAGGGGTACCATCAGGGGACTTCAAGTGACAACAGTGCACCCAGACCAAATCTGGTATTTATGAAGGATAAAACAAATTCATCCCCATTCACACTAGTGGTCCTTGTTTGGGATCTATAACCTTATGCTAAATGCTCTCACAGGCCCTTCCTTCAATCTGGCAAGACATACATTATTTGAAGGATCTCTCCCTAACAAATTCTCTCATTTCTATTTATTCAGTTAGACGGACATATCTCGGAGCTACGGGCCATTTCATGTAGGGACCCATATTTAGTGATCTCAATAGCTGCTGTTGCCTTCTAACCAATACACTTCTGTCTGCCCAAGGTGGTTTATTTATTTATTTTTATTTATTTAAAAACTCTTCTATACCGTCGTTAAGTTGGATAACCATCACAATGGTTTACATATAGGCACGATAACAATTATGAGTGGTATAGATTACAACTTGAACATGTGCCATCATAGTACGGTAACAATAAAGTGCAATAAGCTATCGGGCGGATTGTAAATGCCCTGCTCGCGTAAATCCGCCCGGATTTACGCGAGCAGGGCCCTCGCGCGCCGGCGCGCCTATTTTGCATAGGCCGCCGGCACGCACAGAGCCCCGGGACGCGCGTAAGTCCCGGGGTTTTTTTTAAGGGGGCGTTTCGGGGGCGGGACGCGGCGCCGGCCCGAGGGCGTGGTCGAGGCCTCCGGACTAGCCCCCAGGTCAGATGACGGCGCGCCAGCAGTCCACTGGCGCGCGTAGATTTACGTCTGCTTCTAGCAGGCATAAATCGAGGGACAAAGGTAAGGGGGGGGGTTTAGATAGGGCCGGGGGGGGGAAGGGAGGGGAAGGTGAGGGGAGGGCGAAAGAAAGTTCCCTCCGAGGCCGCTCCGATTTCGGAGCGGCCTCGGAGGGAACGGAGGCAGGCTGCGTGGCTCGGCGCGCGCAGGCTGCTCAAAATCAGCAGCCTTGCATGCGCCGATCCAGGATTTTATAAGATACGCGTGGCTATGTGCGTATCTTATAAAATCCAGCGTACTATTATTTGCGCCTGCTGCGCGAACAAAAGTACGCGATCGCGCTCTTTTTTAAAATCTACCCCTCAATGTTTAAGTAAGCTAATCAGTTTGGTATGACAATTTATCAACGGTACAAAATTAACATTACTGTGAGTTTGTTCGTTTGTTTCTACCTTTAATTTAAAACAATCCATCTCTCTCCCAGCCTTTAGAGATAACAAGGAATGGAGGGGTGACAGGAGACTCTGCCTCCTAGATGTATGGTACTTGAGGCACATGAATCATTTATGAAAAATGGACAGGTTGATCATTCTTTTTAGAGGCACCTGGAAAGGGGAGGCAACATATAAAACTATGCTAGCCAAGTGGATCAAGGAAGCGATTGTGTTGGCTTTCCTACTCAAAGGGTCTCAGGTGCCCACAAGACTTGGGGTGCATTCTATAATGGCTCAGGTGGTGTCATGGGCAGAAAAATCCATGATATCCCCTTACAAAATTACAAGGCAGCCACTTGGTCATCCTTGCATTCCTATGCAAGGTTTTACAGGTGTGACATGGGGATCAAGGCAGAATCTGCCTTTGGGGGCAGAGGTTCTTTAGGCAGCCTTGTCTTCCACCCACCTAGCCCAGGTGCCTCTCACTAGACTGGTCTAGCAAAAAGAAAAGGAATGCAAAACTTAACCTTACGTATTAATTTCCTTGCCTCGAGTCCTGTTAGACCAGTCCATTTCCTGCCCAAGAACATGGGCTTCTAGGATATAGAAAGAAATAATGCATAATTCGATGATCTGCATTCTTTTTTTCATCTGCCTCCTTCCTGTCTCAGTTACAGCATGGGGTCTCGAGCTTCCTTTGTAGCCTTTTTATTTAAGGGATAAGGTGTTTTGTTTTTTTTCCATTTCAGACATAAGTACAAAGGCAGATGGGGGAAGATAAGTGGAATACCAAAGATTGTTTTTAATGATGGTAGCTGGATGGTTTAATTGCGCTGATATGTTATGTTCCAGAGCTGTTTTAGTTTTGTTTAGTTTATATGTATTGTAACTTGATGTTTTAATTTTGTACATTGCTTTCAGTGGTTTATTGAAATCTATAAAGCGATTAAAGAATATTTTAAAATAAATAGTTCCAGATTATGTTCCCTTAATATGGATTTGGTGGTTTTCTCATTGCTATGACAAAAGACTACTAGCAACTGCCTAAGACACCTCCCCCCCCCCCCCCCCCCCCCATGTGAAAAAGGTCTGCCCTTCAGTCTCTGGCAGCTGTGGAGTGAGTAATCCCACTAGTTCAAACTGGTCTAGCAGAACTCAAGGAAAAAGATATTGGAGCCGAAGTAGTAAGCTGCAGTAGACCTGCCACAGGTTTTTGCGCATGGTATTACGCACACTTTCTTGTGATAATCTTTCGCACGTATGTAATAACTGTGTTTGGCGCAGAAAAAACGTGCAAACAAACTCACTCAAAAAGCCACGACTGATTTAGCGCAAGTCTGTACTAGTGCCATGCAAAACAGGCAATTAACTATTCATGGGCGATGAAGAGAGCTGTGCTGGTGTTAGTGCAGGCTTTTTAAGTGGGGTTTTTTAGCGCCTGGGCCAGGGCAGGAATTAAGTACAAGCGTCTGTCTGGAGGTTGAAAAATTAAGAGGTAGAAGCCAGAAGAGAGGTCTGAAAAGGAAAAGGCACATGTCAGAAATGCTGAATGCTTTTGTAGCTCCTTCCAAATCTCTGCTGTATTTCCCCTGCTTACTGGCATCCGCCATTATAGTTCCCATGCAGTTGCTGATAGATCATGAAGGGGTTAGACCTTGCTCTACCTACCTTCAGTGCCATTCCTGGTCCACTAACTCACTACTCTTAAAGGCTTGCAACTAAAAATCAATCACAGGTCACCACATTAATGCGAGTCTATGCACGGTTTATTGCATAGAGCCTTCAGCGCACGTTATAGTGCGCATATCTGTACGGATATTTGTTTTGTGTGGATTTTCTGTGCTTCTCATTTGCATTCCATACCCTTATTACATCCCACGGAGGCACCTGCTTTTGCTGCGCATGCTAAAAAAAAACAAAAAAAACATACGCGCTGAAAAATAGTGCCAATTTCACCGCAGGTCTTATTACATCAGTCTCATTGACAGGTAAGGTTACATTTTACATGCTTTTTTTTTTTTTTATCTTTCTCCTCTTTATATTTTTGAAGTGTATGTTTCCATTTTAGTGTTCTCCGATGTTTTGTATATAGGGCCTAAAGGGATTTTCCTTTTGTGCGTCTGTGGGTAAAATGCTTAGTACATAGGTTCATAATATAGATATGCATAAACTAAAGTTGTAAATTTGATAAATAATTAAAATAACAATGAGGATACTATAGGTTTTTCCCCCCCAGAAATATGGATCTGGTTGTTCATATTTCCAGAGTCAGTTTTAAATTTGTATTTTGTCACTTTCATGCACACTTTTTGCTAGCACTCCCATGCATTGCCTGCCTGCAAGCACTCCCATGTTTCCACGGCAAGGGTTGACAGGGAATTGGATTCAGACAGCAACCAACAAGGGGCCCTGACTCTTACGGTCTGGGAAATGAAGCATGGGGGGGTAACCTGCACTGTGTGCCAGACACTACCATAAGCTTGCTCGGGAAACCGGATGGACCGTTTGGTCCTTTTCTGCCGTCATTTTCTCTCTTTCAGCACCAAATCCCATGCATGATCTCTCATCTCTCTTGCATTTTAACAGCACTGACTCGCTTGCTTGGTCTTCTTTTCTCTTCTAGCATTAACTCCCATGCATCTAATTGTTATAAAAATGTGATTCTATGTCTGTAGAAATAAAACTGAACTGAAAACATAAAGGGCAAGTTTCATAGCGATTTACCTTGATAGATTTGCTGTCTGAAAATTACCCAACTTCAGTCCATGTAAATGAATTCAGTCTTCCATGCACAGGACTACAAGGAGGCATTCTCAGAGGCATTTTTAAGTCAGAGCAGGAAAATAACGTTTAGATTGTATTTTCAAATCTGCATGCATTATATTCCATTGAAATTTCATTCACACAAAAAGCAGGTGCAGAGTCCATGGGTGGACAATTTCCAAACGAAATGCACACTCATACTCTCCCTCCAAAGATAAGGTGCAGGGTCAGTGGGTATAGGGTAACTGTGGGAGTCTAGCAGCTACATAGTTTTAAAAATTGCCCCAAGGAAGACACTTTCAAAGGCACTTGTGCAGGTAAAGTAGTGCTTTTCCCACAGAAATGGCTTGTGAGGACTGGCCGAGCACAATGATCTGTTCTGGAACAGTAAATACTCTGACTCCAGCCTCTTCTCTTGCAATTTCACTTTATTAACTTCACAGGGCAAAATAAACTTCCCAGTACTGCCCACCTTTGCAGTCTTCTGTGCACGCAAGTTTCCAGAGCAGTTCAGGAGCTCCCACTCCTGGAGGGACAGGGCCTCCCTATCCCAGCTGGGCTTCCACTCTTATTTCCCTCTAGCTGGTCATGCCCTCAGAGCTCCTCCTTCCCCGCAGGGCTCCGCCCATGAAGCATTCTCCCTTTAAGGGGTTTAAGGCGGACCGGGCACCCAGCCTAGTCCTGCACAGGATTTTAGGGGAAAACTAGGGGCTCTTTAGAAAACTACATGACTGATACACCTGTACAGGGCCAGCGGAGGCACTAGGCGAGCTAGACCTGGGCCTAGGGCGCTGACCATTATGGGGGTGTCGGCGCCGCTCGTGAGCCCATGAGGCAGGGTGAGGCGGCTGCTTCAGGTGGCAGAATTTTGAAGCAGCAAAAAGTGTCCCTTCAAAATTCTGCCCAGACCCTGCCTTCCCCCCTGTCACGCCATCCTCTCTAACCCCCCCCCCCCCCAGGACTTACAAAAGCCCCTGGTGGTCCAGCGGGGGGCCCCGGAAGTGATCTGCCGCTCCCGTGCCCCCCCCCCCTGCTGGACCAGCATGGGTTTTCATAAGTCTAGGGGGGGGGGTCGGGAGGGTGGAGGGGTTATTTTATTTAAATCTGGGGGGCAGCGCAGAGGGTGGGGGAGCGGCAGCATGTGGTCCCTGCCCCCGGAGGTAGGAGTCGGTGCTGCGACTGGGGGGGGGGGGGTGGATGGGGTGGCACACGGCAGAAGTTACCTAGGACACCTAATCCCCTTGCACTGGCCCTGCACCTGTAAAATTATACCTAGGGGAGAGGCGTTCCAGAGGGTAGAGTCTGGGCTGGGTTGAGATTTGCATGCATACTTTTTGATTTTAAAAATGATGCACGAGAATTCTCTCAGGAAAAATTATGCGCACCAAGTAGCAGGTGGAATTTTACTGTGCTCGCAGTTCTGTCACAATCATTTTCAAATAAAACGTTGTGTGCTTGCCCTTGCTTTGATATTTTGTGTAAAGTCTTCTGTGGGTACAAAATGCCCACAGACTTCATACTTGCTGAAAATTACCCTCAGAGAAGGTAAGTTTTGCAACTACCTGCACAGGGCTCAAGTCTGCAAGTACACCCACAGACTTCAAAATGAAATTTCAAAGTACACTTACATGCATAAGTCCGCTTTGAGATTTCACGAGTTCACCAAGAATGCTCATAGGCAAACATGCATGAAGTTACCGCTGCGCCTGCACGGTTGTAATATTGGACGTACCCCCAGAACGCCTCTTTGTACTGCACATAAAAATATGCGCAAAATGGCTTTTGCCTGCACTTTTACCCACACAAACCTCCGAGTAACTTTTAAAAAGCTTGCACATGCATAACACTGGGATTTATGCATGTAAACCCTCTAGAAAATTGCCCCCTAAAATCCAAAAGTGTGCATGTAAGTGCAGGGCCCTCCCTAACTCTGCCGTTAGGTTCGCCTCTGCTCAGTTCAGGTAATCTTATGTGCAAACAGGACATGAGTATGCAAGTTCACCCGAATATTGAGCAGGCAATTTAAAAAAACAAAACAAAACATTTCTACATGTAAAGCAATGTTTTACCTGTGGAAAATTCTTTTGAAAATGACCTTCCCCGTGACCTCCTTGGGACCGAACGCTGGATGTACCACCCAATGTTAATAGCTGTGAAGGTTAATGTTGCTCACCTAATGCAGGAAGCGAGTAAACCTCAGGGCTCAGGACCTGGAGGCTCACCTAGACCCTGGGGTGTGAGAGTGGTGTTCCCTCCACTAACCGACCCTTTCAATTTGAGCTGCTTAGCGCGGCAGTGTTACCATGGCCACAGTCCCTTTAGCACGACCTGGTTAACAGTGCCTTGTTCTGCATCGCATCGCCTTCACACATCAGGGCTTACGTCCCATTTCAACTCCTGCACTAGATTCGGCAGATAGTACACAGATTAGTAGGTAGACTTCAGTTTGTAGCATAACATGTGCCACGTGTGGATTTCTGTACATGGGTGACACATTTTTATTAATAAAATAATTTGCAGTGCAAACATATTTCAGTAGGGATACCCCACACTTCATCTGTCAAACAATACATGTCACATTATATTTGCTCATGGGTTTTTTGTTTTTTTTTTTTTATGCCTTCTCCAGATTCTGACAAAACAAAATGCTTTGGACCAGAAGATTTGTTTCAATGCACAGTGGGGCTTTATACAGAGGAGTATTTTGCATCTGAGTGCTGTGCTGTTGAACCAAATAATTGAAAAATCTTTTGGCCTAATTTACTGAGCTGAATACATACTGCTGGTGAGGGATTTTCCACAATCTTTTGAATGTCTAGGAGGAGGCAGAGCAAATTAATCAAGGCCTCAAGCAGAGCGGACCCGATGATGGGCTTTTGGACCCCAGTGCATTGTAAAGACAGTGAGGAAAAAGATTTCAAGCTATAACCTGAAATTGTTAAGGGGGTTTTCTGTACGGCTTCTCAGGTTCCTACCAGTGGATATTTCCCAGGTGTCTCTGCATGGATGAGCTTTCAGTGACTGAAGACTTTGAAAAGAAATTTAGAATTTCTTGTCAGCATTAAAAGCAGTAGTGTCTTGCCAGCAACAAAGGAAACATTTGCAGAGAGAGGAAGGGTAATCTTTGCTGTAGGAAACAAAGAAAATTGAGGGAATACCTTTCTCTCAAACTCTACCCCTGTTTTTGTTATTTTGTTTTTTCTTTGAATGCAGAATCCTTCAGTTAGAAATGATGCCCAGTTGATAGCTGAGAGATGAAGAAGGAAGTGCACAGCCTTACTACTGACTATTTTCACAATTTTCAGTTAATTGAAGAATTAGGGAGTCTGTTTTCAGCCATGGCTGAGCACCAGGTTTAGGTGAATTTTCAGCTGAAACTTCTGCAGATAGGTTTGTGGTTGAAAATGTGGCTATCAGTAACTTACACTTAGATCATTTGAAAATGCACCCCTTAGAAACAGAGGTCAACAAATAAAGCGGAGTTGATAACATTTTATTAAATGTAATACATTTGTGACTCGCTTTCAAGAGCTGTGCTGGATGCATAAAGGGAACATGACTCTTGAAAGGTAGTCAGAAATGAATAAAGTTAGTCCAGTAAAAAGCTGCTAACACCAGTTTATTCATTGACCTTTATTTATATGAATAAACAAGGCAACCATAAAACTTTCATCAATAGATGGGAAACTGTGATTTTTGTTTTGGGGGGGGCGGGGGGAGTAAGTAGAAGCTCTTTAGAAAAAACACCCCCCTTCCCCCATCCAGTAGTTCTTCAGCAATGCACCAAGGATTGTTCTCCTACTTAAGACAGATTGCAATTTTTCAGTGAGCTATAGCTATTGATGTTTTAAAGCAGCATTTAAGTTTAAAAAAAGTTAAAATACTGAAATACTCGGGCACAAGGTCTAAAGCATAATACAGTGGTTCCCAAACCTGTCCTGGAATACCTCCATCCAGTCATAATTTCAGGATATCCACAATGAATATGCACGAGATAAATTTGCATGCTGTGCCTCTACAGCATGTACATTTTAACTCATGCATATTCATTGTGGATATCCTGAAAACCTGACTGGATGGGGGGTGCTCCAGGACAGGTTTGGGAACCACTGGCATAATACGTCCTTCAGAGCTAAAAGTAAGTTTTATTAACAAAATCATGTTCCATGCTTTGAAAGTGACTGCAGGGTCCTTTGATCTCTATTGGCCTTTGACCTCTCTCCTATCAAGGAAAAGTTATATGTTAGGGCAGTTAAAGAAGAAACATTTTCCTTGCAAGAAGGTCCTTCTGTTCCCTAAGGGTGCATAATATAAGGATGTGCAGTGTTTTAAAACAACATTGAAAACACCAACATTTGTTGTTTTGTATTGTTTCTAATCTGAAATAGAAAAAAACAACAAATCTTCATTTCAGTTTTCTGTTTGTGTGCGCTAAGTGGTTTAGGTAGTGCTAAGACTATTTATCACACACTAAAATGAAAAAAAAAAAGAAAAGAAAGAAATACATCAATGAAATGAAACAGAAGTTGTTTTTCCTTTATGTACATCCCTCGTATATTTGCATGTCACTGTATGATCCATGCCAGGTAATAACAGCAGAGAGCTAGTCAGCGAGAGAATACAAATTCAGTGAGGTACATTTCGTTAAGAAATGACGGGAGCCCGAGTTGCCATGTGCAGCATCTTAGGGCTGCCTCTGTGACGCACCTGTTTTTATTTTGTCAGTAGAAGTCATGTCCTTTTCTTGCAGCACGTCTCTTATGCCTTAGTCTCTATATTGGCAAGTTGCTGTGACTACATTTTTGTCTCTCCTGGAACACGGTGTGGTGAAAGCTTTCTAATTATGGCCTGCCCGCATAGAAGCATTTCAATGTTTTCAGCTCTGGGTCTGGCTGCATTGAAAGGACTGTTTTTTTTAAGGAGAGAACAAATTGCTCTCTTCTTTACTTTCTTTTTTTTTTTGTCAGCAATTTATTAGTAATATTCCATTTGTCTTAGCGCAATAAAGTACCTAGTATATCCAGATACTTATAAAAATCTAATTTTTCAGTGTTCTTGCTGCTTTAAAATAGAATTTCCAGCTTGGATTTTGGTGTGAGAGGGATCACAGCTTTACAGATGAGTTTGCTGCGTGTTCCTGGATTGAAGGCTTTATTTGGGTCTCAAACCTTTGAAGCAAATCTTCAAAAAACTTGTATGCATGCTTCTTCTAATAAATAACATTTGTATATCATTCTGTCACTCTTCAACAAAACAAATGTTTTATAAATCATGAAGCTCATTGAGAAAGAAATTGCACATTTGACTGATAAGAACGTTACTTTTTATCTCTTTTAACTCTATAATTCTGGAAGTCATGATTTCATAGTGATAAACGTATTACCCATACCGAGAAGCCAACAAATTTAGGACTTGACTTACAAAGGCTTTTTTCCTATTTTGTTTCTATGAAAAAAAAAAGGCTTAATGAATCAGGCTATAAAGCTGTTAATGTTTGCATTTATAATTTGCATAGCACCTGGCATTTAAATTTCATTCTGCTTGTAGTGCCATATCATCAGTTTCTAAAAAGGAAAAAAAATACTGCATATTTCTTTAATTTACAGGATGCAGTCATTAAATTGGAATTCCAAAAGTTGGCAATATCCAATATAGTTTAATGATGTAGTCATTTTGGGGTTCTGCCCTATCCCAGGACTACTGGAATAACTTGTTCAATTTTATTTTTTTCAGTTCTCTCAGGCCAGACCCATCACAGCCCTTTGAAACGATCTGTGTCCCTTACCCCACCCATGAATGTGCCAAACCAGCCTCTAGGACATGGATGGATGTCTCATGAGGATTTACGAGCCAGAGGACCCCAGTGCATCCCATCCGATCATGCCCCCCTGTCTCCACAAAGCAGTATAGCCTCTTCAGGAAGTGGTGGGAGTGAACATTTAGAAGATCAGTCTACTGCTCGTAACACATTCCAAGAAGAAGGTAGTGGTATGAAAGGTGAGTGAAAATGAGATTCCCAGAGGAAGTAGATTCTACTCCAACCCTTTATGGTTATATACTATAACGAGATTGCAAGTGAGTGATCATAGATCTCCCTAATAACCTGTGCACAGAAAATGTGTTAACAGGGATAAGACTCATCGCCCAATTTGCTCCTACTTTATTCTATATATAGCATGTTTTTCTACACTTTTCCTGAAGTTTCATTGATTTCCAAAAGATACACAAAAGACCCTTTTTCAAAATAATGTGACTTTACCTCCGTTACACAGATCCATTATTTATTTGGTACGGCATGGACACATTTTATGAGCATCATTTATTAGAACCCACCTTCCCTTTTATGAACACAGCAGGCTCCTTTTTTCAAATAATTTTAGCACAGGCCCAGAACAAGAAAAAAAAACCCCTCTTAAAAAAAACTAGGTCAAATGGATCAAGAGACCAGACTTGAACACAGTAACTCAGTTATTTTATCTACATTGTTACGGAGTGGCATTATACAGAAATTCTTTTCTCCAGCTGTGCATAACCATAATCTGTTTGACTAATCAGGTTTTCTCCTTTTTTTTCCATTAAAATAATAAGTCATTTTTCAAAAAATATTCTTCCATGCGGTTCTTCCTGAATAAGGCCCAAAGAATAGTTTATTCAAAACATTCACACACATACAAACTTTATATACCATTCATTATCAGCTGAAATGGGGATGCTGTAGGATTCATTTCTATAAGATATATAATAGTTTAAGCAACATGTTTATTTTATAAAAGTATATCCTTCTGGACCAAGTGATTCAGACATTTAGGCACAGCCTCATTCATGGTCTTTTGGCTTTGTGTGAAGAAGAGTTAGGAGTTCACATGCCCATGTCAGTCACACACAAAAATGAGGAGCAGTAAAGAATGTGTTATATCAGTACTGGAAGATGCTCTTTAGCCTATCTGATTTGGAAGCTGGCTTTTTTAAAATACTTCTCCCAAAGTGGGGTAAAGCACCAAAATATATTACTATGTGCTTTGAGATTTTTTATTTTATTTTATATAGTTTTTATCTCTAATTTGGAGGTTAAAGTGTACTGGGAACTCATTTTTCTCACCTCAGCAATATTCTAACTCCATCTTCTGGGTCTACCAGAAATTTCTGCACTCCCTTAGCAGCTCTCCATGTTCTCTGCCAGGGAGTCTCAGTCCTTTAATGTAAAAATGATATTTGCAGAAGGATGTGTTATTGTACTGTACATTAGCATGATGCATGTTTGAGAGGCACAAACACTCTGTGTTAAGTACTGCTGTTTTAAGACAGCATTATAATCAATTTAAGAACTGTGACTCCAGCCAAAATGGTTAGAATGTATTAACCTCAGTTTTAACAGATTATTGGAGATTATCTTATTCTGTAAAGATACTTATAATTAATAGAAACTTAAATTCTTGATCTAATCATTAGAAGAGGAGAAGGCCCGTGTAAACCTGAGTGCAGCAGTGATGTTCTTTTGAGATTGACCTGGTAGATTATCTTGCTTAAGTCATCTTGTTTCAGGATACTGTTCTCTGATACTAGAAATTCCAGTTTCACAACAGTGTTCCCCGATCTTCGCAAAGTATCAGGCCTAAAAGGACACTAAAACCCTGCCTTTGCTTCTTGAAAAAGGTTGCTACTATCTGAATTAAAAGAACAACATCTAAAATGTTAGTGGGAACAAAATTAGGTATGTGTGCACACAAAAATATTGGTTTAGTTTGTTCATTTTGTCTTTTTTTTTTATTGGAATGTTTATTTGATTCAATAGTTTATGCATATAAAAGTTGTTTTGCATATGTAAATTTTAATTTTCAGTGCATAAATTATAAATATTGTATGTGCACAAAATACCAAACGAATGAAAATGAATGTACATCCCTAGAAGAAATCTGTTCTGTCATGGGGAGGGTAATTTTCAGTGCTAAAGATTGCAGACTTTAACTTGAATTTTCAAAGCAGACATATACTTTGAAAATTTGTGGGTTTTTGCTAGGTACGTGTGGGGACGTACATGTAGAACTTACACCTGCTTGGGAACAGGTGCAATGTACTGCTCATACTTTTGAAAATCTAACATATGCATGTAAATCTCGGGCTTGGCCTAGCTTTGCCCCCTGGAATGCCTATTTAGTATGTGAGTAGAAATACACACGAAATCATGTGCATACCTGCTTCATAAAATCAGGTTTTATGTGTACAAGTGCCTTTGAAAATTACCCCCTAAATTGCAGGAGTTGCTATCTACAGTAGTCCGCTCCATAATGACACGATACCAATATTTGCAGAGCAGTGTTTTAGCAGGTTTCAGCTTGTCATTCTGATCTGTCTTCAGCCATGGCTATCAGTCTCTGTGATAAAGTAAATGTAGAAGGGCCAGCATGGTGGCTCAGTGGCCGTGCTGCTGGGCAATGCCAGGCTGAAAGGATTCAGTTTGATCCCCGGATTGGTGGGGGTAGGGATATTGCAGAGGTTGGGTTTAGAGCCCATGATGCAGGGTTCTGGTAGCAGCTGTGCTGCATGGCTCTTGACATCAAGATTATTGCTACAGTGGAAGACAAGTTCTATTATAATAGGGGAAAAATCCCCAGACAGATATCAGTGAGGCTTATGTTGCCTGAATCCCCAGCACTGGTTCTGACTATGTGTGTGCGGTTCCCGACGCGCGCGCATGGATGCAATGATTTTATAACATTCGTGTGTCGCCGGATTTTAATATCCAGGCGCGCATGTGCGGGCGGGTGTTGTCGAACGCATGCAAGGGGTGGGGGGAGATTTTTTTTAAAAAAATATGCGAGGCGACACAAGTAGGCCTTTCACTGTTCCCTCCCAGTCCGCTTCAATTAAGGAGCGGACTGGGAGGGAACCTCTCTATCCCCCTAACTACCCTTCCTACCTTTTCTCTTCACTTCCCCGATCCCTAACCCCTACCTACCTATCCCCAATTTTTTATTTTATACTTTACTGCCCCTTCGGAGCAGAAGTAACTTCCCCATGCTAGCCGGCTGCCAGCGTGCGCTTCCCTGGGACAGCATCTAATGGCACTCTCCCGGCCCGTCTCCGTCCCCAGCCTGCCCCTTTCTGATCCGCCAGCACTTCTGCGTGTACTGGCAGATATACAAGGCCAGGCAATTTCTAAAATGCGCTCAGCGCACGCACGGCCCGGCCACGCATGTATCTCCCAGATTTTACGCGCACCGGCGTTTGAAAATTTGGGCGATCATGTTGCTTCTCATTGGCAGTTGTTGCTTTTGGCACTGGTAGTTTATATAGGGCATTCATGGTGAATACGATGTTTTTATTTTTAAACTTCTGTCTTCCTCCGCACACTCAGGGCCAGATTTTAAAAACTACGCGCGGGCGTAGACAAATCTACGCCCGATTTTATAACATGCGCATGCAGCCGCTTGCATGTTATAAAATCCAGGGTCGCCGCGCACGAGGGGGTGCACAATTGTGCAACTTGCATGCGCCGAGCCGCACAGTCTTCCTCCGTTCCCTCTGAGGCCGCTCCAAAATCGGAGCGGCCTCGGAAGGAACTTTCCTTCTGCTCCCCCCACCTTCCCATCCCTTACCCTACCTAACCTGCCCCCCAGGCAGGCGTAGGTTGCGCATGCCGGCAACAGCCGGCCCGCAATCCCGGGCACAGCAGCAAATGGCCACTGTGCCTGGAGGCTCCGGCTCCGCCCCCGGCCCGCCCAGTCCCGCCCGTTTTTTCAAGCCCCTGGACATACGTGCGTCCCGGGGCTTGCGCGCGTCGCCGAGCCTAGGCAAAATAGGCTCAGCGCGCGCAGGAGGCTTTTAAAAGGGTTACGCGTGTATATTACGCATGTAACCCTTTTGAAATCCGCCCCTCAGTGTTTAACTTTCCCTGAAATTAGGTTGAAATTTAATTTTCTATTTAGATTTAAAGGCATTGCAACATACTGTAAAATAAAAACACACCACTATGTCATGCTAGGGAAAGTTAAACGTCAGTTTCACTTAAAACTAAACTGGGAATGTGTTTCAGATTCATTTTAAGGGAAAGATGAATGAAGATTGCACTGTTTATGCCTCAGAGAAAGATTTCAGCTGGAAGATTACATTTAGTGTTATTTTTAGAAAGGTGGCCCATTACCCAGAATGATGGTTACTGCATTTAAATATTTGACAGATATTCTGCAATAGCACTGGTGATGCATGGCTTGATGTCCGGATTGACGTAGCCTTTTGAAATATTGCACGGAATATGTCAAAAGGATATAGACTGCCGTTTGCATTATTTATGTATTTAGCATGGTCTGTTGATAGCAGGGATATGAAGCAGTGTTCCTGTCTTTGTGACGGGCTGCTTCAGGGAAGTTATCAGGTAGACGTGGAGTTCTGTGCCCGCTGTTTTACTAATTTCATTGCAGAATAGCTGCGTTATGTGGTTCTTCGTTGGCCACCTCCTAAAGTATTAGTTGAAAATGGTATTCTGCCTTGCTAGTAGGAGTGGCTTCATTTCCTAGAACAGAGGTCAAAGGCACAGCGCTTCCCACTTGCTGCCAGGGCTCAGATGTGCCTCATGTTAGGAGGGTGGCTATGACTACAGTAAGGGGGTGGAGGTTGGGGGAACGACTAGCAGGCTGCTTTATTTACTAAAGCTCCCCTTCTTTTTAAGATAAAACGTTGCTGTGGAATTTGTTTGTTAATCAAACTTTATCTTCCCATGCTTTAGCATACACTCAGGGTGGATTATTTAAAATATAACAAAATGCATAGTATATATACCGTAATTGTATGTATGTGTATATATATATATATATATATATAGGTATGTGTGTGTGGAAAAGGGAAAGGAACGAGTGCATAAATGTGTGGAAGAGGAAGAGAAGAGAAAGCATGTATGTGTGTGGAAGGAGAGAAGTGAGTGTGTGCATGTGTGTGTGTGAGAGTGCTTGGATGAATTGTGGAAGAGAGAGAGAAGTTTGTGTGAAAAAGGGAGAGGAGTGAGTGTATATGCGTGTGTGAAAGTGCATGTATGTGTGAGTATGTGAGAGTGCATGTGTGTGTGGACATGAAAGAAGTGTGTAAGAATGACAATGTATATGTGTGACTGAACATATGAGCTGTGCTAGTGTGAAAGAGAGCGATTGTGCATGTGCTGCTACCACCCTTCCCCCCCCCCCCCCCCCCCCCACTGTGACAATCCCAGGGTGACATGAAATCAAAATTTCCAGGATTTGGGATTCAGATGAGGGTAAAGTGAAAGAGCACAGAGCACAGGTCAGGGAGCTATGACTTATTAGGAGGGATGGGGAGAGAAAGAATTCTATGGTTTTAGCATCTCACCTTGTATTGTACCGTGTGATTATTTTCTTATGTAAGAAAAGAGAACTTTAATGGCTGTGGTTGCTAGTCAATGAGTGGTCAAACTGAGAGGAAGCTAGAGTGAAGAAAGATCTAGAGCAGTGGTCCCCAACCCTGTCCTGGGGGCCCACCAGCCAGTCGGGTTTTCAAGATATCCACAATGAATATGCATGAGAGAAAATGAAAATTTGTATGCACTGCCTCCATAACATGCAAATTTTCTCTCATGCATATTCATTGTGGATATCCTGAAAACCCGACTGGCTGGTGGGCCCCCAGGACAGGGTTGGGGACCACTGATCTAGAGAGCACAAGGTGATGATAGCCAGTTTATTAGTGCTGATCTTTGGCAGGTGCATCTGAGTATATTTTCATTTGTAAATCTCAGCTCTAGAAGAAGTTGGAAGAATCCAGAAAAGTGTCAAGAGAATGCTAGTATGCAGATGCCTGTCATCATTATATATGTTTTCAATCATATATGTGAATACTGATGTTACAAAATCTACCTCATGTGTATACTGGATAGGTTTCCTAACTAACTTCCAAATTTTCAGGACAGGTTGAGCCACTCTAAGTTTTATTGCATTGCATGCAGGGACTTATAGTTCTAATTTCCCCATAGCACTACATCAGGAAAGCAATCAGTGGAGGAGTAGCCTAGTGGTTAGAGCAACAGGCTATAAACCATGAAAACCAGCGCTCAAATCCCATTGCTGCTCCTTGTAACTTTGGACAAGTCACTTTATCTTCCCTCAGAAAAGCAAGCTTTCACATCCCTCCATGAAGTGGAATCACGACAGGATCAGACTGTCCTGAAAATCTGCAGCCAATTGACACACTTAGTTGTTGTGTGAAAATAAAGCAGATTTTATTGAAATCCCTAATTGGTTTAAGGTGCTGCTTTCTTGAAAGAAGGTACTGCCAATACTGTCGCTTCCCTAGGTTAAAAAAAAAAATATATATATATATATAAATATATAATTTGTACACTTGAGAACAAATCCTGCCTTATCTGCAGACCACACCTGACCCCAGGTGGTTATACAAGGACCTTTATGGGAAAGCTCCAGTTTGTTCTTTCCCATGACAGCAGAGAGAGAGGGAGTATGATGCCTGGCTGAGAGAAAGAAGGTCAGCAGAGAGATCTTCCCTGGATGGTGAAAAAGAGAGGAGCGAGCCTGGAGATCACTGTCTTACTAGATCAGCGTGAATCTGTTTATCAGTATCTTGTGTTAAAGTGGTGGCCTGGTTCTGAACAAACTTTGGATCCAACTAATGTGGCTGGAAGTAGACGTGAATTGTTTTGCTGTGAGCAGGGAGCCCTATTTTGTTGGTCTTGATGCAGGGAATGAGCCAGTGAAAACTACTAATGTGAGGAAATCTGCCCTCTAGAGAGCAAGGGAAGAGGTGTAAAACGTATTGTGTGATGCAACTGGTGTTAAGTAGATGCACACAGGCTGTGTTCTGTTACTGTTTGCTACAAAATCAACCTCCAAAATAACCTGAAATGCTTGGAAACAGTAACAGTTTGTGTGACGTAGATTACTGCTTAGTGGCAGTGATATTGGATTGTTTCTCCACCGGGAAGCTAAATTTTTATATTTCTGAATCGCTGAAGTAAAATTTTATGTGACTGTGGTAGGTCTCAAGCCCACCAGCAGAAACCTGGCTACACTGGGAACTGAGAAAATGTCTAGAGGTGCTTTGCCAACCTTTTATTCTCTGTTCCAAAACCTGCAGAACACCAAATGTTCCTCAGGGGCATAATAAAGAGAGAAAGAAGAGACTGATCACAGGCAGGACAAATGATCATATTCTTGGCTCCTACTTAATTTAACAGAAGCGATGGGGTTTGTTGTTTGTTTTTTATTATTATTATTTTAAAGGATCATTTTAGAGAATGATCTTTTTGTTCTTCCATTTCACTATAGTTGAAGTACACTTGTAGCTGGCTTGATCTTGCAGAGAACTGATGCCTTTTAAAGAACCAACAGAAAATAGAGGCTGGTAATACATGAGTTTCTGAAAAAGCATTGCCCCCTTTTCTGAGATAAAAATGTATGAAGACCATAAATGAGAAAAAGGCCTGTGCATTCTTGAAAGCTCATACATTATTATTAAACTTATTTACATTCCACCTTTTGTGACTGTTCAGCCACTTCAAAGTGGATTACCTTCAGGTATCATAGGTATTTCCTTGTCCCCAGTTGTAAGATCCCAACTTTCAAACCTATATGCTGTACAGCATTTGTACACACACAGTTTTCAATATGTGCATACGTTTTCAATATTAGAAATAGCTTTTTCTACTCATTTTATAAACATACATATGCGTATATCTTAAATAATCATGCGTATATCTTAAATAATCATGACACTGTGTAAACACCCAGAATTGTGTGCGGAGGAAGGTATTTTATAAAGTGTGCCCATTCAGTGTTAAATTTTAAAACCCGCGCGCACATGGATGTTGTGATTTTATAACTTACGCACGACGGTGTACGCATGTTATAAAATACGATTCCCATATGCACATGCGTGCCTGATTTTTATACTGGCACGCACATGTACGGGCGTGTGGCGTCTTGCACTGCAAGGGGGTGATTTAAAAAAAAATATATGTGCAGCGACGCGATCAGGCATACACCTATCCCCTTCCTACTCTGCCTCCCTTTTTTCCCCTCTCCTTCTCGATCCCTAAAACCCCTTTTCCTACCTTTTTTTTTTTTTTATTTTGGAACTTACGTGATCTGAATAGATGATGTAAGTTCCATGTGCCAGCAGGCACATGGAATTTAACATGGCTTCTGTTCTGGTTGGCTCCCGCACCCCCCCCCCCCCCATCCCCCCCGGTCTGCCCCTTTCAAGGAGCCCGGCACTTCTGCGGAAACCGGGGCATACGCTCATGGCCGGGCCGTATTTAAAGCTCGGTATGCACATGGCCCAGCCACGCGCCTATCCCCCCAGGTTTTGCATGCGCTGGACTTTTAAAATTTGAGCTATAATGTTTTGAAAATACTTGTGTGCATACTTAGAATCACCAGTGTGCCGATACCTCCACTAGTTCACTCAGTCCTTCTCCAGTTCATCTACACCCTCTAGCACTTCTCCCTAAGCGCCCCTACCAGTTTACCAGACCTCCCACTCAAACAAGCTGATACAGTACAGTGCGCTCAGCCGAGCACACCTATTAGCATGTGTTTTCGATGCGCGTCTAATACCCCAAAAACTAATAGCGCTCATCACATGCAAATGCATGTGATGAGCGCTATTAGTTAGTCGCCTGGGATACTGAAAGTAAAATGTGTGGCCAAGCCTAAGGGCAGGCGTTAAATTCTGAGCAATCTGGAAAAGTGTACAGAAAAGCAGAAAATACTGCTTTTCTGAACACCCTCCGACTTAATATTCTAGTGATAATAAGTCAGAGGAACCAAAACTTAAAAAAAAAAAAAAAAAGCAAAAAAAATGTTCCCGCCGTCAACGGTTAGCAAAACGGACGCTTAATTTTACTGGCGTCTGTTTTTCTAACCCGTGGCTGTCAGCGGGTTCGAAAACCGATGCCGGTAAAATTGAGCATCAGTTGTCGGACCCGCTGACAGCCACCTCTACCGCTAATAAGGAGGCGCTAGGGACACGCTATTGTCCCTAGCACCTCCTTATTAGCTTACCACCTAATTTAAATACAGAATCACGCGTCCAGTGGAGAGGTGCCTGGGAGAGCGGGCGCTCAACACAGAGCGCCCGCTCTCCCGCATTTCTTAATGTATCGGCCTGAAAATCTGTAGTCAACAGAGAAGTCCGATTTCATTTACACAAGTCAATTAGCTGGTGTAAAAGTGGACTAATAAGTTTGGTAATGTACATGTGAATATATCTTACAAAATATTAATTACTGTGTGTACTTCTGACCCTGCTCTGGAATGCCCTGAGATAACCCTTTCTTCCCCAGTTAAAATGTAACGTGAAACCAAAAATTGTGCATACTCTTTGTTTATAAAATAGCATATACGCATGTACATGCCACATAAGTCCATATTTTTACATGCAGAACCCCTTTGAAAATTCACCTTTAAAGTTTTTGTTCTTGAGGCAATGCACAGTGAAGTGACTTGCACAATATCACAAGGAGCCTGTCTGTCAAAGAGCTAGGACCATCAGGTAATAGAGGAGTACCAAGGAGCCTCATAGGTGATGAAGGATCAAACCTCAACATTTCAGTCTTTTCCTGGTTTAGCTTTAACTTGCTCATTAACAGCAACCACTAACTTAAAAATCAATGTTAGCGCATGCTTTTTCATCAGCAGCTCCTGGCAAAGCCACACATACCCAAGGTCACAAGCAGCTGTAGCAGGACCTCCTTGGCTCCCAGCTTGCAGCTCCAACCACTTGGCCACTCTTCCACTAATGTCAAGGAGACAAGCATTTAAGGGAATTATTGCAGAGGCTTCTTCAGGCTGAAGAGGAAATAAAAGCTGAATACTATCTACATATGCATAATAATCCGAAATATATAATATTTTTCAGCTGTTCATATGCAACTAATATTCCATTATAGTTAAAGCTGTGTGTTTAGATTTAATGTTTTGAATGTGATGCCATACTGGTTAATAAAGAGTGATGTCATGCAAGCATGTACGCTTTGCACAGTTTTTAAAGCCGCTTGGGGCAGATGTAAAATGCAAAGTATTTTGTCCTGAAGACATGGGGGAGGGGGGGGATTACAATTTTTAAACTATCCGCACAAAAGAAAATGTCACAGGAACTTTGCATCCACAGATCTTGTACCTAATTTTCAAATGGAAAACATGTACATACTTTCCTTTGAAAATTGCCCATGGGCAAAATTTCTATGGAAAACAATGCACATAGATTTGAAAATACAATTTATGTGCATTGCTTTCTGATCCTACCCAAAACAGCTCCCTGGGGATGCTTCCCCTTAATTCCACTAAAAGCACTTGCGATATGGAATCCTGCGCATGCTTTTAGCTGGGTTGATTGAGGGTAGTTTCCAGACAGCCAGTTTACCCTGCTAAATTACTGTTTATCCAGGTAAACAGCTTGAAAAATTGTCCAAGACCCCTTGCTATATCTGGTCCTTTGCAGAGAGGCTTTTGAGTATTTTACAGATATATATATATATCCAGGTACTGTGTGTATTTCCATGCAACAATGGGCTCACCATCTAAGTCTGTGCCTGAGGGTAATGGAAGGTGAAGTGGCTTGCCCAAGGTCACAAGGAGGAATTTGAACCTTGGCTTCCCTTGCTTACAGCCCGCTGCTCTGAATACTAGGCTACTCCACCACTCTATTCATGATGCTGCAGGTGAGTATCTTTTGCTATAACATCACCAAAATCCACCCCTTCCTTTCTGAACATAATATCTCAATGTTATTCTCAATATTGGCTCCCTCTCCATTCTCCATTCTTCTAGGTGAGCTCCTATTACTGCTCCTGGGGGAATAATGCGCAAAATAATTGAAAATTCTGCATACTTTATATTGGTTAAAATAACACAATATACATGACAATCTTTAAGTAATTCATTTAATATGTTATTCAGAAAAAATGTATTAGTTAAAGATGCAGAGTTTTAAATATTTTGAGCAGAATGTCCCTAGAAGAACATTGTAAGTGTCCCTTCCTCCCTCTCTCCCTGCTCCCCTGGCCATTCTCCTTTCACTTTACTTTCTCAGGCCCCCCAATTTGTCACCCTCCACTATCTCTCCCCTTCTCTGCTAGGCTCAATCCCTTCCACTCCCAGGGCTTGACCCCTCTCTCAGTACTGCCCCTCACACAGGCTTCCTCTGTCCCCTCTCACACTCACAGGCTTCCTCCCTCTCGTGCACATACACACACCCTCATATAGACTTCCTCTCTCTCTCTTCCCCCCCCCCCCCCACACACAGGCTCCCTTTCTCATGCATACACCCTCACACAGGCTACCTATCTCTCTCTCTCTCAAATACCCCTGTACATTGGCTACACCAGCTTCCAATCTCTCACACACATACACATTTCTCACAATCTCCTCACAAAGAGTCTCTCTCTCTCTGCAACACACATACACTCTTATTCGTGCTTTCCTATACACACAGACAAACACACACACTCTTATTCATGCTTTCCTATACACACACACAAACACACACACTCGCACACCAGCTTGCAGCCTTAAAACATACCTTTACACACAGCCTCTCAGTCTCTCACACAACCACTACACACAGACTCACAGGGGCCTGCTCCGCTTGTGGCATGCCAGGACTTGCACCTCTGTCTTCACGACACGGCACGGAGGGGCCTCCTTCCTCTTTGTTGCCACGCAGCACGCCGAGGCTTCCTTCCTCTTCGCCATGACGTGGCATGCCGGGGCCTCTTTCCTCTTCACCATGAGCGGGATGGGGTCTGCTCGTGGCACGGTGGAGTCTCCTCCAAATTCTATGCAGAAACTGGAATATCTGTGCAGAGGGGGAATTCTGCACAAATTCTGTACTCCACAATAGTCCAGAATTCCCCTAGGAGGGAGGAGGAATAGCCTAGTGGTTAGGGCAGTGGGCTATGTACCAGGAGACCAGCGTTCAAGTTCCTCTGTGACCTTGGACAAGTCACTTTACCCTTCATTGCCTCAGGTACAAAAAAATTTAGATTGTACCTACAGTACCTGAATGTAAACTGATGTGATATCTCAGATTGAGTATATAAAAAAATAAATATATTACTCACCTACAAGATCCTTCACACTGCAGCTCCTCTACACCCCTCCTTATGCACTCTGCTCATCAGGCAAGTCACTCCTATTTATTCCTTTCTCTATCACCAATTCCTGACTAGGGATGTGAATCAGACGATTGAAAATATCGTCAATATTTTCAAAATCGTCAGAAATTGGGGGCTCCCCCAAAACGATAGGAAAACACCACAATATTGTTCATGGGGTTCTCTTATCGTTTTGGGGGAGGGCGGGAAAAATGGCACACACAAATAACCCCTAAACCCACCCCGACCCTTTAAAACTAATCCCTTAGCTTCCCCCCCCACCCCAAAAAAAACCCATTTATCTAAGGAATTAGTTTTAAAGGGTTGGGGTGGGTTTTTTGTTTGTTTATTGGCTCGGGTGCAGCCGATAAACAAAACCGCAATCGGGCCGGACGGAAAAAAAAACACGATGTGAATCTGAACAGGAATCCGAACCGATTCCAGTTCCGATTCACATCTCTATTCCTGACTCCACCTGACTGCACCATGTGCTTGGAATAGACTTCCTAAACTTTTCCTTCATGCTCCTTTTCTTGTCTTATTTAAATACCATTGGAAAAAAAACCCACCTTTTTGAGGCTGCTTTAAATCTTGACCCCTGATTATCCTGCTTACAGCCTCATTTAGGGCTGGATTCATCATTCTTCGCTGAATGATGAATCCCGTGAAGGGGGGGCGGGCCTGTGAAAGGCTGCAGCCATTCGCACCATGGCAGTGTGATTTCGCTGACCGCACTGCGGCCGACTGCAGCCTTTCACACAAATTGCGACACCGTAAAAGGTGTTATTCGCCACGCTACTGTCGGCGATAATGTTCCTCACATTATCGCCGGCAGTGGTGCCGCAGCCGACTCCTCCTCCTCCCCGCCCCAACTCCTCCCCTCCAGCTAATTTACATCATATCACACGCGAAAAGGGCCTTTTTGCGTGCGATAGGGGTTTATCGCGTGCGTTAGGGCCTTATCGCGTGCAATAAGGCCCCAACGCATACGATAAACCTTTAGTAAATAACCCCCTTAATTTGTAGCTATTGTCTTAATAATTGAAATTCCTAAAGTCTCTTTTGATTGATTGATTGTAGACTCTGAGAAGGATGTATCTGTGAGCTGGGACTTTTAATACAGCACTGCGTATGGAAGTGTTAAGTAGTAGTGGTAGTAATATCATGACATCAGAGTTTAACATTTTGTAATGATGAAGAGAATCCAGTGTTCGGTGTTTAAAATGTCAATACTATCATATGCACTATTTAAAGCTTTTAAATGGAAAGCCACAACACAATTAAAGTAGTGCTTAACGGCAGTTGTTTAGGGTTTTGCCATGAGACTCTGTTTTGTGCTTTGCCCGAAATGCATGCTGAGCATACACATTGCCTGGTAAGGAAGAGATTCCTAACCTGGAGTTCCACAGTCAGCACTGGATCCTGCTCCACCAGAATATACGTAACCCCCTTCCTTTCCTCGGAGTCACGTTTGGAGACCTCGGAGGTGGTGAGTTACACTGCTGCAGCTCAGGAATGGTCAAGGTCCTCCAGGGATCGCCAGTGGGGAACCAGAGCAGTCTCGGTGAAGACTTACCAAACTCAGTAAAGGCCAATGTCCACACCAGTGTTTGGTTCTAAACAAGGAAAATGTATTGTAAAGTCCAACGCAAAACACCTTTTCAGAAAGAGGTCACATGATACAGCTCAAACAAATAACACAGTGGCAGTAGAGAGAGACACCCCTCTTCAAATAACTCTTTGAAGAGGAAAATACACAACAATCAACGTTTAACCCCCAAGCCCTGTGGGGCAACATGGTCCAAAAAATGTCTTTCCTGGAGCTTCCCCAGCAAGGAAAAGTCCCCCTTTTTTTCTTTAGGGTTCTTCTTACTTAGATGGCTGTAGGAATCATTTCAGTTTTCTCAGGAGCCTTCTTACTACCAAAGACCTCCTCAGACTTCTCTCTTTCAACTCCTAGCCTGATACCTCTGGAATTTTTCTTCAAACCCCCTCCCTTAGAAAAGAGAATGCACCTCCTATTATTATTACTACCTTATCTAACATCATTACATCCCTTGGTTTGGCAGCGCCATATCTCCAATCCCTTCCATCACACCCCTCCTTGACAGGGAGGATCTTTGCAAACTGCACAAGCCTTGCGGTAACAGAACTCCTTGACCTGGAAAGCTGGAACCCCCCCAGAAACCTCCAGCACACAACATGACCCCCCTTGTCATGGTTTTATAAATTAAGAAAACTGTTGCAAAACGTTAATGGAAAAGGATGATGGCAGGGAATGTCGGAGGGCTCTGGGGTAGAAGCGGCCAGTGGAGGGAGAGACCGGAGGTGGGGCAACAACAGTAATGCTCGTCGCCCCACCTACCTCTTGACCCACTAGTTGCTAAGGTGCATTCTTAAATATTTCATTGTCTGCTAGTGTTGAACTCATAAGCAGAATCCTTTAAAAGATTCTGCCTCTTGTGTTTTTGCACACTGCATTGGTTCATGAGTTTCTTGGTCAGTCTAGGCTTATGTATGTGTCTGATCTCTGTCTGTTTTAATTTCTTGGGAATATTTTTCAACAAATAGATTTTGCTTATTTTCTGAAAAGGTGTCTTCAGCTTTTCTTTTTTAGGGCCTGGAAAAAAAAGAAATAATTTAGTGTGAGAGAGATATCATTGCATTGACAGTATGTGTTTGCTTGAATGGATAATTAAACCTATTTAAAGCTTCTTAAATTTTGAATTTTCAGATATCACCTTGCTGTTACTGTATTTAGTTATTTTAAATATTATACCTTTTTGTGTGTGCTTAATTAACATTCTAAAACTTAACATATAATTCTTTTTTGTAATTTCTGATGGAACATGATGTTTCTGTGTATAGTGTGAGTACTTTGATAACATCGTACATAAGTTATACCAATTTTCAAAGCGGACTTGCACACATAAGTCCACTTTCAAAATTATCCTAGCAAAACTATGTGCATATAATTACACCTGCTATTTGGTGTGTGTAGTACTCCGTGCATACAATTACACCTGCTATTTGGTGTGTAGTTTTGCCATAAGGCTTTGCACACATACTTTAAAATAAATGTGGATAAGTTCAAAACCTGCCCAGTCTCCACCCTGTAAAAGCACACACATATAGGGGTAGATTTTAAGACGAGCGCACACGTGTCAATGTGCATGCGCTAGCCGGCGCGCACACATGGACGCCCAATTTTATAACATGCTTGAAGCAGGCGTAACTTGCGCGCGCCGCCTCGCATCCCCCGGCACAGGTTGCAGTGCCGGGGGACTCGGGACTGCCCTCCCGGCCCGCCCCCTGACCCCAGGGCACGCCCCTGGACACGCCCCCTCCCACCCCTTTTACGAAGCCCCGGGGCTTTGCGCGCACCGGCAGCCTATGCAAAATAGGCGCGCCGGCACAGGGCTTTTAAAATCTAGCTCTTAATTTTTAACTCCCATTGTATTAGCATACCTTTAGCTTAATGCATTAGGAGTTAATTTTACTGCATGAGTAAAGAAAATGTGAGCTCAGATTCAGCTTACTTTTTTTGCTCATATTTTATTACATTGGCCCTGAGCTAGAAGCCTGCCCCATAGAGGAAGGGCTCAGGTCAAAGTCTAAAAATATTGATGGAGTTCCATTCTGGACACTTTCAACCAAATTTAAGCCCTGGGTCTGCTCTTTTACCTCAGCGCTTATGTCGATTTGAAATCAAAAGATGCAAGTTAATATCACATGAACTCTGCCTAGAAAACAGTTTAAAATGAGTGTGAAAGATGAAACCTTGTAATACTAATACAATACTTGGAATTCCCCTAAGAGGGTTTTACAATCCACAAAAAAAAAAAAATACAGTCCACTCCAGAAAAGTGTGTTTCAACCAGAAAAAAGAAAAAATTGCTGGAAAAATTGTAGTTTCAGAAAATACAAAACAGATTCCAAAGAGATAAGAATCAGGAAAAAGAGGAAATAGCTTTCCGTTCTTTTCAGAACCTCCAAATCAATCCTGCAGATACAGTCCTTTCTCAGCTTCAGCCTTCTCACTCACCGTGGGCACTGCTCCTTCTCCCACAGGCTGTTTGTTGCATAGCTGGAAGACCAGAAGTACAGAGTTCTTGAAAAATCCCTAAATTACCATGTGTGCCGGTGTATAAGTCGTGGTGTTTTTTTTGGTGATTTCGGTGACTGCGACTTTATACACCGGTGCGACCTATACACACTGTCATATTCTCGCCAGCAAAATTAAAAAAATTTAAACGAACACCCCACAGTCCTACGCCTGCCCACGTTTCGGAAAGCCAAGCAGCCCAGGGCCCATGCCAGCACTCCTGGCCGCAGTGTCGCATTAATTAATACGGGGAGGGGGGGGGCGGGGGGGGTGTTTAAATCGCCATCCCCGAGCCTTTCAAATGTTGTTGTTTACGTTGTCTGTGCTGCTGCTGCTGCTGCTGCTGCTGGCTTCGGCTTGCACTTTTTAAACCCGACAGCACGCGCCACCTCCAACGCTGCACACTAACCCCCCCCCCCCCCCAAAGTAAAAAGGAAGGAGCATCGTGATGAAATAAAGAAAAGCAGCGTCCCCCTCGCATGCTCTGCCCTCGGCCACTGGCTTTTTTACCTGGGCCCAAGACGTCCTCGGGGGTTGCGATATCCTGTGAGGTTAATAAATGGAAGATGCTCAGGAATCGGGAGCGCTAACTCCGGTGCCATCGCACACACCCCTCGGATCTCCCCCCCCCCCCCCTCTCTTTTACTTTAGGCAGGCTCGCATTCCCTCCGTGCATCCGATCGTTGCGCGCGACCCCGCTGTCGCGTGGCACTCGCTGCAGGCACGCTCGGTGGTCAGCACGTAGGGCCGATCCTCTGACAGGCATAAATACCAATGGCTGCGTCTTATATACCGGTGCGACTTATCTACTGTACTTTTCGTGAAAAGGCCTGTTTACGAGAGGGGGGGGGGCGGGAATGCGACTTATGCAAGGGAGTGACCTATACACCGCAAAATACGGTTCTCACACCCTGGCACAGCTGTCCAAAGAACAAATCCTCCCGCTTGGTTTAGTAGGTCAGAAGTTCCCTGGTTATCCCTGCCACAAGCGGAAGAGTTTTTCTTCCACCGGTCCACAGCTGGAAACTCCAGGACAGGTGCCACTCCCTGCTGCCCCTTTCGGCTCCCAGCGCAACGCTCTCCCTAAGCTTCTTGTAAACTCCTCCTGAAGGTGCCCCCTAAATATTCTCTACAAAACCCAGCCCCCTTCAGGGAAAGGGTCCTCCTTTCAAACCACTTTAGTTCACATTTCCCTGGACCTCTCCCATTCCTGGAAAGTTCTCAGTAATTTAAAAAAAAAAAAAAAAGCCCCTTTTTTACTGAACCCTAAAAGGGAGCGGCGTGTCACTATTCTTAACAAAAGGCGAGGGAGTAACCTGCACTGAGCAGCAGTTACTATCAAAAGCAACTTGCTGAGTTGACTGGATGGACAGTTTGGTCTTTATATGCCATCATTTGCTATGTAACTATAATGAAATTTAGTGTTATTTCTGTGCAGTATCAAGTAACGCCGTTAGAAACCACTGAATTTGATGTTTTAAGCTGCTGTGGAGCATGAGCTGCACATACTTTGCTGTAAATTAATTCTATTTTCATTTTGCATTAGTTTGCTCCATGTCTTTCTGTCACATGCAATAAAACCAACCAAAAATGCTTCTCTCTCAAATATAAAAAGAAATTAGACTAAGGATTACTCTGGACTTTCAAGGCTTAATAAAGGCATTTCATGATGTCACTCAGCATCTCTTCTTGGAATCATATTGTTTGTTTTGGAAAGTCGATCGTTTCTTTTCCTTAAGCCCAACAACTGCTCTGCTGCCAGCACCCTTTTTTTGTTTTGGGTTTCCAGCTCAGTAGGAATTGGTCTCTCTTGGGGTTATGGCACTATAAGTCTTCATTTGCCATTGCCTGGGCTTTTCCCTAATTTTTTGTTTCCTTTTTCCTTCCACTTTATAGCTCAGCCCTCATAAGGGACCACAGGCCACACAGCTCCCGGTATATTTAACAACTCCAAGCCAAGACAGCAGGTGTCGCTGTTACGCAGTGACTGGGACTCCCTCCCTCATGAAAGCTGTGAACACTGCCTCTGCAGTATCCCCCCTTTTCCTGCTGGCCTGGGGAGCAGGGAAGGAGGCCTGCCCAGCAGCGCACAGCTGCAGAGAGCCATGAAGCTCTGTCTGCTTAATCCAGGGTACAAAAAAAAGAAATATTCCTAGTCCTGTATCCTGGTGCTTGTTAATGGTGTTCTTGAGCAGGTAATATTAGTTAATCAAAAACGAGACATAGGAAGCAGGAATGAGGTCTGGGACTTGTGCTGCGTATTCGGTTCAGTTCAGGGATTTCAGCAGGACAGAGATTGATTGCCTTTACTCCTCATACAAGACTCATGGCTAGACAGTGCTGTATAGGCGGTGAACGAGTGAATGCATAGAGAAGACTGGCACAAGTTAATCTTTCCGATCTCTTGCCCCACAGGGCAAGTGGATTTTGAAATTTTTCTCACATACCATTAACGACACATTTCATAGTAGCGCATAGTGATTATAGTAAATGACGGAAGATAAAGACCCAAACGGTCCATCCAGTCTGCCTAGCAAGGTGCTTAGGACCGAAACTGCCACTTCATTTCAATAAAATGTACAACTACAAAATTATATTTCTTCTGGGCAAAAGTAGAATAGAAAAGAAAACCAGAAAAAAAAAAAAGGAACAAGCAAATTGATATTTTGAGGAAATTAGGTAAGCCAACTGCTTTCCCAAAGAATAGAGAAATAAAACCAGATTCCTGAAGATAATTAATTGGAGGAATATTTTGCTGCAGCAGGAAGCAGAATTTAGGGTAGATATCCTAAATGTAAGCTTCGATAAATGCTTTGTAGACAGAGCATTATTTGTAAACCAGCAGGAAAGACTTGTGATCATTTTCAACTTTAAAATGTTTTGGGTTTTTTGTTTTTTTTAACTAATCCCAGCCTTTATCGAGTGGACTAAATATGAATTGTGCTTCCTGGATGGCCACTAAGACAAGGAAAAGATTATATGATTTGCTGTTTCAGCTTACTGACTTTCAGTCCAATGCAATACAGAGGCGCTAAAACAATCCATCCAAACCTGGCACCCGCAGTTTCAGCGCACACACAGGCTCATCGGTGTTGTATTTAAATGAACCTGAAATAAAAAGGGTGCCGAAAACTTGCACGGGAGGACCAAAAGTGTGTCCTTAGCACTACCTATTTTGTAGTATGGGAAGTCCTTATAGCATCGCTAGTGCTCCAAAAATTCTGTTAAAGGGGCATAAATGTGGTTTATTGAACATTTCATTATTAGTAGTAGGATTTGTATTATTATTTTGAAATTTTGCATTTCTCCTCCATCAGAACATCACGATGTGAGTCATGCTTTGTGCCAAAATCCTGTTTTGGGAGGTATATAAATCGCTGCAAGGATTCGGACAATCCTTTTTTTTTCCTTAGTTCTCTTCCATCGGATCCTCCACTGTAAACTAGTGCATGGGATTCACACTCGAATTCATATTGCTGGCAAATCCACTCAGCTTCAATCTCAATATCAAGAGGTAATTTTTTTTTCTGAAACGAACAATAAGGATGCCTAATTCCTGGATTGCCCAGATTAGGAGGAGGGACTCGGGCGTCCAAGTTGCATGTTCTCACAAATTTGATCACCCGGGTAAAGGCCTGTACCCGGCACTCCCAGGTCCTGGACGTCCATGCGAGGAGCACGACCTTGAGTCTGTACCTGGGCATCCAAGTCTTGGATGTTTTCGCATGGACCAGCCTGCAGGTCATGCTCCTCACATGGATGTCCAGGTCTCAAGCCCCAGGTAGAGGCCCGTACCCAAACACTTGAATTCTAGACATCCATGCGAGAATGGGCCTGTACCCGGGTGCCCATGTCCTAGACGTCCATGCGAGGAGCACAACCTCAGGTCCAGTAACAGGGCCCTGTGCTCGGATGGCCAAATCTTGGAGGTTGTCACATTGACGTCCAGGGCTTGGCTGTCGGGGCATAGGCCCCTTACCAGCACCATGGTCAAGCTTCTTGCATGGACGTCCAGGTCTTGGGTGCCAGATACAGGCCAGTACCTGGGCGCCCAAGTCCCGGACATCCATTCGAGGAGCACAACCTGGGAGCTCGTAATGGTGTGCACAATCCTGCTCCTTGCCTGGACCTGCATGATGTGCTATGTCTCAGTGCTCCTCCATGTGCCCTTCTCCTGTTGCCCTTCCATTAACTGCCTGTTGTGCTATATCTGAATGCTCCTCCATGTGCCCTTCTCCTGTTTCCCTTCCATTAACTGCCTGTTGTGCTATATCTGAATGCTCCTCCATGTGCCCTTCTCCTGTTTCCCTTCCATTAACTGCCTGTTGTGCTACATCTGAATGCTCCTCCATGTGCCCTGCTCCTGTTGCCCTTCCATTAACTGCCTGTTGTGCTATATCTGAATGCTCCGCCATGTGCCCTGCTCCTGTTGCCCTTCCATTAACTGCCTGTTGTGCTACATCTGAATGCTCCTCCATGTGCCCTTCTCCTGTTTCCCTTCCATTAACTGCCTGTTGTGCTATATCTGAATGCTCCGCCATGTGCCCTGCTCCTGTTGCCCTTCCATTAACTGCCTGTTGTGCTACATCTGAATGCTCCTCCATGTGCCCTTCTCCTGTTTCCCTTCCATTAACTGCCTGTTGTGCTATATCTGAATGCTCCGCCATGTGCCCTGCTCCTGTTGCCCTTCCATTAACTGCCTGTTGTGCTACATCTGAATGCTCCTCCATGTGCCCTTCTCCTGTTTCCCTTCCATTAACTGCCTGTTGTGCTATATCTGAATGCTCCGCCATGTGCCCTGCTCCTGTTGCCCTTCCATTAACTGCCTGTTGTGCTACATCTGAATGCTCCTCCATGTGCCCTGCTCCTGTTGCCCTTCCATTAACTGCCTGTTGTGCTATATCTGAATGCTCCTCCATGTGCCCTGCTCCTGTTTCCCTTCCATTAACTGCCTGTTGTGCTATATCTGAATGCTCCTCCATGTGCCCTTCTCCTGTTGCCCTTCCATTAACTGCCTGTTGTGCTATATCTGAATGCTCCTCCATGTGCCCTTCTCCTGTTGCCCTTCCATTAACTGCCTGTTGTGCTACATCTGAATGCTCCTCCATGTGCCCTGCTCCTGTTGCCCTTCCATTAACTGCCTGTTGTGCTATATCTGAATGTTACCCCATGTGCCCTGCTCCTGTTGCCCTTCTTCTGTGTTGTGCTATGTCTTAATGCTCCCCCATGTGCCCTGCTCCTGTTGCCCTTCCATTCACTGCCTGGACATATTCATGCCTATTAACTTTAATTGCGATAATTTGAAATTGACAACGTCCTGACGGATCCTATGTTTTTTCCTTTGTTCACAGTTTGGACAGGTGGACAGTTAGTTAGTCATGGCTGAAAAGCGACCCACCATGTAGGTGGAGCGGGATGCTGAAGGTCAGGAAGAGCAGGCAGGGCCCCAGCGGTTTTCAAGTGCCCAAGAAGCGATCACGTGATGCACGCTTCTCGGATGCCGAGGAGGAACTGCTTTGCCGGGCCGTATGCGACAATTATAAAGTGCTCTTCCGATCTAAGGCATCTCCTTCTACAAAAAAAAAAAAAGGATTTGGGAGAGGATAGCTGTGGATGTGAGCTCCCTGTCTGTAAAAACCAGAGTTGTCAAACAGATCCAGCACCGCTGGTGTGATACACGAAGAGACGTGAAAGAAAAGGCAGCCAAAATCGAGGCATTGGCACGCAGGACTGGTGGTGGGCCATCATGCAATATCGTTTTGACTCACATCGAGGAGCTCGTCCTAACCACTGTTCGCCCAGAGGTTGTGGATGGTGCAGGTGCACCATACAGATGTGACACTGGGCCAAGTGAAGGTATGATTTTTGAATGTGCTTCACTGTTTTCCTGCGATGTCTTTCTATTGGGCATTTGTGTGGTTAACAGATGAGAATTACAGCAAACTTCTAATTGTTTTACTCTGTCTTTCTCCACAGATCAAGGAGTCAATAGTGTGAATGATGGAATTGAAGGAGAGACAGAGTCTCCCCCGAAACCAGACTTCACCTTTCCTACGTCAGCAGAAGTGTCTTCCTGCCTACTGAGCCAACTTGTTGAGAAGACCCAGCCAGAAGGAACAAATCACGCTTGATCTGTCTCAGATTATCCCTGAAACTCAGGTTGATGAGACAACAGTGGTAGAGGCAGTCTTTTCCATGGAGGGGATGGGCACTGACTTCTGCACCAGCCTGATGACGAACATCGAGCATTATGACAAGTCTGTCACCCAGAGTTGGGAGTCCATGCACAAGGTACTCAATACTATTCGCAAAAACACCGAGGCAGTGGAAAAGGCGTCCAGCCTGCTGGACGAACTAATCAGCACCATAAATAATGTTGCCAGTGCGGTGCAGTCTCTAAAAGATTGAAGTTTCTTAGGCTGGATTAATTAAAAAATTGTTTGGTTTTGTGTGAGCTATGTTTTACGTCTCTTCATTAGGGGTTATGGTTTGGACAAAGGCCATTCCTCAGCCTTGCTCTGTTCGAGGGCGAGGTCATGGTGGAGTTCTACAGCCAAGCCCTAGATCGAAGCTTCACAGGTGCACACATTGTAACATGTAAATGGGGCCCTGGGTGATCCCCTTGGCCAAAAGCAAAAATAAATACTCTACAGCACTGCTTCGCCTAAGTTTTAGGTTTCGTGGTAAACCTGCAACAGGGCACACATCATTGTGGCACAATACTAACTTCACCATCACCACTTTAGCTTATCTTCACTATCTCCACCTTCAATTGTTATAGACTTTCACTCACCCAAATACAATCATTATTGAGTGATAATGAAAAACCATTTGAAAATAAATATAAATTTATTTTAATACAATAACTGTTTATACTTTGTTTCATCAACAGAAAGGGGTGGCCAGGATGGGGATCCCTATGGGGATGAGGAGGAGCATCATTGATGCTCCGATGATGGCTGACTTGGTGTGGCTCGGGCCATAGCCACGAGCGATTGAGTATCAGCGATTACTCGGAGCAGCTCAGTCACTTGCTCCTGGCCAATGCCTCAGGTCCACCAAGTTGGCCACCATCTGAACCATGTGCCCTTTCATGGAGTCCAGACTCCAGCTCAAATGGATCTGCAGAGCCAACACAGCATCTAAGCATGCCACGATGGGAGAAGCCACGCCTTCCTCTCGTGGCCCTTCCTAAGGTGCTGAGTCTTGGTCTCGGAGCCATTGCACAGCAGATTCTGGTCCTCCAGAGAGCCTATTTTTGTTGTCAACGACGACGACCTCCTTGGCCTCCAGGGACATGGGAGCGGGAGAAAGGGCTGCACTTTCAGCCTCCTCCGGAGGTGTTGTTTGCTGCGGCATGGGAGGTGCTGGTGATGTTGATGGTGGTGGGGGTGGACCCGCTGGGTATCCCTCTGCTTCCTCTTCAGGTGCTGCTGGTATCTGAAATGATAAATATGAAAGCGTTACAAACATAACATGGAGAGCCAGTGGTAGTTAAGGTAAGCCATTGGGGATTTACTGGTCAAGATTTATCAATTGTGCGGTACAGACAGAGACAAACTCATTGTCTATTTAACCATTATTTGCACGCACAATTAACATTGGTGTTCACTGCACTTTACATTAAAAACTTAAGTTATGCAAAAGGAGTCGTTGCATGCAATATGTGAGCAACAATCGCAATTATGGTATGGCCCATACCATTTTGGCATCCCTGTATAACTTGCTGCACACTGATTTTTCAGAGAAATGAATACATCTAGTAAAATATTTTTAATATACAGAAATGAAGTAGTGTTACATATGCATTTGTATTAATTAGTTGAATGGGCTACGCTTTTTTTTTGGGTGGAACACTGTATTCACTTTTGAATCCAAATACATTCACCATCAGGTGGACCACGACTGGGGCAGAGGGCCCAGGGCCACTCCCGCTCCTCACATTTCAGCTTCCAGGCCTAGATCATGAGCAGAAGACCTCACTTGTTTGGACATCCATTTTTTGCTTCATGCCCAAGATTTAAGCGTCCATCACAAGGATGCCTAAGGCCTGGATGAAGCTGGGAGCTGGACGCTCAATCCCCATATCTTGCCGGCACCCAGGGCTTGGGTGTTGATTATGGACCTTTGTCAACCCATGCCTAAATCTTGTACATCCTGCAAAGGCACCTGATGTGCACATTTTTTATTATATTTTTTATTACTTTATTTCCGTGCAAATTCAAAATACATGCCAAATAAAGCTGGATAACACTGAGCAGACATAAATACCACTTTAGGCCATCAAGAAACATCAATCACATATCCAGTTATCAAAATCATCTTAGCATAATACAATCAATCTTAATTAACATTGCATTGTTTATATCCAAAGGTTATTTTTTTGTAATAAAGTAGATTACTTTTTAATTAATTTTATTTGGTCCAATGGCCTAGGCGACATGTTTCATCAAGTGTCCCACCACATTTCTGGTTCTCGTGCATGGTGAGAGGCTGCAAGGAGAGGGATGCCAATGCTAGGGGCTTATGAGAGGGCAAGGGAAGGAACATAGGAATTACATGAACATTAACATAATAGTCCATTATTAAAATTCAAGTGAATTTCTTTGTAGAATTACAAAAAACAAAAACACATCAACGAAATGTTGGTTTCCTGGTCCATCCATCAGCCTCTGATTACAGCTCCTGAAATAAAACACAAGACAGTATTTAGAATTTCTCAGGCTAGCGATGGGAGTTGGCAACAGGGCGAGGGTGTGTGTGTGTTTGGGGGGGGGGGGGGGGGGGACGCATGCCAGCGATGGGAGTTGCTATCAGCTTCTGTGAGGGATGCCCACACTTGTGAGGATGTTAAGAACATAAGGGATAACAGATACAGAAATCCACAAGACTGACTTCATTAAAGTTATTTAAATCATTAACCATTAAAACTGTTTGATCAATGAATTCACTAGATCAATTTTTTTTTACAGCAATGGCTATTACAGAATCAATATATTGAATATCGGAAAGGGGATATTGGTATCATAGCTAAGAATTTACATGAGAAATAATTGATGATCCTTCAGCAAATCTCTGAGCCACTCATGGTGTTGTTCGCCTCAGCTGCCTGTTCTACAGATGGATCTGGAGGCAAATGTTCTGCAACCTCCACTTCTATCCCAAAACACAAAGCAACATTATGGAGAATGGAGCAGGCCATAACAATGCTTGCGACCTTTTCCCCACTGTACTGCAGGGCACCACCAGACCAGTCCAAACATCTGAATTGGCTTTTCAGCATGCCAAATATACACTCAATAACATTTCGTGTGCTGGTGTGTGCCTCATTATAATGCCTCTCAGCCACTGTGCGCGGGGACAAGAGCAGAGTTAGCAGCCATGGCTTACAGCCATAGCTGCCATCAGGGGAAATAAATATTGCATTAACAAACACAGACACTAATCCATATGACATATACTCACTGGTCCAGAAATACTTTCATGAGATAAACTTTATACAACAACATACATCTTTTTCCACAATGCGTCAGTGTACTCACCCTGGGGCCCACATGCCTCCACCCCACTTGTCTGTCTATAACCCCAGCTGAAAGCAAATGTTACTTAACAAGCAGCCAGCCATCACCATATGTTACCCGTGGGAAATGGGGTCCAAGCGACGAATGGGCAAGGATGTAGGAATCATGATAGCTTCTTGCTTGTGGTTGCAGAATGCATTCTCCTGTTCCCACTTTGGCGATATGAGTGCAGTCTATTGCACCGAACCTTTTAGACATCCCGGCTATTTCAAAGAAACTACACCCGGTTTCCTGAAGTTGGGTTGGGTCCTCAGGATAGTAGATGTACCGCTTCATCTGCTTCATCATTGCCCTCAAGACTTGTCCTAAGTGCAAGAAACAAAGGACAGATCCATACCGGAAGCGATACCAACAATATTTTGGAAATTTCCAGTGGCAAAAAAGTGCAGAGTAATTTCAACAACCCAGGCATGTGGCATAGTTGTGATTGGCGATGGGTTCAAGGTCACTGCGCAGGTCCTCATAAAGGGTAAAAATTACGCAAGAGTTGAGCTGGTATCTTTGCATCACATCTGCCTCGCGCAATCCGAGGAGGGTTGTCCTTGGCTTAATGATACGATGCCAGCGGGGTCTACAGGTGGCTCCAGGCTGTACCTACAAACAAACAAAAAGGAAAATAAAGACCTAAGACATGCCATACTTGGTCAGTCCAAGAGCCCATCAGGCCCAGCATCCAGTGTTCAACAGTGACCAATCCAAGTCACCAGTAATTAAAGATAATCAGTAAGGAACAACAACTGTCCACTAATCCATGTAAATATAACCTTGCCCAAATGACTCCTCAAAACCTGAACACTGGTAGGCAATAGAATAGGCCACATGTGAATAGTATTAACAGGAAAACCAACATTTAATAGAAGGAAGTCCATTATTTGTATGTCCATGTACAAACCGCTGGCGCTCCGGGCCAATATGTCCAGGACTTGGGTGCCCAAGCAGCCTGGACATCCAGGATTTGGGCACCTGAGTAGCTTGGACATCCAGGACTTAGGTATCCATTCATCAACTGACAGCTATCCCAAGTTTAATAAAGTTATTTGCTTACCCACACCTGTAAGTTCTCCAGATTGTTTGCTTGATTAATCACTCTCCTTTGCTTTTTTCTCGCTTGCATTCGCAAAGGAAAAGTGATAAGGGCAAATATAATCCATTGTTGAAATGCTAGAAATTGCACAGAAACCATTCAGGAAAGTCTGCTACCGTCAGCACTGCCACAATAACACCAGGTCTAGGTATGGCGCAAAAATGTATTCGTAAAAAAAGCTTGTTATGGACAGACTTGTTTTGGGCGCATGTTCAACATGGGGAAAAATAGCTAATTGGCTCATTTACATGCAATTTAAATGTGATGGGCGCTATTCGCTACACACTTGCTTGGATGCAAGTCATGGACGTATTAATCCCTGTTTAGCATTGAGCGCACATTTAGCACGTCCAAGGCGCTTATAGGGGCGCGCTGGTCATAGCGCTCGATCTAGCATTTGCCTTGTTTCTTTCACTTTTGCTTTGAACTGGGATAGTGAGTAAGGGGAGAACAATAACAGTTCCATAGGTTGGCAGCCGCACACTGTGCTGCCCTGTGGAGAGAGACTGAATCAATGGCACATTCTGAGTTTCACAACAAAACAAAACCAGATTCTAGAAGGCGTGTAGTATACAAGTTTGGTGAGCCTCTGCTTTTGGTAATACTATGCTTCCTGATAAAAGTTCAGGCTCGGCTTAATGTTGTCTGAATGCAGTTTCCAGTTCTGCATCATTCCCCTTGACATCAAACAGAGGGAATTGTGTTTTGAAGGCACATAAATTTCTATGAATGTGATTTATTGAAGCATAATTTATTTGCTAAAGACTGCAACTAAGTTTAATGCAGTGTCAACATATATAAACCATAGAACAATCCTGAATACAATTTCATTTTATATTTCTTGTATAAAGGATTCTGTGAAATATGGGAAAGAAAGAACCAGATATACTGTGTATTCCAGTCTCACTGTACCTTTACCTTTTATTGGATGAAAAAGAGCAGTTGTAGTAAATGAGTTTTCCAGATCACTTAAGACCCTTCTGTAGATGTTGATATCTGATAAAGGGACTAATTTATTCTCAAAACCTACCCCTTGTACTACAACTGGGTTTGGCAAATATTTTTTTGGGAGAGTGCTATAAAAGGTCCATATTTAATAGCACATCAAAGCTGTAACCTTCCTAATAGAAACCCCCGCTATCCTATTAAAGAAATTTGTAGAGACCCAAATGATGATGGAAAAAGCCAGGCCTTTACCCTTTTCCTAAAACCGAGATAATTCATTTCCACTCTCACCTCCAAAGGTGCCAAATTCCACAGTTGTGGACCACCAACTGAGAACATCCTTTTCCCATTTATCACCTTGCATACCTGCCTAGTCGGGACCAATGCCCAAGCCGCTGATGCTGACCACAAATTACAGGTGTAGGGACAAAACTCCTGATCTCATCTTGTAAATAGTTAGCACCCCCCGTGCGGTAGTTTTAAGGGGGGATTTTTATGGTTATGCATATGCTTACATCGATTTTAAACTTTTAATTGTTGTTTTTAATTGTAAACCGCTCTGGCCAGATCTGCTAGGGTGATGTGAGGTGCAACCCCTCCCTTCCCCCCTAGCAGAGGGGGGAAGGGAGGGGTTGCAGGGTTACAGAAACAGTGCTGAGGAAGCCTGTCCTTCCAAATGTACACACTGCCATAGGATTCCAAGTGTGGGGGAGGAGAGGGGGCCGCCGGCATAAAGACATGCCACCCTCCTCGGACTTCAGACTGCCACCAGTGGAATTATGTCTTTACCTGGCACTCTGGTCCCAGACTGAAGTAGATGCTGGCACGCCAAACTTTTTTTTTTTTTTTAATTTTACTTTGCGTTGAAATTTGCCATATATTTTAAGAATAACTTGCATTAGGAAAGTAGAGCATGCAGAAGAGAAATCTCTGGTTACAAATCCAGTAGCCAAACAGAAAAAGGAAAAAAAAATAAGCCTGACTGTTTTCTCTAAGTCCTAAAAAAGTGTGTGGAGGGTGGGAAGGGTGGTGAGGGTGGTGGATGTGAGGAGATCATCAGGAAAAAGAGAGCTCTCAATCTCAAATCAAACGATGAAAGAGGAGAAACAATGGGGCGGATTTTAAAAGGGTTACGTGCATAAGTTACGCACGTAACCCTTAAAAAAAAAACCTGCGCGCGCCGAGCCTATTTTGCATAGGCTCGGCGGTGCGCACAAGCCCCGGGATGCGTGTAAGTCCCGGGGCTTTGCTAGGGGGCATGTCGGAGCGGCTTTGGGCAGGCGTAACTTTTGCGGAGCGGCTTTGGGCAGGCGTAACTTTTGCGATAAAGGTAGGGGGAGGGTTTAGATAGGGCTGGGGGGGGTGGGGAAGGGAGGGGAAGGTGGGGGGAGGTGGAAGGAAAGTTCCCTCCAAAGCTCCTCCAATTTCGTATTGAAGTCCGGCATACTTTTGTTTGCGCCTGGTGCGCGAACAAAAGTACGCGCTCGTGCTTTTTTTTTTAAATGTACCCCAATGTTAGGAAAACAAATGAGTCAGTAGCTATTTACATTAGCTCAAATTCTTAGATTAACACATCCAAACCTAGGCATTACCCATCAACACATTAACTGGAAGTCTAACATCGTGAAAATATCTTAAGTGTTTAGGATCATGAAATATGAATGTGTTTATCAGTTATTTTAATCAGTCAGGAAAAATGCAGGAAAAATCCTGCATCCAGAGAAGAGGCTCTTGGTACATAGCCAGAAATAATTTTCTTCTAGCCTATATTATTTTATAGACATCATATCACAAAAAAAAAATAAAAACATCATTGTGCTGGACAAAAAGATTTAGAATCCAGTTCGGCTAGTTCCATAACGAAGGTTACTAACAAAGTTGAACCAGGTACCTTCCAGTGATGGTGTTTCTGAAAAAGAAGTTATATTTAGACTATTTAAAAAAAACATTTCTCAGTTTAGGGATATTTTACCCCTGTAATTCACTTCACCTGGAATTTTGAGCACCTCCATAAGAGATTTTTGAAATAGCTATGCTGGGAGACTTTGGAAAGTTCACAAATCTTAGACTTAAGTGCCTGACTTGGTTTTCCAAGGTTTCTGTGTTGCTATGAATAGCATTGTCCCTCACCAGAGATAGGTCTGTGACAAACTAGCTCCTTGTACCAAAGTTCCAGCTGTCCTGGAGTACTCCAAAATATTCACAGACTGAGACTGAAACTGGCCCTGATTTTGCAAAATAGTTGTAAAACTCTCCAAATCATCTAAATATTTGGAAACTGAAAGGTATAGGACATCGCCTCCTGTCGCATGTCCTTTTCATTTCCTGAAGAGTCTTTCATGAGGGACTTTATCAAACATCTTCTGACAATTCGGATACACTATGTCGACTGGCTCACCTTTATCCACATTTATTTGTACCTTCAAAGAATTCTAGTAGACTAGTAAGGCAAGACTTGCCCTTGCTAAATCCATGCTAGCTTTTCCCCATCAAGCCATGTTTATCAGTATGACTAATATTTTTCTTCTAAACATTAGTTTATGCCATTTTACCCAGCCTTGGTCTAGATGTCTGGATCACTCTGGAGCCTTTTTTTTTTTTTTTAATTTGCTTGCCTTAAATCAAGTCTGGGGCCTACTTGCTTGTCTTCTCCTGAGGACAATATAGCTGACCGAACATCCAGAGCTGCTGGTGCAATTGATAGCTCAGTTGTCAGAGATCCTTCTTGGCAACATCAGGACTGAGTGTCATGTCTAATTTACTCCAGCATAAGTTTTCCCTGGCACCGCAAACTACAAAGCTAGTGGTGGAGGTTTGACGGGGTCTGCAAGGACTCACCTTCTCCTTGTAATCGTAATTGAACTTCAAATTGCAGATAAAAAGCAAGCACTTCAGCATGTGGCAGAACTCAAGTAAACAGCAGCTATCCTGCCTGTGCCATCTAGGATCTCCTGACTGCATTAATTTTTTTTAAAATTTGCGATGTGTGAGATCAGCACAGATAGCCCACGCATTTTAAAAATGTTCATGGGTGCTGCTGGCATCTACACCATTCACAGACAAGTGGTGGGCAGAATGTGTTCGCATGCCACCAAGTGGTGTGTGTGCCAGGGGAGGAGGTGTTGCCTTTCTCAGTACTTCATCTTTTTTTTTTCTGGTTTAATAAAAAGTTTCTCACATTTGTGAGGACAAGCAGGATGGTTGTCCTCACAAATGGGTGACATCGAGGATGGAGCCCACCACGGAAAACTTCTATCAAAGTTTAACAGAACTTTGACTGGCCCCTACTGGGCATGCCCAGCAAGGCACTGACCCTGCAGCCAGCAGGGGTCTCCCTTCAGTCTTCTTTTTTCCGCGCAGCAGTTGCCACGCGGTGAAAGGAGCTCTCTTACCACGTTCCTGACAGGAATTTGGAAATTAATTTCCTAAGAAAATTTGCCCCTCAGGGGTCTCCCTTCGACAAATTTTGTCATCTTTACGGAATCCGGTAAGTTTTTTGCCATTTTCCATCGACTACCGTCGATTTTGGCCCTCAAGGCCTCTTGGCACTTACCGATCCCCAGGCTAAATTTTGGCTTACAGCCATGGCAACGGGATTCCGTCGTTGTCCGGATTGCACCCGGACTATGTCAATCACAGACCCCCACAGGGTTTGTGTTATGTGTTTGGGTAGTGAGCATGATGTCCTGACTTGCACCAAATGTGCCTTAATGACACCCAAAGGTCGCAAAGCCAGGATGGAGAAGATGGGGCTCCTCTTCCATGCACCCACCCCAACGCCATCGATAGCATCGACGTCATCGGAACCGGCACCGTCGAAATTGCACCATCACCGTCAACCCTCCGGTGACCGTCCGCCATCGATCGCTTCTCGGCCGTCGACTCCCGTCCCTTCCCCGGATGGGCAAGGGGATCGGAAAGAAAAGCATCGCCATCGACGGCACAAGTCTCGGCCTGTCGAGGATCCACAGCCATCGACCTCCGCTCAAGCCGAGCCACCCACTAAGAAGCCGCGATCAGACCGGACACCCTCCACGTCTCGATCGCAGGCACCGAGGAAACCCTCACCCTCTCGGGGTGTGGGGGCCGTGATCCCACCGGTTACGGTGGTCCCTCCGGCCTTGCCTCAGCCTCCCTCTCCCGTCGAGCCGGGTATTGTTACCCCTGGTCTCCGGGCAGAACTGGACCGGCTGGTCCAGGAGGCCATCGAGAAAGCGATGAAGAAATTACAACCTCCATCGGCACCGTCTCCGGCACCGGTTCCGGCACCGCCTCCGGCACCGACGCCGGCACCGACTTCGCCACCGAGGAGGGAATCGACCACCGAGCCGTTGGTGCAAGCTCTAGCACCTCTACTGCACCGCATGGAGGCACTTATGACGGCCCTTCCATCGGTAATTCCAGTACCATCGACAACACCACCGTTTCCGACTGGATTCTCATCGGCAGGAGAAACACCGTTCCGGATTCCCCCTTCCGGGGTGGTTCCATCGGTACCTTCTGGTATATCTCCACCGATTTATCCTTCGGCTCCATCGATTCCGCGTCCGGCACCGATTCCATCGGCAGCGCCGAAGCCCTCGATGCCATTCCTAGTTCCACCTGCAGCACCGATTCCATCTAGATTTCCATCGATGCCTTCAGAGCCTCAACCAGGTCCTTCAGGGCTTCAAGTCCCACATGATCCCTACGATACCTGGGGTGATGATGATGATACATCTTCTGACACAGATTTGCCTTCACCACCATCTCCTACAGAGAGTAGAAAAAGATCTCCTCCTGAGGATCTCTCTTTCATTAATTTTGTAAAAGAGATGACAGAAGTTGTACCTTTTCAGTTGCAATCTGAAGCCGATGACAGACGCCAGATGATGGAACTACTCCAATTTCTGGATGCTCCAAAAATCATCGCTTCCATCCCTATTCACCAGGTGTTTTTGGATCTGCTAAAGAAAAACTGGGAATCTCCTTCATCTATTTCACCAGTTAACAAAAAAGCTGACTCCACATATCTTGTCCAGTCAGCACCAGGTTTTCAAAAGCCTCAACTGGATCATCGTTCTGTTGTGGTTGAGTCTGCGCAGAAGAAGGCCAAACGTCTTAAGCCACACTCTTCCACTCCACCTACCAAGGACAATAAATTCCTGGATAGTGTGGGACGAAAAGTATATCATGGAGCTATGTTGATTTCACGCATAGCTTCATATCAACTTTACATGACTCAATACAACAGAGCCATCCTTAAGCAGATGCAAGACTATGCTGACACGTTGCCGGACCAGTATCAACCACAGCTTCAAGCCCTTCTTCATAAAGGATTTGAGGCAGGGAAGCACGAGATTAGAACTGCCTACGACATATTCGATGCTTCCACAAAAGTTTCAGCCACAGCCATCTCAGCCAGACGTTGGGCTTGGTTAAAGGCGTCTAACCTTCGCCCAGAGGTCCAGGATCGTCTTGCTGATCTACCCTGCTTAGGCGACAATTTGTTTGGAGAACAAATTCAACAGATTGTGGCAGAGTTAAAAGATCACCATGAGACGTTGAAACAACTCTCGTCTGTCCCACCTGACGTGTCCTCCAAGCAACCACCAAAGAAGGACTCTAAGAAGTCGTTCTTTCGACCACGTCGCTATTATCCTCCATCAGCTAGGCCTCGTCCTGCACGGTCCTCCAACAGGCCTCAGCCTCGCCAGCCAAGAAAGCAAAGACCTACTGTAGCCCCACCTCCTGGGCCTGCGGCGGGCCTTTGACTTCCCTCTACTGAGCACATGCCAGATCCCTCTTCCATACATCCCTGTGGGGGGTCGACTGTTCCACTTCTTACACCGTTGGAAACAGATCACCTCAGATCACTGGGTGTTAGCAATTATCGCACAGGGTTACCACCTCAACTTCATGGCTCTCCCGCCAGACTCCCCGCCCCTTCAGGCATGGAGTCTAACCAGCCAGTTGGCTCAATTACAACAAGAAGTATCCCTTCTTCTACAATCAAATGCTATAGAACCCGTCCCTCCCTGTCAACAAGGGACAGGATTCTATTCCAGATACTTCCTAATACCAAAGAAATCAGGGGGGCTACGTCCCATTCTGGACCTTCGGGCCCTCAACAAGTACCTTCAAAAAGAAAAGTTCAAGATGGTAACCCTGGGCGCGCTGCTCCCTCTGCTGCAAAAGGGGGATTGGCTGTGCTCTCTCGACCTCAAGGACGCTTATACCCACATTGCCATAACACCATCTCATCGCAAGTATCTGCGTTTTCTGGTAGGCCGCAACCATTATCAGTACCGGGTACTACCTTTCGGTCTGGCATCTGCTCCACGAGTCTTTACCAAATGTCTCGTAGTGGTAGCAGCATTCCTCAGGAAGGAAGGTGTCCAAGTCTACCCCTACCTGGACGATTGGCTAATCAGGGCCTCTACCCCTCAGATTGCTCAATCCTCCCTAAAATTGACAATTCACACACTCCTTTCCTTAGGGTTTCTTGTCAATTACGAGAAATCTTGCTTAGTCCCATCTCAAACCTTATCCTTCATTGGGGCAGACTTGGACACCTTACAGGCAAAGGCCTACCTTCCACTTCAACGGGTCCAAACTCTCATGTCCCTGGCTCGCCAGCTCCAGTCTCAACACACTGCCACGGCTCGCCAATTCCTCATTCTCCTAGGACACATGGCATCCTCGGTTCAAGTCACTCCCATGACCCGACTAGCCATGAGAGTAACACAATGGACTCTGCGACACCAATGGATTCAAGCTTTTCAGCCTCTGTCCTCCATAGTCACAGTTTCACAAGCGCTACGCCTGTCTTTAACCTGGTGGACGACTCAAGTCAACCTCCTTCAGGGCTTACCTTTTCTCCTACCAGATCCACAAGTAATCCTAACCACCGACGCTTCCCACATCGGTTGAGGGCCCATGTGGACGATTTCCAAACCCAAGGGTTATGGTCACCAGAGGAAGCCGAACACCAGATAAATTTCTTGGAACTTCGAGCAATCCGCTACGCGCTCAGAACTTTCAAAGATCATCTATCCAATCAAATAATCTTAATCCAGACGGACAACCAAGTGGCCATGTGGTACATAAACAAGCAGGGAGGCACAGGCTCCTTCCTTCTGTGTCAGGAAGCTGCGCAGATTTGGGCGGAAGCCCTCTCCCACTCCATGTACCTCAGGGCCACTTACCTGCCGGGAGTAGACAATGTATTGGCAGACCAGCTGAGCCGTGTCTTCCAATCACACGAGTGGTCACTCGATCCTCTGGTAGTGACCTCTCTGTTTCACAAGTGGGGTTCTCCCCGCATAGACCTCTTTGCGTCCCCTCAGAACCACAAAGTGGACGATTACTGCTCTCTCATTCGGAGCCAGCACTCTCGGCCGAGGGATGCCTTCTCCCTCAAGTGGACGACAGGTCTGCTCTATGCATTCCCTCCACTTCCTCTTCTGTCAAGGACTCTCGTGAAGCTTCGCCAGGATGGAGGAACCATGATCCTGATAGCACCCCACTGGCCACGCCAGGTGTGGTTTCCCATACTCCAGGATCTCTCCATCCGCAGGCATATCCCTCTGGGAACGGATCCGCATCTGCTCACTCAAAACGGCGGATGCCTCCTCCATCCCAACCTCCAAGCCTTGTCCCTGACGGCATGGATGTTGAAAGGTTAGTCCTTCAGCCTTTCAACCTTTCAGATTCGGTTTCTCGTGTCCTGATAGCTTCACGAAAGCCCTCCACCAGAAGATCCTATTCATATAAATGGAAAAGGTACACATCATGATGCACTTCTCAGTCCCTTGATCCCCTTTCCTGTCCAATCTCTAAGTTCTTGGACTATTTATGGCATCTATCGGAATCAGGTCTTAAAACCTCTTCCATTAGGATGCATGTCAGTGCGGTAGCCGCTTTCCATAAAGGTATAGAGGGTGTCCCTATTTCAGTACAACCCCTGGTAACACGCTTTCTTAAAGGCTTGCTCCATCTGAAGCCACCCTTACGTCCTCCGGCCCCATCTTGGGACCTTAATCTGGTTCTTGGTCGTCTAATGAAACCGCCTTTCGAACCTCTGCACTCCTGTGAATTGAAGTATCTCACATGGAAAGTATTATTCCTGTTGGCTATCACTTCAGCTCGCAGGGTTAGTGAGTTACAGGCCTTAGTCACCTATCCGCCTTACACTAAACTCCTGCTAGACAGGGCGGTACTCCGCACTCACCCTAAATTTTTACCTAAGGTAGTTTCTGAGTTTCATATCAATCAATCCATAATACTACCTATCTTTTTTCCCAGGCCCCACTCCAACTCCGGAGAACAGACTCTGCATACCCTAGACTGCAAACGGGCTCTAGCTTTTTATCTAGACCGTACAGTTGCTCACAGGAAGAGCACTCAATTATTTGTCTCCTTCCATCCTAACAAGTTAGGACAACCTGTGGGTAAGCAGGCTCTTTCCTCCTGGTTGGCGGACTGCATCTCCTTCTGCTATCAGCAAGCTGGCATTCCTTTTCAAGACCGTGTAAAAGCACACTCTGTGAGGGCCATGGCGACTTCGGTAGCACACCTTCGATCGGTGCCGCTTCCTGACATCTGCAGGGCTGCAACCTGGAGTTCTCTCCATACTTTTGCAGCCCACTATTGTTTGGACAAAGCTGGAAGACAGGACTCCATCTTCGGCCAATCTGTCTTGCGTAACCTTTTTCCAACATGATGTACCAACACCCTTCCACCTTCCCGGTAGGGTGCGGATGCCCTTTACCAAATTCCACCCCAGTTGTTGTGCCTGTTGCACGTCGTTGGGTGCATTTGGTGCAAGTCAGGACATCCTCAGCTCGGTACTCACCCATTTGTGAGGACAACCATCCTGCTTGTCCTGTGAGAAAGCAAATGTTGCTTACCTGATGTAACAGGTGTTCTCACAGGACAGCAGGATGTTAGTCCTCACGAAACCCGCCCGCCACCCCGCGGTGTTGGGTTCGTTTTAGTTTTTACTTTTTTAGGCACTGCCTGTAGCTTTGAAAATCAGACTGAAGGGAGACCCCTGCTGGCTGCAGGGTCAGTGCCTTGCTGGGCATGCCCAGTAGGGGCCAGTCAAAGTTCTGTTAAACTTTGACAGAAGTTTTCCGTGGTGGGCTCCATCCTCGATGTCACCCATTTGTGAGGACTAACATCCTGCTGTCCTGTGAGAACACCTGTTACATCAGGTAAGCAACATTTGCTATCCCAAACTACAAAAATTTCAGTTCACTTAAAGAAGTTAACAGGTATGTAATAAGAAACATATCATCATCGATAATTAAGGGGCCAATTTACTAAGCTGTGGTAAAAGTGTATTTCCGCGTGGTACCATGATTCACCCTAAATTGTAGTACCTGAGCACCATAGTTTACTAAACCCTACGTGATTTTTCCATGTGTTGCCACACCAGGAATATCGTGCATTCACACCCAAGACATCACACCCATGATGGTGGCCTCCCATCCTAGGCCAACCTTTTTTTTTTTTTTAAAGGGGCCACATGAAAAGCCCTCCCCCCAGTCTCCTTGTGCAAAAATCTCTGGAGGTCTAATGGCCCTTACCTGTACCTCTATTGGGTCCCTAAATGTAAAATACCCCCATCTGTGATTAAGCCACTTCCTTGTATAACAAAAAGTGGCCACTCCCCATCCTTTGGACTCCTCCACCAGGCTTATCCTGAAATCCCTGGTGGTCTAGTTGAGAGTACAAGTAATCCCAAGTCACTCTTGCCCAGACTGGGCCACTTTGAAGCACGGCACCAGCTGACCCCAAGGGCTCCTTTGCTTCTGTCACATGCAAAGCAAATGAGCACTTGGGGTCAGCTGGTGTCCTTTAGAAAAATGACACCAGCAGGGCAGGTGCAATTTTGGGATCATTCCTGCCCCATTAGACCACCAGGGAGTTCCTAATAAGTCTGGGGATGGGATCCAGAAAGGGCAGAAGTGGGAGGAGCTACTTTTAGTTATTTGGGAATGAGAATTAATCGCTGGGGGCCTCTATTTTACATTTAGTGCTCCATTGAGGAATGTTGGGGGAGGCCACTGAAGCCCCAGGGAGTTTTGTACAGCGGGAGTGTGTGTTGTCATGCCTCTCCAGGAGCATTGCCAGGCACGTTAACCTGGCAGTGCTCCCAGGGAAAGTTAGCTCACCTTGGTAGATGTAGCTAACTTTCCAGGAACTTTGCAAAATTGTTTGCATGCCATGCTACTCATTTGCTTTGCAATAAGCTGCTTCGCATGCATTTGTATGCAAAACAGTTCATTTGTGTACCTCCATTGTGCCAGGTTGAGGGTGCCAGGAAACACACAAAATTTGGAAGATCTGCACATTTCCATTTTTGCTGCGCTAATGTATTTTACGGCATGGTAAACACTGTTCATTGTTTACAAATGTATTATCTCAACGTATCCATCTTAGGAGTCTATTCACTATGTTAAAATGCAGAGCTCCAGGTGTACAGTGCTGTTTTTGAGGCAAATATATAGAAATATGTATTAATAAAAGTTAAATTGTAGTAATTTTTCCAGGTTCTGCGTACCTGGCTATACTCTGCCATTTTGCTAGACCCTTCAGGGAACTGCTTCTGGAGCCCAAGTGCCCTGGTAGGGCTGACATAAAGATTAGAGTCATCGAGGGTGAGCTGGGAAATCATTCCTGATATATATTTCACCATATTTATTATGAATGCTTCTCTCCAGTGGATGTGCATTGCTATAATAAATCAATAGATTTATAAATCGATTACTAGATAGATGAAAAGCAGCAGTATACGCTGGAAGACAAGGATTCAGTTTACAATCTGACCAGCTCTTCACGCCAGATACCTTGGAATGCTACTTTAATTTTAGTCTTTTTCAAGAAGGTGCCCAAAGGTCAATTTTTATGGAAACACTTTTTTTTAAAAAATATGAAAGGATACCTGCTTTGAAATGGTGCATCAAATTAACATATTTGCTGACAGCAAATATTTAAATCACTGAAGTCTTTTGAGTGCAGCTATTTAAGATTTATTAGTAGTCCCATGGAAAGTGCTGATTCAGGGCCTTAACTCCATACTGCATGTGTAAAATCATAAATTTGCATTTAATGCAATAGTGAATAAAGGAATAAGATCCATTTCATACTCTGAACAGATTTATATCTATCTATCTATATCTATATATATATATTTATAAATGTTATATTCTTGTTCTTTTTCATCTTTGTCTGAAATTCATTATTTACTTAGACATGTATTCTTTTAAAACCATTATATATTCTTTTAGAAGACAAATAGTAGACATTGTAATAAGAATAATTGATGACCTCTTAGCTCCTGTACTGCATGGCCTGTTTCCAAAATACCAGAACCATATTATGCAAAACATTACTTTAGATTTGTTAACCGTAACAAAACATTTCCGAGGTTATTGTATAAGTATTCTGTGATCTGACCTGCACTGAATTAATCACAAGTGCCTAGCCACATATGAAGTATTGTGGCCTGAAATGCTTTGGATGTGGTTCACCAGGATTTATTAAGTAAGAAAAGCTGGTATCGCTTTTATCATAATGTAATGGTTTTCAACATCATTCCATGGATGCCGCTTCTAAAAGAACAGATGGACGTTTAGGGAAACAATCATTCATGACAATTACAAAAATAAACATTTCCAATTTCTCACGCAGTTTCTTCAGTCCTTGGCATTGCTGGCAGTTTGCGTATGAATTGCCAGAAGAAACATAGTAACATAATAAATGATGGCAGAAAAAGACCAAAATGGTCCATCCAGTCTAGCAAATTGCTCTTGGTATTAACTGGCGCTCCGTGGAAACGGGAATGCCTTCTGCTAAGGGTAGTAACTGTCGTTCAGTATAGTGACTTATTTGCAAAGTAACTACCAGTAAGGAGCGAGGGAATTGCACAAGGGTTTAAAGAATAAATATAATTAATTGCTGAAATAAAATAAATGTGTATGCATTTCCAGGCACTGCCTACTTTCCTCACCTGTTTTTCTAGAGAGAGAGAGAGAGTAGACAGATGAGCTTGAGACTTGATTAGTTGCAGATTACTGCCAAAACTATATGAAGCTTCATATTTTTTTAATGTTCACCATTGGTGGGTTTTGTTTTTTAAGGATCAACCCTAGGACCTCTTCTGTTAATTACTGTTAAAGAGTTTTTAGTAACTTTTGTCATCAAATGTAAATATTGCTCTGTTCTTTTCTCTCCTCCCTTCCAGTTCCAAGTTAATTTTTCCCTGTTTTATTGTAACTTTCTCACATCCTTTTTCTGATTCCCTGTATTTAAAGTTCAAGGTTTTTTATTGAGAATATTGTTTACTACGCTACGTTATGCTTTTTCACACTTGTTAATTGTAAACCGGGTTGATGTGATGCCTGTCATGAAACTCGGTATAACAAAAACAATAAATAAATAAATAAATAAATCTTTGTGAGAAGAGGAGACAATTGTATATAGTTTTGTACTGTAGGGTTCTAGTAGCAAAATTGGTTGTGGAATGAACTGGACTCATGGTAGGCTGTCCTACTTTTCATTGGGTATTCAGACTTTGATCATTATACTAATATAATCATAAATGATAATAGGAGATGTATTATATCAAACATTTATTCAAAAACATATACCATGCAATACATAAATTAAAAAATAAGATATATTGGTCAAATTGATGCCAACTGCAGTTCGGAGTTGAGCATGGTGGCATGCCAAGCTGGTGAGCCTGAACTTATTGCGTAGATGTTACAAGAAGAGATTAACTGTTTTTTGTTTGAAATAATGGATATAATTAATTGTTTTTTTGTGTTGTAGAGGAGATACCATAATTAAAATTTCAGGCGATAAGTATGAGAAGGTGAAGTAGTATTTCGGATGTCATAGTGGTGAAAGGAAGATCGCTTCTTGGTTATTTTAGACTGATGCACTATTCAATGTAGAGGTAATAGAATTGGTATAATAGAAATTTGGGCATTTTTAAGAGTGAAAAGGTTGATACATGTAATATTTGTATTCACAGAGTTATTATTTCCCTGAGGAAAGCCCAGTCTAGCAAAACAAGGGTCCTTGTTGGGTAACATTGAAAGATATGGGGTGAAAGATATTTGGGAAAACCACATGAATATTGAAGTTTTGTGAAAAAATATCTTCAAAACACCATTGATTGAATGATTGTGAACTTTGGGAAACTCTGTTAAGGGTTTTGCCGGTAGAATAAAAGCATGAAACAAGATTGAAGCTTTGGAGGAACGCTGCTAAAAACGTCAGTAATTGATAGACGTTGAACCTCAATATTGTATTGTTTTATTTATGAATAGTATGGATATGTGAATGGGTTAGAAGAATGTAAGTTGGTGTGAGTTGTAATAGCTGTGTGATTGGGGGGGTTTATTGTACAATATTTGTGATACATGTTTTAAAGATATATAAGGATTTGGGCATCAATTTGACTAATATCTTCTTTTTGAACTTATGTATTGTATGATATATTTTTTGAATAAATGTTTGATAATATCTCCTCTGATCATTTATGATTACATTAGTGTAATGATCAAAGTGTGATGCTGACCCAGCATGGCAATTTCTCATGTTCTTATGTTCCTATGAGTATCTGAAGATTTACTCTCATTAGGTTCTGTATGTTACAAGTTAGTTGAGAGAAAAGTGTAATTCACCTGGTTATTTTGTGATCTACTTTTCATTGGTTCATCAGAAGCACTATCCAAAAGATGATGATGTACATGAGCGTTTCATGTGACATTAGATCCTTTTGTCAGTTGACAGCTATACAGTTTTGTGACTTATTCCATAGTACCAAGGAATAAAGTTCTAATTTGATAAGATCTGGTATTGGAGAGAGAAAAATATTCATAACTCAGGTTCCCACAGATGTTCCCTTAAGCTGTGCAGGGGGTCCCACCCATGTTCTATTCTCTAGATGTTCTGCAGGTATTGCGGGACCTGACAGCCCTGGGCGTTCAAACCATGAGGCACAACTTCTGTGGGCACAGAGGACATGGTCCGGGGATTTCCTTATAGCTTGCAGAGAACATCGGTACCCAAAGGACTCATTGTACCTGTATGTAATCTGTTGTAAAGAACCCTGGTTTAGGGTGCCATAGAAATAGTTATAATAATAATTCCAAACCTGTAATAATATGTTTGTGTTTTGCTTAGAGGCTCAGTTCCCATGCAGAAGGTCCTGGGTTTGATTCTTTCCCAGGTCTTCTTCTCCCCAGGTCATCCAGGACTAGGGACACTGCAGAGTTGGCACCAAAGCCCCTGGTTGCAGGGAGGGAGTCTGTTTTTTGTTTTGTTTTTTTTAAATGGTGACATCTAGTGGCCAGATTTAAGGGTCCATCATTGCAGGGTTCCAGGAGGAGGTCTGGTGACCAGGTTAAAGGAAGTTGGAAGGGAGTATAAAATAAAGGAAACATGGCTGGGTGATTGCATGTGAAGAATACTGGCGCCAGATCTCAGCCCAGGTTCTGAATGAACTGGAAGCCCACAGGTGCAGGAGGAAATTGCTGGATCAAAAAAAAACCCCCAAAAACCCTGCTCCATTATGACATCACCCATGTTGAGTGGTTAGTTAATTAAGTACATAAATATACGGGACAGTTTCTGGTACTAGAGTACCAGTGCACATGTGACTGGGCAAGCTCATTAAATTTTGGATTCGAAGTCATTAAAAAAAGTAAATATGATTTTATATTAGAGGGCTTACAGATGCAAATAAAATAAGCATCAACAGCACAGATCACTGAACGGGGATTGGTCAGCCCTCGCTGAGGTAATGAATTAATGTGTAGTGCAGCGCTTGTCAGGGGCATTTAGATATTCTCCCCGTGGGAGGCGGAAGGATCCACTGCTGTTCCTGCTGGGGTTACTGCAGGGTTTTCAGGATTATGGGGACGGAGGTCTGGGGAGAGTACCACTTTGTAAAGAAGGGGAGGGGGGGGGAATCAGCTGCTACAGCTGGTATTTTTTTTTTTTAACTTGGGGGATTTGGGCATCTGTAGCCCTTTGGCTTCTTTTATTGTTTTTACTTGGTGGGGTGTTGGGGAGGGATTTGGGGCCACTTCAGTCCTCTGGATTCTTTTATTTATTTCTTTTCCCTTCATGTTGGGGAGGACTTGGGCCATTACAGCCTTGTGGATTCTTTTTTTTTTCTTTTTTCCACACTTGGCGGGGGTGGGAAAGACGGGCCATGACAGCCTCATGATTGACTTTATTTTTTTTTTACTTGGTGAGTTAGGTGAGGGGGAGTCAGGCCACTGTTGGTCTGCGAGGCTTTTTTTTTCCACTTAAGTGACTCTGTACTTAATAGAGCTGGTTATGTGTAGAGTTATCCAGGTAAATGTATCCAGGCAACTTTAGACTTGCTGAAACCACAATCAGACTTACTCGGGTAAAGATAACTGGGAAGTGAACATAAGATATGCCATACTGGGTCAGACCAAGAGTCCATCAAGCCCAGTCTCCTGCCTCCAACCATGGCCATTCCAGGTCACAGTTATCTGGCAAGTACCCAAACATTAAATAAATACCATGCTACTAGTGCCGGCAACAACCAGTGGCTCTTCCCTATTGATTAATAGCAATTTATGGACTTCTCCTCCAGAAACTAATCCAGCCCATTTTTAGACCCAGCTACACTAGCTGCCTTAACCCATCCTCTGGCAACGAATTCCAGACCTTAATTGTGCATTGAGTCCGATTTGTTTTAAATGTGCTACTTACTAACTTCATGGCGTGCCCCCTAGTCCAAAAGGGTAAATAACCATTTCACTTTTAAGCATTCAAGGCCTTTCATGATTTTGTAGACCTCTATCATATCCACCCCCCCCTTAACTGTCTCTTCTCCAAGCTGAACAGCCCTAACCTCTTTAGCCTTTCCTCATAGGAGAGCCATTCCATGCCCTTTATCATGTTGGTCACCCTTCTCTGTACTTTCTCCAGTGCAATTATATATTTTTTGAGATGCGGCGACCAGAATTTAAGGTACGGTATAACCACTGATCAAAATAGAGGCATATGACGTGCTCAATTTTATTTGCCACTCCCTTCCTAATGATTACTAACATTCTATTTGTGTTTTTGACCGCCACAGCATATTGAGTCGACAATTTCAATATAATATCAGCTATGACGCTAGATCTTTTTCCTGGGTGGTAACTTCTAAAATGGAACCTAACTTCATGAGGCTACAGCATGGATTATTTCTCTCTATATGCATCACCTTGCACTTGTCCACATTAAATTTAATCTGCCATGTGGGCGCCCAATTTGCCAGCCTCGCAAAGTCCTCCTACAATTTATCACAATACGCTTGTGATTTAATTAATCTGAATAATTTTGTATCATCTGGAAATTTGATCACCTCACTCATTGTACCTCTTTCCAGATCATTTATAAATATATTAAAAAGCACTGGTCCAAGTACAGATCCCCGAGGCACTCCACTGTTTGCCTTTGTCCACTGTGAAAACAGACCATTTAATCCTACTCTCTGTTTCCTGTCTTTTAACCAGTTTGCAATCCACAAAAGGACATCACCTCTTATCCCATGATGTTTTAGTTTTCTTAGAAGCCTCTCATGAGAGACTTTGTCAAACGCCTTCTGAAAATCCAAATACAACCATATCTACCGAGTCCACCTTTATCCACATGTTTATTCACCACTTCAAAAAAATGTAGCAGATTTGTGAGGCAAGACTTCCCTTGGGTAAATCCATGCTGGCTGTGTCCCATTAAACCATGTCTATCTATATATTCTGTGATTTTATTCTTTATAACAGTTTCCACAATTTTTCCCAGCAGTGAAGTCAGGCTCTCTGGTCTATAGTTTCCTGGATCACCTCGGATATATTTTAAAAAGTTTAAATATCAGCGCTGCCTGGCTAGGTTTAAGCCCTATTCCCGGAATGCCCCCATGCTCTGTCTCTTTATTTAGGTAAATTTTAGCCGGGTAAAAGGGTGTCTGGGCCTGACCAGTAGAATATAGTCCTTTCTATTCTTTACAAAGAGATTTCTTCCAGAATGGGAGGTGAAGAGGTGTAAGTTTTTTTTTCTGAGTGCCAGGAGGTTCCATCCCAATAAGGGTTGGGTCAGTAGAAGGGAGTATAATTGATGACTTTGAGTCACTGACGCAGAGTCAAAGGGAGTTCTTGGAGTTAACAGATAAAGAGTTGTCATGAGAGTAGCTAAGTTGATTAGGCTTTGCTCGGGATGGGGCGGTGGGAGTCTTGTGGGCTCTGCAGAAAAGGGTTCTCTCTTGTAAGACTGATAATTGTGGAAGAAGGTGGAATCTAACCCAGAAATCAGATGGGTGGGGGCTGAGGGAAAGAGGGACTGCCTGTCCCCAGTGAGTAATTGAGCATGAAAGAATAAGGGAATTCTGTAGTTTTCCTTTGGCTCTGCAGAGATAAAGTATTTCTGGAAAGACCCCCACTATCCTATTGTTTGGAAAGTAACTTAAGAAGTGTAGGTAAGTAAGGCCTGGATTTTCTAAAATCGCAGGCCTTAGTGAATCGCGCGGTACCCGGGCGGGCCCGCCAAAGCCGGCAGTGATCGTACCACCAGCTTCTGCTGCACACTGACCCATGTAATGCAGAAGGGGGAAAGGATGGTTCCCTCTCCCAGTGAAGGGGATATTAGTATATGGATAGATTTACCAGCCTAAAACCGTATCCATTCAGTGGTGGGAAACGGTGATATTTAAAACCCCAAGTTTATCCAGCTAAGTCCCAATCGTCACCAAACAAATCTTTTGAATATAGACTCCTAGAAGTTAGATACAGTATTTTCATTTCTTTGCATTTTAGACATATCTTTAGGCACTGTAAACTAAGATTGGAGATTTGCATTTTGACTGTTTTAGGAATTGTATTTAATAGGAGGTCAGCAGAGCTTTTGCCACCATGCAAAATTGATAACAATAGATAAAGCATTGAGAGGCCAAATTTCATGCAGATGTTGCAATTTTCCATGTGTGATTTCTACTGGGACTCATATGCAAATAAACGTGATTTAATTTATGCCCATAAGTTTCCTACAGTCAGCTTCTCAAGAAGATAACTACACCTTATTGAAGGTCTGTGAATGACTTTTTGCATATATTTTAGTGCTGCAAGCATAGTTAATTAGCTGCTTTGCATGAATTTGCATCACAACAGCTAATTAACTTTAATTTTGCATAAAAGTTTGCAAGTGTAAACTTACATATGAGACCAAAAAATTTCACAGTACGCTTTGCACATAACAAGGGAAACTTATGTATCTAAGCACAACATACGCGTATAAGATGCCATTTTTATGCACAAAATGGACTGCTGGGTCTGTTGCCTAGGGTGGCAATGTTGAGGGTGGCAATATTAATTCCTCCTCTTGCAGACCTCTTATCACAAGCCCTCTGCCACCCTGTGTGAAATTCTGAGCTCTCCCACCCCAGATGCAAAGCTTCCATCTCTCCTGCTGCAGCAGCCACTTCCTGTCTCCATTGACAGCATCATATTGCGTGAGCACAGAAGACAATGTGTGCTCATAAGGCCCACCCCTTACATGGATGCCACTGGTGCTGTTAGAGCGGGCTGCCTTAGTGTCCATGGTCACTCAGCCTGCTGCTGCCGCCACTGCTGGAGCTAGGAGGTCATTGAATCGCAGACGTTTCTGGAGAGAAGGAAGTCTGCTGTGAGAGAAGGGGAGTGATTCCAAGTTGGAGGGAACTTCTTGGTTTTTTGAGGAGCAAAGTAGTGAAGGAGTGATTCCAGATTTGAGGGAAGGAGAGAGGGTGATTGATTCCAGTGGTGGTGGTGGTAGTAAGTGATTTCAAATTCATGGGGTGGAAGAGACAAGAAGTGATTTCAGGTTCACAGGGATGGGGGATTGGAAAAGAATAGAAATGATTCCAAGTTAGGGAGGAGGAAGTGCACATAACAGCAGTGTCTAGGAGACAATAAATTATACTTGTATACTGCCTCCCTCGAACAGAAGTTTGACCCAAAGTGGTTCACAACATTACAATTGTCAAAATACAACATCAAGTATAGTAATATAGCAGTAAAATACAAGAATAAATCAAGTTATAAAATGCATACCTAACATAAATATATCAGTAAATAACAATTCATGCAGTACATAGCATCATAAAAGTACAATACAGCAGTAAAATATAACAATAACAAATTCTAGAATGCTTCCCCTCTAACCATGATGTCATCTAATGCAAATCTAATATTGATAAAGAAGTATTATCTTTTATTATTTATAACAATGGGATATGATGCCAGGTAATAATGTTGTAAAAATGTTACATAATTGCACTGTTTTTCTGCTGCAGATGTTCCTGCCTGGTTAAAAAGTCTACGTCTGCACAAGTATGCAGCTCTCTTCTCCCAGATGACATATGAAGAAATGATGTCACTCAGTGAATGTCAACTTGAGGCACAAGTATGTCTTCAAGCTTGCCTTATTTTTTCAGAATTTATATTTCTGCTTCAGTCTGTCGAAGATTGTCAATTCATTGCTCAGAATGATCTGTAAGAATGGAGTAATGGCATACTAATACTGGTACAATCACACAAAAAGAGTCCCAATCCATTAATTCAGATGTATCCAACAGCAATTTTAAAAAACATCTAATTACAAAATTGTAAACTTTTCAGTCATTTGGCATGTTCTATTGCTTTTTATGGGACTTTCATAAAACCCAGCGGATACTCTGTTAGTCTTAACATTTCCATTGCTTTCTGTTCTTATATAATCATCAGTCCCAAAATTGGATATATTTTTTTAAATAATTATTTTGTTGCTTGTAAAATATAGAGGGAAAACAGTTTACTTCCCATTAACCATGCTCATGATTTACTGCTAGCCCAACCCTGCAAAATGGCTGCTAAACAGACGCTATGAGGAACAAGAATGTGTCAAACAAAAATACATGTTGGTGTTATGTAAGGGATTCCCTGATTTAGCGTCTTTAAAATGTTGTGCATGTGGACTTCCACAGCAGATGTACTTTTAGCTGGATTGTGGGGAGGCATCTCCAGGAGTGTGTATAGGCTGGGAGAAGAAAATTACAGAACCACATTTGCTGTTCGGAAGTACATGAATGATGTTTAACCTCCCCCCCCCCCCCCCCTCCCTTTACTACTGATTACATAAAATAATAGGTGCAAAGTATGCAGAAAGTGGTACCTTACCTACTTTGCACTAGCTCATTTTCAAAGGGAAAATACCTGGATACCTCAAAGTGCACACATTAAAAGTGCACATGTTCTTTGCAGCTACTCAGGCTACTCTACATTGCACCTTAAATGACTTCAGAGTTTCTTTTCTTCTTCTCTGTCTGGTTTCAGCATTTTGTATTGAGATTTCCTAGATGAACCGCATTTATAACTCGTGTGGGGTTTTTTTTTGGTTTAATTTCTAACTGGCTTCATGTCTGCTGCACACCATATTGCAAAACCAGCTGTCCTTGTGCTCACAGTGGAAACGGAAGGATGGTGGCAGACTGCTTTTATCTGCTGAATGACAGCACTGCAATAGCACTCGCGCAGCACTGTCAGTTATCCATCCATTACTTACAGTTCACAAGTATAGTCTTTTTATCCTATAAGTAATCATTGAATAAACACGCAGGCAGGTATATGAGTGTCTGTCGGTGTTGCTCTGGCTAAACAGAATGCAGCACAGCGGATTTCCGGTAATGCCAACTGCATTGAAAGGTCGGATTCATTAGAGCTCCGGCGGGGCCTAATTTAATTTGTTCATAATTATTTCTTGGGAGCCAAAAAGTGGTTTATTCAGCTAAGGATTCTTATATGCTGGAAATTGACCTATCAGAGCAGTTTGGGATGTCTGTTAAAGCTGTATGGCTTGCAGAAGAAGAACTGAAGGTGGTGGATAGTGGAGTGGCAGCGAAAGTGGAGAAGACAATGGTGGATGTGAAAGATGACGTGGCTCGTGAAATCTCCAAGCTGGGGTCGGCAAATCTAGATGATCGGCTACCCAAACTGCAAACTTCTATGGACGAGATCATGAGAGGGAATGGAAAACCATAAAAAATTTACAGATTTGAAGAACAGAGTCTGTACAAATGAATTCTCTGTAGGTCAGTTGATGACACGGCTCGATGAAGTTAGGAAAGAGAACATTGTTTTGACTGAAAGTCTTGAAGATTAGGAAAACTGGGCCAGAAGAAATAACTTGCAATGTATTGGCTTGCTAGAATATGTAAAAGATTCAGATCTTATGCAATTTATCCAAGTCTGGCTCCCAGAAGCGCTGGATCTCTTTAAATACTGAACCAATCCTAGTTGAGCACATTCACAGCCACAGAGAAGGTCCATTTAGAGAAAACATGCCAAAGCCGAACCCGTTATTGCAAAAATTCTTAATTATACTGATAAAATAAAAATAATACAGGCCTTCAGGAAGAAAAAGAGTTTATAATATGAAGGTTCTATTTTGCTTATGTTTAATGACTTTTCACAGAAAGTTTCAGAGACCCACCATAGCATGACTCTGTTTTATATCACCATGGGGTAAACTCTTTTATCTTTCCAGCTGTGATCAGAGTATTTTGGAATAACAATATGGTTCTTTTGAAATCAAAAGATCAGGCTCAGAAGTTTTTGGACTCATAACTGCTCATTATTTTCTCTTGCTTAGCTACTTTTTTTTGGCTTGGCATGAAATCTGCAGTTCTTCTGAGCATACAAGCTAAAGGGAGATATGTGGATTTTAGTTTGTGATGTTATCTCTTATTTCTCTGTTTTGTTTTTTTATGCAAAAGTCACCAATTGATTTGAATTGGGGCAAGCAGAGCAGTTCATGTTGAGCGTTGTTTGATTAGGTTGCAAATCGATACCTTTGGATTTATTTATCCCTATACTTTTTCAGGTTTTTTTTTCCTCTCCTTAAACTACAAGAACTTGGAACTGTTGGATTAAAAAGTGTTTTCTATATGTTGCTTCTGGTTTCTTATTGTATATTTGTGATGTATAAAGCTGCAAACATCAAGGACTGATGATGTGCGAACTACAAATGAAACCTCTTGTTTTTTGTGTTTTTTTTTCTTTTTCTGGTCCTTTTTTATTTTGTTTTTCCATTCAGTTGTAAATAATTTGGTGATTTGACGGCATACAAGTATACTACGCTGACGGATTTGTTTACAAAATGGCATCGAATGAAAAAACGATGCACAGCTCTACCAGCTCAGAATTAAGTGGTACCACCTTCAAAATTGCTGTTTTTTATTTCAGTTTGTTTATTGGTGGTCATTTACTCACTTTTTTTGGGTGGTAGGGTTATATAGCTGCATGGAGATCTCTGTACTGATGACTTTCATTTTTGCAGCATACAACATGTATGATTTTCATTCCTTTAGATCTTAAGCTAGTTTACAATGACAACTGGAGATTTTTTCTCTTTCTTTTTTTTTGGTCCAGATGCATATCTTCTCAGTTATTGAGAATAATGTGATAGTTTGGGAAACCTAGAATTTTGAGTAACTGTTGGCCCTATAGGGCGAATCTTCTACAGAAGAAAAAATAGGCTTCAGAAGATACGGTGCCTTGGAGTGTTCTATGTTTTATATTTTTGTGTGTTGTGGTGAGTGTAAGGATGGTTGGCTTTTAGAGTGAAAGGTATGAATGTAGGTTATTGCTACAGAGAGGCCACGTACCATGCAGATATTCAAGCTCATGGTATGTGATTTGGTGTCTCTCTTTGAGTTTTGTTTCTTTGTTGGGTGGACATCTAGGCTGAGGGATGCCTCCCAAGCATAAGTGGTTCTTATGCTTTGTTTGTCATGTGATGTTTTTTCTATGTTTCATACATGCCTACGATTAAAATTAGCTCATTAAGGGGTAGATTTTTAAACGTATGCGTGCGCTTCCCGGCACGCACACATGGATGCGGCTATTTTATAACAAGCGCACATGTTATAAAATATGAGGAGCTCGTGCACATGTGTGGTGGATTTTAACATCCGTGTGCGCATGTGTGTGCGGCCTGCGACTCACGTGCGCGGGGGGGGTGGGTAAATTTTTAATTTACGAGCGGCGATGCAAATGTCCCTTTTCCCTTTCCAAATGACCTAACTAACCTTCCTCCCTCTTTCCCTCTCCTCCCCGCCCCTATCCCTATCCTATCTAACCTCCAAAGTGTTATCTTACCCGCTGCTTCTCTTCTGGAGCAGTAGTAACTTGCTCGTGCCGGCTTCCCTGGCACAGCAGCAAATAGCTGCTGGACCGGCCGCCTCCATCCCTGCCCCTCCCTGCTCCCCCGACAGCCCCTTTATCTGGGCCCAGCACTTCGGCGTTTAACGAGGGTTACACGCGTGACTGGGCCCCTTTGAAAATGTGCGTGGTGTGCTCAAGGCCCGGCCCTGCACCTAGCCCCGTTTTTTACACGCGTGGCCGATTTTAAATTTGGCCGTAAACGTAAATGGTGTTCATTCTTCCTTGAAGAGAGAAAAATTATTACAGATGTTTAAAAAAGACGGGTCCCATATTGGTTTTTTTTTTACAGGAGACCCATTTATCTTCTGATGAACATAAAAAGTTTAAACAAGATTGGATGGGGTCAGTATGTGTTTTCTTCTTATTCTTCACAACAAAGAGGGGTTATTACATTGTTTCATAAGGATATCCCATTTGTTATTGAAAAATATGTGACTGATCCAGAAGGCAGATTTAGACCGAATTTTTGATGGCCTGCGCGTGTAAAATCTGGGGGATATGTGCGTGGCTGGGCCGTGTGCGCGCCGAGCGCATTTTAGAAAGAGCCCAGCCACACCTGTATCTCGCGGTACATGCAGAAGTGCCAGGCCAGCAAAACTGGGCGGGCCAGGGGATGGCGGTCTGGGCAGGGAGGGGCAGAGGCCAACCAGGACAGCATCCATTAGGCCCTGTCCTGGGGAAGCACGTGCTGGCAGCTGGCCAGCGCCCAGAAATTACTTCTGCTCCGAAGGTGCAGTAAGTATTAAAACAAAAAAAATCAGACTAGCTAGATAGGGGGAGGGGAGGAGAGGAGAGGGGAAATGGTAGGAAGGGTAGGTAGGGGGATAGGAAAGTTCCCTCCCAATCCTCTCCTTAATTGGAGCGGACTGGGAAGGAACTGGGGAAGACATACTTGTGTTGCTACGCGTTGTTTTTTAAAATTCGTCACCCCTCCGCCTGCGCGAGTCCCGACCCACCCGCACATGCACGGGCAGATATTAAAATCCTATATTTCTTGAAAACTGGATGTCAACAGTGGTAATAATATGACAATTATTAGATAATAGACCACGTTACCAAATGTGCCAAATCCGACACACGCAGGAACCGTATTTTATAACATGCGGGCAGCAATGCGCAAGGCCTGACCACGCACGTAACCCCCGTTTTTTTACACACGCTTGTACACCCACGCACTTGTAAAATCGAACCCTTTGTGTTTGGTGAAATATATAATGAGAAAACTTTTCTGGGAAACATTTACGCTCCAAATGTGTATTCCCATTTGCTCTTCTCTACCTTTATTTCTATCGTTAGTCAATTTCCTAAATATAAAGTTATGTTGGGTGTGGATTTTAATTTGGTTATTAATCCCTCAATTAATGCAAAACCACCAAGGAAGCAGGAGGGTTGTGCTGTAAGTAAAGGTGCCTGTTTTGTTATAAAAGAACTTCAGTTGATGTATGTTTGGAGAATATTACATCCTAGAGAACTTGATTTCATTTTTTTTTCGGCTCTTCATAATTCTTATTCTTACATAGATTATTTTCTTACAGCAGCCTATTTCCCATGATATACCAAGCTGTAATTGGTGGATTTTCCATCACAGATCATGCGTTAATCTCTGTTTCTATGCATATTGATTTAAAAATTGCTCAGCTTTTAAATGGCACTTTCGATCTCATTTTATTTCATGTCGAGCAATTTAAATCGTTTATATGTGAGAAATGGCAACTTTATTTAGATATCAATGATGCATCTGATATTAAACCTGATATTCTTTGGTTGGCAGGGAAAGTAGTATTAAGGGGAAAAATTTCCTAGCTTGCACACAAAGGAAAGGCAAAAGATAAGGAAATTCTTAGTCTTACGCAAGCGCTAGATGAGGCTAAAATGGTTCATATGCAATCCTTAGATTCCCATCATAGAGAAAAGCTAGTATCTCTTAGGAATAGATTAAATCATATGCTCCATCTACGAGCTCTTTTGTCTTTGCAGGGGTTTCGTGCAAAACTATATTAGATTCAGAAACAAATCTAGTAAACTATTGGCTAGATTCTAAGGAGTTCCCAGCCACGCCATTAAGTTACCAGTTTAAGGAATTCCGAGAGCCACTTGGTTACCAATATAATTGAAATCACATCTATTTTTGTCGATGATTTCAAGGACTTATATTCTGCTAGGGATTCCTTTTGGACAACGATGCTGTCTTTTTTGGACAAGGTTTCTTTTCCACGGTCTACAGGACAGCAGAAAGACATGTTGGAAGCACCGCCGACAGAGATGGAGGTGGATTGGGCTATTCGGCATTTAAAGATAGGTAAGGTGCCCGCATGAACGGTCTTAGCTCTGAATTCTATAAAAAAACACCTTAGGCCTAATATTACCTTGTGTTGCAACACGTTTATGATTTCTCAGTACACAAGGGCATTCCAATCTGAATTTAATCAGGCAATGATCATTTTATTCCCTAAAAATGATAAAGATCTATCTCTTCCTGGCAGTTATCAACCGATTTCTTTAATTAACCTGGATGTTAAGATTCTTGCTTCTCATTTAAGTTTAGTATTGCCAGATCTTGTCTCCTCTGACCAAGTAGAATTTGTTAAAGGGAGATATGGTGTGAAAAATTTACGTACCCCTATCCACGTGTTATGGGATTGTTTACCGGCTAACAGGTCTGGTATTAGCTTAGATTCAGGAAAAGCGTTTGATGGCCACATATGTTCTGTGTGTTGGAGATATTTGGTATACTACCTTTCTTTATAAAATAGATCCAACTTTTGTATACTAAACCTCAGGCAAGACTTAATATTAATAGCTGGGTGTCTTCGGAATTTAATCTCTTAGGCGACACTAAACAAGGGTGCCCTTTCAGCCCTGGGTTTGTCAGTAGGCACCCATTATACTTGTGCCTAGGGCAGCAGACATTTAGGGGCAGCAAGATTTGCTGGCTAAGATTTGCTGCCTTCCAGCTCTGCTTGAATCTCACTCAGCAGAGAACAGCCCTCTGCTACCCTGTAACAGACTCTTAGAGGAGGTGGGGAAGTAAAAGCACCAAAAGTGTCTGGGAGCAGCAAAACCCAAAATCAGTCCCTGTGCCCTTTAACCCCTTTATTGTTTGTTTTGATGGTGGAACCCTTAGCCACTGCAATAAAGAGTCAACCCGATATTCAGGGTTTTCATCTTGAAAGTATAGAACAACAGATTTGTTTATTTGATGACGATATTCTTTTATTTCTTGCTAATCCTATTTTGATTCCTGTAATTGTCTGTTTATTTGGTATTTTTGGTAGCTTTGTGGGATGGTCTATTAATTTTACTAAATCAGAAGCCCTTCCTTTGCAGGCTGTTACACAGACAGGGTGGAGGGGTGAATTTCCATTTAAACTGGTGTGTCGGTCATTCAGATATCTGGGACTATGTTTTCATCACAACTCTCTGATATTTATGGCCTTAATTGATATGTTTCAGTGCCAATTGCAGACTTGGCTAGAACTCCCGCTTTCTGTCTTTGGAAGAAATGTGTTATTTAAGGTGGTGTTGTTTCCAAAATTGTTATTATATAAACTCCAAATGCTGCCATGTTGGTTGTCCTGAAAAGATGTTCACAAATTGTAATCAAGTTTGTCTAAATTTTTGACGAAAAATAAACTGTCATGTATTAAGTGCACTACTTTAATGCAGAGCAAAGATATAGGGGGTATTTCTTTGCCAAATTTTCATTTTTATAATACTGCTTGCTAGCTCAGGTTTGGGTGGGAGTGGGTCTCAGGTAAATATAAATTTTGTAATTCTAACTTGGTTCTACTTTATCTCCAATATCACTGTGGGGTGCATTACACTTCCCAATAGGATCTCTCCCTATTCGGCTGAGAAATTATCCTTTTTTTTTAAGTAATGAAAAGGGCATGGCAATTTTTACGTCATCTGTGGGAACTTCTCGGCAATATTCAGCGCTGTTGTCACTGATGGGAAATCCTCGTTTTCCTCCAGGAATAAGTAATAATATTCTTGGTGGCATACTCAGGGACTATCACATTTATATTTTCTTTATTGTTTGGCTGTTGATGCAGTTTTTTCCTTTGAAAACAGACTCCAATTTTTCTAATTTCCATTTCTATGCTTATCTACAAGCCAGAAACTACCTTTTCACAGTTAAACCATGTGCTCCTCATATTTTAATGCCAACTCCTTAACTAATCTAATACTTGGGGTAGGCTCTAGATCGAACAGATTGTTTAGTTGGTCTAAAGTCCGTTTGGAAAAAGTTGCTGAGGGGACTATGTCTTTTTTTAGCAACAGCATGGTCTACTGAATTGGGGGCTGTAGTCTCGCTGGAGAAGTTAAGATATTTAATTAAAAGATTGAATTTTATATCTCTCGCCTCATAGTTTAAGAAAATGCAATTTAAAATACTACATAGGTGTTATTAAATTGTTTCTAAATTATTCAGGATGGGTTACATAATTCTGACAAATGTATATAATGTAATAGCGTTAAAGGTACATATACTCATATGGGCCAATACAGTAAAGTGCGCTCCAGCGGAGCGCACTGTTAGCCCGCGTTTGGCGCGCGTTTTCGATGCGCTATTTTTACCCCTTATACAGTAAGGGGTAAAAATAGCTTGTCGAAAAAGTGCGGCCACCCCCCCGAAACTAATAGCGCCCCCAATTGGCAAATACATGTTGATGGGCCTATTAGTCATTCCCGCGCGATATAGAAAGCAAAATGTGCAGCGAAGCCACACATTTTACTTTCAGAAATTAACACCTGCCTAATTCAGCCGGCACCGGGAAAGTGTACAGAAAAGCAGAAAAAACTGCTTTTCTGTACAACCTCTGACTTAATATCATAGCGATATTAAGTTGGAGGCCCCAAAAATAAAAAAAAAATCTGCCCGCGGGTTGGAAGACGGGCGCTCAATTTTGCCCGCATCCGTTTTCCGAACCTGTGGTTGTCAGCGGATTTGACAACCGACACTGGTAAAATTGAGCGTCGGCTGTCAAACCCGCTGACAGCCGCCACTTCTGTGAAAAAGGAGGCGTTAGGGATGCACTAGTGACCCTAGCGCCTCCTTTTACCACGGGCCCTCATTTGCATGCGGGCCGATGCTGAATCGCGCGCCCAGGACACTGGCCTGTGTGCGCGTCGGGGCGTGCTTCTTTCTGTATCGACTCGTAAGTAATTTAATGCTGGCCTCTGTGTGTATGCGGGTGTGACTGGAGTATGAATGTGTGTTTGTCTTGTCGTGTTCATCACTACTAATGGTTGCTGATAAATTATTCCAAAAAAGAAGATGTTTATCCCAATTTCTGTTTTCCTTCTTGTATATTGCTCTAATTTCATGCATTGTGATGACTATTGTTGAAAGAATAAATATTTGAAAAAAAAAAAAGCAACACAGCAAGGAATACCATTCTATACGAGAGGTAAATCCTGTATTTCTCTGTACCAAAGCCCCAAACCATGCAAAATGGCCTGTAGCCTGCACAGCCACATGATAATGCCAGCACCGCCGGTGAGGAAGGTGATTGGAGGGCCTGATTGAGTCAGGGATGAAGCTTCCGGGGAGGGGAGGGGGAATTTCGGCCCCTTTTGCGATCACCGCCACCAGCCAGCTGCTCACGTCCCGCCCACCCGGCAAACCAAGAAGGAGGAATAGTCTGAATATTGCATGTGTGAGGTAGCATAGACAGTACTTATATTAGTGAGGAGTCTTTCTGTCGTAGCCTCAAAAGGGGGGGGCAGGATCATTTGGTTGGACCAGTGTTGGGTCTATTCATACCAAGTTTCTAGGAGCACAAAGGCAATCTAGGGCTTGCCAATCCTTGTGAGACACTGCAGCCCTTGGAAGTCCTGCCTAGGGGCAGGGTTCAGCCCCATCGCTAGGCGTGGGGCCGAGGGTAGTGCAAATGGTGGATCAGGGCTTGTGGCCCCAGGTAGTGGCTCTGAGAGATGGGGCAAAATACTCTGCCCGGCCCGGCACAGTCTGGAGGGGAGCGGGGGGAATAGTGGGCAGGGATGGGGTCATAAAAGGGGGCATTTGTTGAGGCTCAGCATCTGGTTTACAGTTTTCCTTCTGTTGTTAAGTTAATAAAGCTGCCGCCATACATTTTCCAAAGTGATTCCTGTGTCCGCGCCTTCTTTGTGTCACCTTGTCTCCTGGGTCTGAATGGGGGGGGGAGGAAGGCTGTCCCAGTGCCCTGGTTATTTATATATATATTTCTGAGTGTGAGGAGGGGTGTGTGTGTGTGTGTATATATATTCCGCATCAGCCTTGTGGCCTGGCAGACAGATGTAGAACATACAGATATTTCCCCTTTCTTTTCCATAATCAATGATATAATTTTAATTTGAGCAGAATAATGTGAGCATTGTTAAATACCACTGTTATGACAGTCGGGCTGCTCGCGGCTCGAGGCCAGCTCTTACCACCACATTCCCCGGGACTCCTCATGGCCGCCCGGATGCCACAGCCATCTTCCTCGACTTTGGGCCTTCCTAGGCGCGTGCGCCACCGGGCCCTCCTTTCTAGCTGCCTTGGTGGGAACCTCTGGGATGTCTCCAGTTGATGAAATCATCAGACAGGTGTATTTAAACTCCACCTTTGCCCTCAGCTAGCCAACTAGGCAATAAGTTCCGTATGTCTTTGACTACTGCTTCCTGTTCCTGCGACTACGCTTTGCCTCGGATGTGAACCCTGTCTGGTACCCGCTCCTCGGGGGCCAGTGCACACACCAAGGACTCGCTCTCCTTGCCTACCCCGCTCCTCGGGCTGGCTCCGTATCTTTTGGGTTCTATCCTGCAAGGTCTCCCGTTCCTCGGGACTACCTCTGGAACACCCCTACTATTCGTGAGTTCTAATAGGGGACTTCACCGCTCCTCAGGGTTGCGCTCGCATCCTGAACAGGACTGGCCGCACTTCCCACTCCCCGGGACCACGCCTTCATATTACAGTGATTGCCAGAGCTTCCCCGCTCCTCGGGGTAATGCTCTCCGGCTTCCCTGGGACTTGTGTGCTTCCCCGCTCCTCGGGGTTGCACCTACGAATGACATTGGGACTGCCTACACTTCCCTGCTCCTCGGGGCGGTGCTACGTCATCACTAGAGGCTCAGCTCGGGCTTTCCTGTCCTTTGGGCTGGCCTGCGGCATTACATCATCATCCTACGCTGTTGACCTCCGGAGTACCTCCTGATTGGTCAAGCCTCATGCTCCCCCGCTCTGCGGTCTGTCTGGCATCCCTTCCCTCGGGGTCCCTGCCCAGGTATTGCCTCCAGTCTACTCTCACAGGGGTCCTCTCCTGGTGCCGCGGGTTCTCTCTATTGCCTCACCCAGAGCTCTCCGCTGTCTCTGACCTCACCTCCCGACGATGCAGACCTGTGGGGGTCCTTCCCACAGGTAGTATCAACTTGCACCTCGGGCCAAGGGCCCACATACCCACAAATCATAACAACCAGTTTCTTTAGGAGTAAAGCACATCTTTCAGCTTATTGCTGATGTGGCCTGAGATTTAATTTAGCATCATTTAAACATCTCCATTCTCAATGATCATTAACATTTAGAAGCAAAGAAAATGTCAGCAATCAGAATAAAAACATTCATCTCTAATTTCAGCTTTCTAAATTTCCCTTTCATCACCAAAATATAGACTTGTGGTCCCCCTTTTGTTTTTTAGAGGGCTGTTTGTCGGTATTGAGAGGTATGGTGCAGAGTTGCTGGGAGAAGTTGTCTTTCCTTTTTTTTTTTTTTTTTTTAAATTAAGAAAAACCTAAAAACTTGTGAACTCCGCAAGTATGTCAACAAGTAGTCCTTGGTCCATCACTTTGTCAGATTTCCCTAGCTGAAATGTGAGTTATGTCAAAAAAAAATATGGAGTGTTAACACAATACTTGATTGTTCATTTCACAGATTTTCCAGTTCTTTTTCGTGTATTTTCCAACATAGCTGTGGAGCCAGCCTTATGTTATCTAAGCACGGGAAATAATGGTAATATAGAGGGAAGGTGATGCTAAACAAGGGGACTCTATCAGTTTGAAATCAATGTACTAAAGTGCATTCAGCCTAATATAGCATTAAAGTGCATTAAACCCGGGTTTATCGAGCATTTAATGCTGCATTAAGATTAAGGCACTAGTGCGTTTGTTGACATTAATGTTAAAATGATGAAAGTATCACATGCAATGAGCACAAATTTTGTTAGGCAATACAATCTGAGTTAATCCATTGATAACTAAAAAATTTAACTGCACACTGCAGGTGTAGTTAAGTTTTTGAATTAGCTTCCATAGACTAATGCAAGGCTGATGTCAGCCATGCTGCCTCTATCCCACCACTCCCCAATGGCTTTCCCCATTCCCTCCAAGGCCGCTCCGAAATCGGAGCGGCCTTGGAGGGAACTTTTTTTTCAAACCCCCCCCCACCTTCTCCTCCCTTCCCCTATCTAACCCACCCCCCAGCCCTAACTAAATCCCCCCCCCCCCCACCTTTGTTTCAAAAAGTTATGCCTGCCCGCGCCAACCAGCTGCCGGCACGTGAACCTCTAGCATGGCCGCTGTGCCAGAGGACTCGGGAGCACCCTGGCCCCACCCCCGCCCTGCCCCTTTTTTGAAGCCCTGGGACATATGCGCGTCCCGGGGCTTGCGCGCGCCACCGAGCCACCAAGCGCACACAGGGGTAGGTTTTCGGGGGTTACGCGCGTATCTTATGCGCGCAACCCTTTGAAAATCTACCCCCAAGGTTCCAGGTGTTTAGGAAAGTGAGTTTATTTGAGCAATAAGAAGATAGAACAAATAAAATCAGATCACACAGAAGAACTAATGGTAGATACTAACAATTGTTACATAGATATAAAAAGCTTACTTTTCCAAAGGATCAGCCTGTACCGTCACGTCCAGAGCTTTCTCTCTTTCTCTCCTTTCTCTCTTTCTCGCTGTCTCTCCTTATACACTACAAATGCTTGTGGAAAATAATGGTGTTCCCACCCTCTGATTTCCCACCCACTGATTTCTTATCAAATTTCAGGCACAGCTGTGTGGCCTTCATTCTCTCTTAGGCTTTCTCATCATAGACCTAATGGAATAACTAAGTAAACAAATTCTTGCCTGTTTGTAAACATTTCACAGTGCAAGACAGTAAATAGGAGTTTACTCAGAGGTTGGTCTGTTGCCTTCAAATTAGTTTGTGTCTGGGTGTAAACTCAGTGAAAGTTACATGTACTATGACCAATCTTAAAGGGATGAGGAAACAACTGATTAGGCAACAGCCTGTACACCGACCGTGTGGTCCCATGGCTGTGTCCCACATCCTGTCTCATAGGAAACTGCGAGTGGGTACTGTGCAGAGGGCGCTGAGAACATAGATCATACTGGTTGCTGGATTTGGTGACCCCTCTAATCCGGTGATCCCTCAGTGCACCAAACCAATCTACCCATCCCACCCACCAATCCCTAATGTAGTGACAAAATATGCCTATCTGAATAAAAAGGTCAAGAGTCATTTATTCATGTTGTATGCTTTATAATATTTTGTATTGTATTTATTTATTTAAAAATTTTATGTATGTAAAATTTATAAACCACCTAGATTGATGATAGGTGGTATAGAAAATAAGTAAAAATAAATAAATAAAACATCCACCGTCAGCCACCATCATCTCCCCCCTCTGTTTCCTTCCCTGTGACCTCGCCCGTCTCCTCCCAACACATAGAACCCTCTCCCCCTTCACAAATTCTAGACCAGATCGAGTAATACAAAAAGCTAAAAAAAAAAAAATTAGAAATGGGAGCAAAAAGAAAAAAAAGTGAAAAGAAAGATATAAAGTTCAATTCTGGGGGATCACCAGCAACTGCATGCATTGTCACTGACACAGCTGCAGAACTCTGACACTCCCCACTCTGGCCATTCTGCACTTTCACTCCACACCGCTTCCATGACTAGGCCTCAACAGCCCCACTGGGTTTTTTTGTTGTCGTCTCGGAAATGCTTCCCCCACACCATCCAAGTAGCCATGCACCTCCACTGGTGAATCAAAAATTTTTGTTTTACTGTTAATGGCCATTCATGCGAGCTAGGTGGACCATGGCATAGGGGAAACTCTTCTGTTGCAGTACTTTTTTGATCAAAGCGTATCCAGCCCTCTTACTCTGGACGTTTGCTGAAAAGTCCTGAAAAAACATCAGGTTACGATTCTGATATCGGATTCCTGCTTTTTCCCGAGCCGCATTTAAGATCTTCATTTTATCAGGGTAGGTGTGTAGTTGCATTATCATCATGCTCGGCCTTTAGTCTGCGCCCGGCTTCAGAGCAAGCACCCGATGCATCCTTTCTGTTTTGATCTTGCCTCCTTTCACTGTGAGGCCAAGAAACTTCGGGAGCCAGCACTCAAAAAAGGATACTGGTTCGGGCCTTTTAACACCTTCAGGAAACCCACTAGCCGAATGTTATGTCTGTAGCTCCTATTCTCGAGATCACCGATCTTGTGGGTCAAAGCTTTGAGACATCTCTCTATGCTGTTCATTTTGCAGCTGTTCTCCATTGTGGCCATTTCAGCTTCCTCCATGCTAGTCTCCACGGCTTCAATGCATGCAGTATTTTCTAGCACCAACGTGACTAATTCAGCCACTTTTTCAACCTCCACCGCCATCTCTTTGTTGATTGTCGCAGTCAATTTAGAGGAAAAAGATTCCAATAAGGTGGTAAGTTGTTGCGATTGCCCCACAGGGGTGCCCGGAGAGGACCATTCTTCATCTGAGGCCTGCTCTTTGGCCTGGTTCCTGCCAGCAGTAGCAGTTTTTGAGCTGTTTTTCAGCACCTTAGCCAGCCGATTGGCCCACTAGGCCAGTATGGGTTTGGAAGGGATGTCACGGGACATTATTTAAGCTGTTTATTTCATTGAAATGCTCAGGATGTCAGCGGAGTTTATGCCAGAAGTGTGGGAGCCCCAGCAATGCACGACTGCACTCTTCAGCACATCATGTGACCCCCCTCAATATTGCTGAAATTTAACATTAAAAAATGCTGTCATATGGTTTGCAAGGTCTTTTCATTGTATATAAATCAAAGGTGCAGTTGGCCTTGGCTTTTAGCACATCATTTCACATGTACTTCCTGTTCTGTGTAGTTTTGTTGTTTTTTTTTTTTGGGGGGGGGGGGGGTTTAGCTTTTCAATATGTCTGAAAAGTACTTATATGGTGGTTCAATCTGTCCATCTGTCCATTGGCACAATAACCTTCATTTATATGGACCGATAAGGTACAGACCTCATGTGAAGGGCCAGCCATTGTCCTGGAATTTACTGTGTTGAAATTTACCAGAAGCCTCATCTGTGGCCATTGCTAAATGTACAAAGCTTTTGTCAAAATAACTTTCCTTCCCTGTGCTGTGTTAAAAAAAAAAAGATGAAAATGTGAAAAGCATTAATAAATCCACGCATAAGCATGATTATGACTGCCTTGCTTTTTCTGGTGCTGCTCTATCGGCATTCGAGGTAGCAGAAGTAGAGTCTCATTGCTGGAAGCCAGAGGGCCACACAAGCTGTGCCTGGCACCTCTACTCTGCTGTCCCTTGAGATGTCACAGAGCAGGGTTTTAAAGAGCATATTTCAAATTATTTAAAAATTGCTGTGTTCTAAAACCCAGCTGCACAATAATAATTTAAACAAAGAAAAAGTGTTGAATCAGAAAATACGGTATATGCTGCTTATATCATGTATGTAGCCCTATTTCTCCCAGACTGCTTCAAAGCCCAACACACTAACATAAATTTGATGCTCTTCCCAGAAACTATAACACATTGAATCCCCAGTGGGTACAGTGCAGTACTAACCAGAGAAATTGATCTGCCATATGATGACTGGCTGTTTCCCAGGCTGCTTGCTTTATTTTCAGGTAGTTAAATCTACAAACAGACAAATGAAACACAGTTTATTTTCTGCAGCATAGTAGTTGCCATAGAGCCAGGGGTTTTACTTGCAAATTCAATGCAGCGACAACAAGAAGCACAAAAGATTTGGGCCCAGTCTATCTCAGGAGAAGAAGATGTAATAACATTAGATTTTAAAAAATGGCGTTTGTCTTTGCCTCTGCATCATAACTATGATGGACCCATAACTATGATGGACCCATAACTACAACTGGCCAAAGAAAAGCTCTCAAGTAATGTCCAGTCCATTCAGTTAATTTCAGTAACCAGTCATAGCTGGGACAGCAGCAATTCAGGATTCAATGATTTTTCTCCAGTTTGTCCCACGTGAACATGGACACAGAGAATTCAGGTCCATCCTGTAACTAAATTCTGTTTATTGAATCCATCAGATGGTTGTTTTACAGGTTGATAGCATTAAAGATTTACCACTTCCAGGATTCTTAGACTTGACCCTTCCAGGAAAAAGCACGGAGAGAATATTTTTGTCAGCTAACTGGTTCGCCATCTGGTTTTAACACAAAATTTAGGTTCAAACAGCAGGCCTCCATCAACCAAGAAGCTCTTCCACTGATCTCCAAGCAACTTTCACTCAGGATTGCCCCCCCCAAACCACAATAATCCTCCTCAAATGGTGGTATATATCAGTTTGGGTGTAGAGGTGCTCCTGTGTTCTAATACTTTACTAGCTTTTGAAAAAATAGTGCAAAAATAGGAAGCCTATTACAAGCATAGCCTTGAGTCATAGACAGGACCATTGATTTGTGTCAATCGATTTTGCATGATTCCATGCAGAATTGTGACAATTTTATTTCTCACTTTTTTAAGTAAGTGGAAGTTGAATATGAAATGAGTGCAAGGAATAACAAGCTAGGTACAATGCCTATTCTGTAGGTGTTGATAAGTTTTAAAAAGTCACAAAAAGCCATCCCGGCAGTGTGTTTAAGATCCCTTTTGGAATTTGTGCTTGAATAACACTAAATTAACGTGAAATATCTCTACCCTTTTTACGATGTGCTGAATGTCCACAAAGGATTTGTCCTATGAAGTACTTTGTTGATGTCCCTTTTCAATTTTAACAGAGATGGATAATGTTTAATTTTGATGTTGTTCTTGTAGAATGTTACCAAAGGTGCAAGACACAAAATAGTAATCAGTATCCAAAAGTTGAAAGAAAGGCACAACCTTCTCAAGTCTTTGGAAAGAGTAAGTTCTTAAACATACTAATCTGAACTGCACATTTTGTTAAACAAAACTGAAATTATTGAAATTATTTTTCTATTGAGTCTTTAATCAAATCCATCTTATATGGTAATTTTGTATCTCTGCAGCTGTACTGTATTCCAGGATAGTATATAGGTTTTTACCTACCGCTAGTTACTGTCTTCTGTACCTACATGTATATATATAAACACATACTTTTGTTCCCAGCTTTAGTTAACTGAGAAGGAATCTAGAAGCTTGTAGATTTAAATGATGCAGAATACTAGTCAATAAAGAGCACTAATTCACATTTATATTTAAGGTTGGTTGTATCAAGAGCAAGCTCCAACCTTCAAAGATTTTATTTTTTAAATGTATTCCTTCTTAATGTTTTTTTATTGGCTAAAAATATGCTGAAAATAATTGTGTAAAAACATCAGAAGGCAGGGTATATAAAATATTCAAGATTTCTTAGAAAAAATTTTTGTTTTTATTTGGTATCATATAATTAGGGACCTTCGTTTTCAGTGTTTATTTTGCCTAGGAATTTCAGTGTTGTAATGAAAAGGAAATCAGTGGAAAAATTACTTTTCACTCATTGTTCTCCCATGTGTTATATCAGTCATTTTTCCACTGACTATTTTTTAATATAACATTGATATTCCCAAGCAAAATAAAATTAAAACTAAAAACAAAGGTCTCTACCTATAATGGAATGCTAACTGTGCTGTCTTACATCAACTCATTACACTTATGTTATTTTTGTTAGATGATTATATCTAAGTCCATTTTTGTTAAGAACATAAGAGCTGCTATGCTGGGTCAGATCCCCAAGGTCCATCGAGCCCAGCATCCTGTCTCTGACAGAGGCCATTGCAAGTTATATATTATATATTAATATATATTAATTAAGTTGACTTAGAAAATAGCAACTGCTATTACTAGCAACAGTAGCATGGAATAGACTTAGTTTTTGGGTACTTGCCAGGTTCTTATAGCCTGGATTGGCCACTGTTGGAAACAGGATGCTGGGCTTGATGGACCCTTGGTCTGACCCAGTATGGCATGTTCTTATGTTCTCTCTCTGTTTGTAAGAAGTGGAGAGAGCACATCCGACTGCAGCTTAAATGATATGCTACGATTGCAGATGTTTTATCGAGAATTTATGTAGTACAAGAAGGTATGGTCTTAAACCAATCTATGTCCAAACTCATTAATCACAGCTCCTGAGGCAGCCACTAGATATGTGACGAAACTTGGCTGAGTCGGGCTTTTTATAAAAACACGTCTCCACTACAATAAATACATTCAAAGAAATCTGGCATCTATTCTTCTGTTGTTTCCTCCACGGTTATCATAGATCGCCTTCCTCTTTGCTTTTTGGGTCCATCACTGCATTTTTCCACATTAAGGGGTAGATTTTATAAAGTTGCGCACACGCGTACTTTTGTTCGCGCACCAGGCGCGTAGCCACTAAAATCCGGGGTGTGCGAGCACATGGCTGCCCAAAATCGGCAGCCTGTGCGCGCCGAGCCGTGCAGCCTGCTTCCATTCTCTCAGAGGCCGCTCCGAAATCGGGCCTCAGAGAGAACTTTCCTTTGGCCTCCCCCTACCTTCCCCTACCTAACCCACCCCCCAGTCCTATCTACACCCCCCCTACCTTTGTCGCGAAAGTTACGTCTGCTAGAGGCAGGGGTAACTTGCGCGTGCCGAGCTGGCTGCCTTCGCGCCATGTTCTGGTCCTGGGGCTGGTCCGGAGGCCGTGGCCACGCCCCCAGAACACTCCCGGGCTGGAACCACGCCCGCGGTCCCACCCTCGGATGACGCGTCGGCCGCGCCACACCCCCGACACGCCCCTGATGACGCGCCGGTCATGACACGCCCCCCCAGGAAAGCCCCGGGACTTACGCACGTCCCGGGGCTTTGCGCGCGCCGGAACCCTATGCAAGATAGGCTTGGCGTGTGCAGGGGGGGTTTGGGGTAGGTTTTCGGGGGTTACGCGCGTAACGTATGCCCGTAATCCTCTGAAAATCTACCTCTAAATGTATGCTTCGGGCAGGCGTAACTTTTGGAGCAAAGGTAAGGGGGGGGATTTAGTTAGGGATGGGGGCTGGAGAAAAAGTTCCCTCCAAGGCCGCTCTGATTTCGGAGCGGCCTTGGAGGGAATGGGGAAAGCCATCGGGGCTCCCCTCGGGCTCGGCGCGTGCAAGGTGCATAATTGTGCAGCCCCTTGTGCACACTGAGCCCAGATTTTATAACATGCGCGCAGCAGCTTGCACATATTATAAAATCAGGTGTAGATTTGTTCGCACCGGGTTGCGCGAACAAATCTACGCCTGCGCGTATCTTTTAAGATCTGGCCCATAATGTCACACTCAAATCCTGAGTCAGTACAACTGTAGATTCAAGATATAGATTTATAATGTGAAGCGCTGCAGTAAGATCATGCAGTTACCATATGTTTATATGATTCTGTTCTGTTCTATTCTGATCAAAAAATACTAAATTCTATAAATTCAAATTAAAAATACTTTTCATAGAAAATAAAAAATGCAAGATTAAAAATAACATTTACCAAATGTAATGAAAAGACACCAGAGGATGTGGTTAGTGTAGTTAGTGTAGCTGTGTTTAAAAAAGGATTGGATAAGTTCTTGGAGGAGAAGTCCATTACCTGCTATTAATTAAGTTGACTTAGAAAATAACCACTGCTATTACTAGCGATAGTAACATGGGATAGATTTAGTTTTTGGGTACTTGCCAGGTACTTGTGACTTGGATTGGCCACTGTTGGAAACAGGATGCTGGGCTTGATGGACCCTTAGTCTGACCTATTATGGCACGTTCTTATGTTCTTAATATTTTCTAAGAAACACTGAATATTTTATATACGCACGTTTTGCTGTTTTGCACACTTGGGGGCGGATTTTCAAAGGGTTACGCTCTTAAGTTTCGTGCGTAACCCCGAGAATCCGATCCTGCACGCGCCGAGCCTATTTTGCATAGGCCCGGCGATGCACGCAAGCCCCGGGACGCGCGTATGTCCTGGGGCTTGAAATAGGGGGCGGGGTGGGGCCGGAGCCTCCAGGCACAGCGGCCATTTGCCGCTGTGCCCGGGATCGCGGGCCTGCCATCGGCCAGCACGTGTAACCTACGCCTGCCCGGAGGCAGGTGCAACTTTTCAGATAAAGGTTAGGGGGGGGGGTTTAGGTAGGGCTGTGGGGCGGGTTAGGTAGGGGAAGGGAGGGGAAGGTGGGGAGGGGGCGGAAGGAAAGTTCCCTCCTTGACTTCTTCAGAAATAAATTCAAACATGCATTCCTATCCTAATGCTTGCCAGCCACACAGTTATGTTCATACAGAAATCAAAATAGGGGCCTATATATTTAAAACAAGAAACAAATATAAGCCACATATCAAGGGCCAGATTTTAAGATTTATGCGTGGGTGTAGAATTGTGTGTGGAACCCGGAGGAAGGCTGCGCGGCTCGGCGCGTGCAAGGTGCACAAGTGTGCACCCCCTTGCGCGCGCCGACCCCGGATTTTATAACTTGCGCGTAGCTGCGTGCACATGTTATAAAATCGGGCGTAGATTTGTGCGCGCCGGGTTGCACGCACAAATCTACACCCACGTGTAAATCTTAAAATCTGGCCCTTGATATGTGGCTTATATTTGTTTCTTGTTTTAAATATATAGGCCCCTTTTTTTGATTTCTGTATGAACATAATTGTGTAGCTGGCAAGCATTAGGATAGGAATGCATGTTTGAATTTATTTCTGAAGAAGTCAAGGATTACATTATATTGACACATTCTGCAACTATGGCAAGAATTTTGTTTTAAGGATTTTGGGGGTTTTGTGATTTTTTTACCTGCAAATTTTGATATTATTGATCTTCTCATTGCTTTGATTTATCAACAGTTGAAATGCTTACTCAGTCATTATGTTGCGTGACATATTTAGCATTTAAATACCATGGTGATTTTTTTTTTTTTTAAGAAATCACCATATTCAATGATTAGTTATAGTTAAATACAATCTTTGTACAGCACATTCATTTTTAAGGTTGTTTTTGGGTGGGGGATTAGGGATCTGTTATATCTATAGCCAACCACATTTCAGCAGTAGATCATATTAAATGCAGCTGTTGGCAATGGTCTAGTTATTTGCTTAATTTGTAATTTTATTGTATATAATAAATAATGTGCAGGACATCCTGGAAGGTGGAAATTTGCGTGTCCCACTGCAAGAACTACACCAAATGATCCTTACCCCTATCAAAGCTTTCTGTTCCCAAAACTCAAGTGTAGAAGAACATAGCAGAGATCTAGATTCTCAATCCTCTTTGATGGGTCCGGACATCCAAAGCTCTGTCTGCAAAGACTCTGCCTCTGGAGGGATGCAACAGCACAATTTAGGGAGTTGTGAGGGTGAATCTGGAGGTGCTCCTTTGGCTGAAGGTGATCTCCCTGGACAGTTCACGAGAGTTATGGGAAAAGGTGAGTGCCTCTGATTGTTTTTTTAAGGGTAGCAAGCTAGAGTTGGTCAGATGTGGGTCAGATCTATCTTTGTTTTGACTTTGGTTTTAAAATGAAAATACTTTTGGGCAATGGTAGTGGTAGTGGTTTGATGCTATGTTATAGGAGGAAGAGAGGAGGTGCAGTGATAGGGTTCCTATCACTCTGTTTGTTTGTGGGTGGGTCAAGGAATAGAGCAGCAGGGATGCCCTCCTGATACTCTGTTCAATCTTAGAGGAGAGATAACCAAAGGAGGCTGCTGTTTTCTGCCAGGCCAAAATTAAACCAAATGATCCAAATTTAAAGACTACTTTTTTTTTTTTTTTTTTTGGGGGGGGGGGATCTTGGGTCTACTGGCCTCTTTCCAGCTAGATTTAGATAAAAAACCAAGTCCTACAACCATCAACTGGGCCTTGTTTGGTTTTCATATTTAACCTTAATTAAGAATAGATGACCTGGTAATGGCTCAGCTCAAATTCCATCTCAGAACACTTAATCTAAAGTCAGAGTTTAGTCTGGATTTCTTAGTTCAAATTAAAATATTTAAAGCTGACTCATGTTTGCCAGGCTCATTTGGGTTTAGTTGTTTAAACACTTCAGTTTGAATTATGAGCTGCCTTGAGTATTCATTGCAAACCAACTCAGATTTGCCTAGTTTGCTGGGTAGTGGATAACCAGAAAGAAGCTTCATGTTAAGTATTGCTCTTTTTTTCATCATTGACATTTTAAATCAATCTAATAGCAGGAATCAATTGAGTATCCAAAGCCCAAATCACCCATATCCAGGGCCAGTGCAGGAGTATTTGGCGCCCTAGGCAGACATTTGACCATGCACCTGCCTCCCGCAACATACCTCCAGCACTGTGCTCCCTCCTATCAGTGGCAATGGCTCCAGAACATCTCTTTGATGGTATTGATTCTGGCATAACACTCCTCTTGGCTTCATGCTGGTGGGATTTTACAGCCTCCGAAATGTTGGTGCTGTAGGCAACCACCTAGTTTGCTTAATGGAAGCACCAGCCCTGGAGACCCCTTGCAAGTGTGGGGATGCCCTGCCAACTACCTCCTGACTTTGGTAAAAGAAGCACATTTGCTTGTGGGCAGAGCACTTCCGCATATTAGTCATCAGGTCCATGGAGGAGCTCACACACCTGTGGACACTGAACGAGATGCTCTGCCTGCTCCTCGTCCCTATGTATTTTGCTCTTGTTTAAACATGTGGGCCCCTTTTTTTGCTTTGTGCAGTGGGAAGACTTGACAGGCATGTATGGGGATAGTGAGATAATCCCTCTCCCCCATTAGAGCATGAGGCACAGAGCTGCATCATGGGCAAGTGAGAGCAACTTAAGCTTGCCTTTCCAGGGATATGGCCCCTGCACTTGTGTTTCTACTCTCCCTTTCCCTCCTTTTTCTACTACTTAAGTTTAAGTGGATGTTATCCCTTAGTCAGGGTATCTCTGGTTTCCTGAAGGATTTTGTTCCATGCTGAGGCTTCCATAGCCACAGCAGGCAGGTACGGTGTCCGACCTTGGTTAAGTCTGGAACCTTGTGGCATCCAGAGAAAGCAGGCAGTGAGTTATTTGTGTGGCAAGTCTGCAAAGGTTTTTCTTTGTGCCAGGGTCACTGGGATCTGTGTCCTTTGCTGCTTTGGGTGATGGCTTAAATAGAACCTTTTCAGGTCTCCTCTCTGCTGCAGGCACATTTGGGACACAAGTGCCTAGTCCTTGACCGCAGTTTAGAGAGTTTAGGAAGGAGATTATCTTCCTGCAGGCAGCCACAAATAAACAGGTTTTATAAAGTCACCAGATAATAGCCTGGCGAAGGGAAGCAGGGGAAAAGAATGATAACGTTTCATCTTTTCTGTACTGGCTGTCTCCCCTCCCCCCCCCCCCCCCCCCCCCCCCCCCCCCCCCCCTCAGCTCTCTGGCTCAGCCTTTCTTTCCTCTGTCCTGCAATATCCCCTGTTTGTTTTTTTCCTAAGCAGAGGAAGTGGCACTGGCTGCTTATCTTTCAACTGTCCTCCTCTACAACCAGTCTCCACAGACCGAGTTTGCAGTCCTGCTTCCAGTAGCCTAGTGCACTGCATCTGTTGCTAAAGGCTCATGTACTCCACTTCCCTCACACTAGGTCTGCTTGGCCAATCAGAGCAAGTCTCCTCTTCCTCCTTCCCACGCATCTGTGCTTCTACTCTGTTCATCCTCAAGCGTGCATGCAGCAGATAGCATAAGATTCTCTGCTACATGTTCACCTGGATTTCCTGCCTACCTTCCAGGCTCCCAATGATAACAGAGTTTGCTGCACATGATGCACAAAGGGATGAACTGCAGTGCTCTGGGTGGCTGATTCTTTTACAGCTGCCACGGCTCCCTCTCCTTATCTCGGGCACATCATCCTGATTATTGCCGTCATGCTGTGTCATGCTGCCCCCCCTTCCTCCCCCCCCCCCCCCCCCTAGCATCGTGACGCTCTAGTCTGCCGCCTGGTGCTTTCACTGGCCCTGCCTATATCAAATCAAAGCTCTAGAGTCTAGATGCTGTCAGCTGGGAATTTAATAAATTTGGGTCACACAGGTTTGGACTATGTGATCCACACTCGTTCAGTGTAAGCCATGGCTTGAAAAATTTTAGTCAAATCAAAACCCCTTGGTTCAGAGATGTTTGTACCTAATCCACACTAGTTAACCATTCCTGCTATGAGAATATATAATCCCATCTATTCTAACATTGTTTTCTTTATGGTACAAAATATGATTTTTGTCTATGGTATCAAATTAATTTAATTTAATTTTTTATTTATATTCTGCTTTTCATGACTGGTCAGCCACTTCAAAGTGGATTACATTCATGTACTGCAGGTGTTTCCTGGTCCCCAGAAGGCTTGATTTACTAAGCATTTTCCCATAGAGACAGAATGGGAGTAAAGCCATAGTAAATGACTCCTAAATTTGTAACTGAAGCAATGGAGGGTGAAGTGACTTGCCCAGGGTCACAAGGAGCATCAGCGGGAATTGAATTCTGGCTTCTCTGGTTCACAAACCGCTGCTCTAACCACTCACTAGGCTGCTCTTAACACTCATTACATGAGCTATTGAGTATCAAATAACATGGGTTGAATTTGAGAGTATCTTTTTACAGACAAGACCTTTATTAACCTGTTTCTACAGAAATTAAATACATTGGAAACTTCCAGTCTGCAATACAGGTGATTTCCATGCTGTGAGTACCTTGCTAAGTTTTAACTATCTTTCCTCTCTCTTTTATAGTATGTACCCAGCTTTTAGTTTCCAGACCTGATGAAGAGAATATAAGTTCCTATTTACAGCTCATAGACAAATGTCTCATTCATGAGGTGAGTAGTGACTGACCATATGCACATGTTTTGCTTGTTGCTTGCAAACATTTTCCAGAGTTGTACAAACATTTGTGTCTGGGCCAGTTTATTTTGTAAGTGTCAGTAATCCTAACCGCAGGTCATGGGAGACATTTGAACTTCACAGTGGCCTAAATGGTGAATAAATTGTTTGGTTTTGTTTCTAAAATTTTGTCCTTTTAGGTATTTGTCACTGACTCCCCAGTACAGAATACCACCAAGTCTCATTTACTACAAATGGTTTGACTCCCTACGCTTGAAAAACAGGCAGGGCCTAATTGTACACCTGTAAGGATTCCAGCTGAACCCTCTACTGAATGGATTTTCCCATAAGGGATTAACTTGCACAACATTCAGTATTCCAATCAAACTTCTGCTTCTTGTTCCAGAGATGACTCTGCATGTATTTATGTGGATGACCTATGAGTCATGGTGTGTTCAAAATTCACCATTACCCAACTTTTGTTATGCTGTGCTTAGAAGCAAAGGGGCAGATGTTGCAATCTAGTGCTGAATCAGCCCTCCTCTGCCTCCCTCTCACCAGTCTTTATAAAATATTGCGTATTTCTGCCCTAAAAGTACATACTATGTAACCGGAACCTTGTTGGCACTTTTATAGAACATATTACCCAATACAATGTTAACATTATTATACACTCTTGGGTACCCGCTCCTCGGGGGCCCTTCCTCATCTCTGGCTATCCGCTCCTTGGAGGGCCTTTTGCTTTGGACCTCTGCTTGCTCTGTTTCCCGGGGCTTCTCCTGGAACCTTCGCTACTGTGAGTACCTCCGCTCTACAGACCACTACCGTATCATCTCTAGTGTGGAACCCTCATCGGTGTACCCCGCGCTGTGGACCACTATGTATCATCTCTTCTAAGGACCCCTCACTGGTGTGCCCTGCTCCACGGATTACCACCGTATCATCTCTACTGAGGAGCCTCATCGATATACCCCGTTCTGCAGACCATTGCTGTATCTTCACTACAGAGGTATTCCCCTTGGGTATACCCCAATGCACAGACTCTGTGTCTTTCTCCTGCACTCCCCGCTTCATGGGCAGTGCCTCTCTATCTCTCTAATAAAGACTCTATTCCATAGCTGTGTCTGATGTCTGCTGAGACCTCGCCTCCCGATGGTGAGGCTCACAGGGCTCCTCCCTGTGGACGGTACCATCTTTCACCTTGGGCCAGGGCCCACATACCTACAAATCCTAACAAATTGCTTCAGATTATGGAAGGAGAATTTAAAATTAAGTAAGGAAAGCCCCGCTCTCTTGCAGTGATTCCAGATGGTCCCTCTCCCACTTGAGAATTCCTGATTGATATTGATTTCCATGGTCCCCCAAATGTGTGCCTTGGTCCAGTAGCTGGGATTCCCAGCATGGACCTAGCTGATTGTACAGCTTAAAGGCAGCGGGTGCAGGAGGCCGAGCGTGCCAGTGACGGCACATGTCCTTCCCCCCCCCCCCCCCCCCGCAGTTGGAGACTGTCTCTGAACTCAGCCAGTAAGGCTGAGCTCAGGTAAGTTTAAAAAAAAATTGTAAAGACAGAGACAGTGTGGAGGGGCTTGCAGGACTTCCTCCGGTCTCCATGCTTGGCATGCCATTCCGACATTTGTTCCCACCTCCATGGGGGTTAGGGGAGCTGAGCAGCCTGGCGGGTTGAGCGGCCTGGTGGGCTAGACCCCTGCAATTAAGCTTTTTGCCTGCGTGCCGCATGATAGGCCATGTGCGTTTTAACGCACTTCTGTGCATGCTTTACTGCCCTCTATAGGACAGTGTGCACACACGCTGTGTGCTCAGTTTTGGGCATGCCTTTTGTGCACACAACTTTTTAAGTGTTGGCAGTGTGCTCAGGCCTGGGCACACAGTTTTTGTGTGTGCCTTTTTTGCTGCTCTTACTTTTGATGAAGCTTACCTTCATATTCCCATCCATTTGTAATATGAACGTTTTCTGCATTTTGCGTTGTTGGGGCGGGCGCCATTATCAGATTTGAGCGCTGCCTTTTGGTCTAGCCACTGCTTCCAGAATGTTTTCCAAGGTTATAGTGATAGTAGCGGTGACGATGAGAAGAGATGGGATCTTGGTACACCCATATTTGGATGACTGGCTGATTCGAGCCAAGTCTCTGGAAGAGAGCTGCCTGGAAACCCGCAAGGTGATCTCCTTGTTGCAGGAGCTTGGTTGGGTGGTGAACCTGACCAAGAGCAGTCTTCAGTCATCTCAGTCATTGGAGTATCTAGGTGTTTGGTTTGACATGAGGCAGGACAAAGTTTTCCTGCCAGAAATTCAGATTCAGAAATTGATGGCACAGGTGCATCAGTTGGTGTGGTCCTATCTGCAGGTGCTTGGTTTGATGGCGGCAACCCTGGAAGTGGTGCCCTGGGCGAGGGTGCATATGTGTCCTCTTCAATGCACCCTGCTGTCTTGTTGGAACCCACAGTCTCAGGACTGTTCAGTACAGCTCCACTTGCCGATGGAAATCTGCTCTTGCCTAAGGTGATGGTTGCAGGAAGCTCATCTGAGAAAGGATGTTTCCTTGACCTCCCTGAACTGGTTGATACGCCGTCAGAGGCGAGTCACCAGGGTTGGGGAGCTCACTGTCAGGAGCTGACAGCCCAAGGGCGTTGGAATGCCCAAGAGTCCCTCTGGAACATCAATCACCTGGAAGCCTGGGTGGTCCACTTGGCATGCTTGCAGTTCAGCCACAGATTACAGGGTCGAATGGTCCAAGTGATGTCGGACAACGCAATGACAGTGGCCTACATCAATCGACAGGGAGGGACCAAGAGCCAGCAAGTATCGCAGAAAATAGACCAACTGATGGAATGGGTGGAAGGACATCTACAGATGATCTTGACCTCTCACGTTGCAGGAAAAGACAATGTAAGAGCAGACTTTCTCAGCAGGGAGAATCTGGGCCCAGGAGAATTGGGGGGGGGGGGTGTTGGGTGAGGCATTTCAGCTCTTAATGGATAGCTGGGGCCTTCTATTCTTAGACCTGCTGGTGACTTCTCACATTGCAATGGTTCCTCAATTCTTCAGTCACAGGAGAGATCCATGGTCCCTGGGCATAGATGCTCCTGTACAGGTCTAACCAGAAGACAAGTTGCTTTATGTCTTTCCTCTATGGCCCTTGTTGGGCAGGATAGTTTGCAAGATCGAAGGCCACAGGGGACTGGTACTCCTGGTGGCACCAGATTGGCCCAGGTGACCATGGTATGCAGATCTGCGAAGGCTCCTGGTAGAGAACCCCCCCCCTTCATCTTCCACCACAGAAGGATCTGTTGCAGCAGGGACCGGTTCTTCTTGAAGATCCAACTCTGATCTGTCTTACAGTTCGGCCCTTGAGAGGATTCGCCTTTTGAAGCATGGCTATTCTTCTGGATGATTGCCACCTTGCTCTGTGCTCAAAATTTCTCCACTTCCTTAGTCTATGTATGGGTTTGGAGAGTGTTGAGGCCTGGTGTGAGGATCCCAATGTTTTTCCTCGTTCAGTTAAGATCTCGCTCATTCTGGAATTTTTGTGGGATGATTTAAATAAAGGATTGGCCCTTAATTCCTTGAAGGTACAGGTTGCAGCTCTTGCCTGTTTCAGAGGCCCACTGAATGGTATTTCCTTATCGTCTCACCCTGATGTGACCCGTTTTTTGAAGGGAGTGAAGCATCTTCGACCTCCCTTGAGGTTGCCGGTTCCATTGTGGAGTCTTAATTTGGTGTTGGATTTCTTGGCGTGCCCTTAGTTCCGACCACTACGTAGCCTTTGCAGTTATTGACCTTGAAGACAGTGTTCCTGGTGGCTATATGTTCTGCGCATCGATTTTCTGAGCTGCAGGCCTTGTCTTGCCAGAATCTGTTCCTTTGGGTGACTCCAGGGGCGTTACAGCTGCATACTTGTACCATCCTTCTTGCCTAAGGTAGTCTTGGATTTTCACATGAATCAGTCCATTTCCTTGCAGTCCCTGGATAAGGTCTTGATGTGAAGGAGTATCGCTGCCTGGGTCCCTTGGATGTCAAGAGACTTGTGCGGTATCTGAAGGTTTCTGAACCTTTCCGAAAGATGGATCGCCTCTTCTTCATGGTGGAAGGAAGCAGGACAAGTCAGCTTTGCAGGCTACGATAGCTCGCTGGATTAAGGAGGTAGTCATGGCCGCGTATGTGGATGCTGAAAAGCCATTGTCAACTCAGGTTAGGGCTCATTCCACTACGGCTCAGGCAGTGTCATGGGCGGAGATTGTTGTCTCCTGTCGACATTTTCCGAGTTGTGACGTGGTCCTCCTTACACACTTTTTCCAGGTTTTATCATCTGGGGGGTAGATAAAAAACCCACTCACATCCATGTGCGCGCGGTTCCTGGCATCAGAGTGCACATGTTATAAAATAAGATTCCCATGTGCACATGCGTGCCAGATTTTAATATCTACGTGCGCATGTGTGGGCGGGTGGCCTCTACCGTGTGGGGGGTATTTTTTAATTTACATGCAGCAACGTGATTTCCATTTTTCCCAGTTCCCTCCCAGTCCGCTCCAATAAAGGAGCAGACTGGGAAGGGAACTTCCCTAACCCTATCCTTCCTCTTTCTTTCCCTCTCCTCCCTAAGTACTAAACTACCCCTTCCTATCCCAAATTTTTATTTTTCTACTTACTGCTCCTCCATAGCAGAAGTATCTTCTGCGCACCAGCCGAAAGTAGTAGTAATTTTTCCATTAATTGATACAGTCACTAGTTCACTCAGAACTTCACCAGCTTACCTACACCCTCTAGCACTTCCACTAGAACCCCTGCCAGTTCATCCAGACCTCCCACTCAAAAACTGCAGACAAAAGACAAGTCCGATTTCACGTGAGCAAATCTATTAGCAGGTGTAAAAATATTCAGACAAGTTCAGTAATGAGTGCATACATCCCTCTTAGAAAATTGCAACTTCTGCACATACTTGTGAACCCTGTCCCAGAATGCTTCTAGAGCACCTCTTCTTTTCCCTGTTAAAATGTATATGCAATACTGCATGTACTTGCAAAATTCATAATATATCATATATACAGTATATGTAAATGCTATTTTACGTGTAAAATCACCATGTAACTCTTTGAACATTCATCCAACAGTGCGCTGTTGGCGTTGCATAACGTGATGGGTATTTATTTTTTGTAATACCTGTCAGGTGATTGAGATCCTCAAGGCTCTAGGTAAACAATCCTCTGACACAGTGATATTAGAAAGCTACTTTAATATATGTCTTTAGGTCTTTATTAATATTGAAGGACAAGATGCAGGTCATAGCTAGAGGACTTTACTATTTTCAGACAGCCTTGCAAATCCTTCAAAGACATTGTGGGAAAGTTAGCAAAGCTTTGTTGTTTATCCAGTAAAACAATTTATTGATAATTAGTGCAATTATCAGATGCAAGTGAGAGGCACACTATGGGGTGAATTTTAAAAGAGCGGCTTGTGTTTAAAGGCCCATATAAATAAATATATGGGCCAAGCATGGGGAATTCTTGTTTTAAAACTGGCAAATTAAATCACGAGCAACAGAATCACAAAAAAAAGGGGTGGATTTGGGGGTGGGGATTTCCAGGGCGGAGTCAATATTTACATGTGTAAATCTCGACTTCAAAACCAGTGAATGCTGCGCACTGCTACCAGTGCATATTTACTTCTGCACTTTTTCAGGTATAAGTCAGAATAAAACTCATATTGGCCAAAACCTGGCTACGGGAGGAGTCTGGATAGACTGGGGATGAGTGCAGACTGAAGACCTGAGGGGTCTTGATGACCTAGAGATAGACTGGGCAAACTGGTGGAATAAGGGGTCAAACTGGTTATTTCCTTCAGGCGCACAAATTTTAAAATGTGCTCACTTGCGCATGTAAAGCAGATGAGTCCTAAGTAAAGCCCTGCTACTAACGTTCCCTTGCATAACTGCTTAAAATTAGGAGCGCACATACACGCGCAAGGCTTATTTTTAAATAGTACGCACACACACGGACAGTTTAAAATTCCAGTGTATGTGTGCTTATGCGCACGTACGCACTTATTTGGGCACACTCACACTTGTTTTAAAGTTACTGGCTCTGATTATCTTTTCCAGGTCTTTCCTAATTTTACTGACCATGTCTTTAAAATAAATTACTAGAATTTCACATTTAGGCAAAGTTTATTCATATGAGTGTATCACAAGTAAACATTTCCTTTGTATGATCTGCCGACTCAATATGACCGGAAAAATACCATTTTGAGGGTGGGTTTTTTGCCTTTTTGGATGGACACAAAGGCAGGCAAGCATGCAGCCATGTTGTGCAAAAACTTGTTTAGCCCTGGTACAGATCAGGAAGGAAGGTTGTGGGTGATACATTTTTCACTAGCACCAACCTAGCAAAATAAATTGCTAGGTAAAAACCTTACGTACTGGGCACCATCAGAAGAAACATGACTGACATACCAAGTGAACTCTAGCCTGATCCCAAAAGAGAGAAATTCTTATTCATCTTTGCTTTCGATGAGGATCTCACTTTAATTTCATACGGACCCAGAAAATCTAAAGCAGTAATGTTATCAACAATGCACTATGGCATAATAATTGGACAGGAAAGAAAACCCCTAATGGACTATAACAGAACTAAAGGTTCGTTGGATAGCTTGGATCACTTTGTACGTATGACTATTTGCAAAAGCAAAACAAACAGATAGCAAATGATAATGTTTTTTCAGTTTGACGTTCGTGCAAATGCCAACTTTGTTGTTTGGGTGAGAAACCATCCTGCTTGGAACAGCAGATTAGCTTGAGAAAGACTGTACCTGCTCCTTTCTCACCTGGGAGAGCAGCTGATCAAAGGATTGACCAAATGAAGACTGCAAAATACTGATAATCCCACCAGGCCAATCAGGACTGCATTGATTGCACTGGTCTACAAAATCCAACTATCTACCAAAGCACTTACTGAAGGGAAAAGGGCATGTTGTTCTGTGTGTTCCAGAGCAGCAGACTGCAAACCATGAAAACATGAGGTTTGTGTGCAGAGAGCACCTATCATAAAGCAGTATCGATTGTGTTTACTGAAAAAAAAAATTAATGTTGATGTATGCAACTTATTACCTAATATTTTCAATCAGTATCACTGTTTATTCCTGAGAAAATGCTTTCTTCCTATTTTTGTAAAAAATAAATGTGTTTTCATGGGAAGTTTTTCCCATGTTTTGTTTTTTACTAAATTAAAAGTTTAATTAATGTTAACAGAATAAATCATGTTTTTCCAAAGTTACTTTGTACCGTTTATTGTATGTTTGGGGTTGGGGTCCAAAGGGACCCAGAATTGCACCAGTATTAATTTATGGGGTCCAAATGTTCCCCAAGCACTGGTAATTGTTTTCTTTTCATGACAATTTGTGAAGGTTAAAGAATTAAGGAATGAGATGGTAGCAACCTGTAAACCATTTTACAAACTAGATCAATTTTCAAAGTTATCAAGCTATGTTAAGAAAGATGAACACGTCTAGGTTGTCCTGTCTGAAAATTGTTCTTCTCAGTCCAATTAAAAGTACTCCTGAGCATCCCAAGCATGCACACTTTTAGCCAGACTGCAAGGAGATGTTTTTGGGTGCGTGTTTGTCGGGAGAGTAAAATGGCACACGTTAACATGTCATTTTTGAAAGCATGCACGCTATTTTCTCCCCCTATCTTGGCCACCTGCGGAGAAGAGCAGGTGCAAAGCATGCAGGTGATTTTTAACATGCATATTTTGTATGTAGATCGTCAAAGGGCAAGCATCAATGAGGTTTTGCTTTGAAAATCTGGGTAAAGTGTGTGTGTTAAAGCCACCCACAAAGTTTGCAAGTACGTGGGCTGTTTGAAAATCCCCCCCACCCCCTTAATCACCTTATAAGTAAAATGGTATCAGGCAAAGAATGATTGTTTCCAAAACTGATGTTATTAGATCACGTTGTTTGTGCAGATGGCTGATTGGCGGGGATGGGAGAGAGTAAAATAGCACACATACTTTTGAAAATCTCATGTCTGTTTTCTGCCCCTCTTTTTAACCCCAGTTAAAAGAACGCACTCTGTTGAAGGCCATGCATGCTTTTACCCAGACGGTGTGTGTGTGGGGGGGCAAGTTTCAGCCAAGCCCTTTTACCTGGGTAAACAGCATGTTGCTCTCGTGCTAGCGATGTAAACACATCTTTTATAAAAAAAAATAGTTTCTGTTTCCTTAGGCATTTACAGAGACACAGAAGAAGAGGTTGTTGTCATGGAAACAGCAAGTGCAGAAGCTCTTCAGGTCTTTTCCTCGGAAATCCCTCCTAGATGTGGCTGGGTATCGGCAGCAGAGAACGTATGTTGGGATCTCATCTTATTAACGTATGAAGGTTACCTTAGTGACTGCATTTCTCAGGCTGGGAAGGCAGGCAGTGACACACTTGAATCTTTTATCTTCTTCAGTTCTTCATGCTCTGTCCTGAAACCTATTAATTTTTCTAAAGTTAGGCCAAACTGCAAAAATCATGTTGAATTGAGAATCTTAATTACCAGAACCTAATTTACTGTGGTGACAAGGCTACTATGTGCATATTTTTTATTTCTATTATCCAGTGGCAAGCTGATCTGTTACTGTGATGGTAACCTTTTTTTTCCTTCTTTTTGCAAATAAACAGTCTTGGGTTACACAGTATGCATGCCACCCATACCCGAGCTACCAAACTAGTGCTAGTAAACAGAACCTTCTTCAATGCCATTGGCTCATTAGCCTATATTAGAATACACAGCACTTATAAAAAGAGCACTTAGTATATTAAAAATGTCTCCTATTCCTTGTTGAATTTAAAACACAGCAAATAAAAAGGCAGGGATGGGACAGAGGAAAGTTATGGCTTTACTCAAGGCAAGTCTTGCCTCACAAATCTGCTTCACTTTTTTGAAGGAGTTAATAAACATGTGGATAAAGGTAAACTGGTAGATGTAGTGTATTTGGATTTTTAGAAAGCATTTGACAAAGTTCATCATGAGAGGCTTCTAGGAAAAGTAAAAAGTCATGGGATAGGTGGCGATGTCCTTTCGTGGATTACAAACTGGCTAAAAGACAGGAAACAGAGAGTAGGATTAAATGGACAATTTTCTCAGTGGAGGGGAGTGGGCAGTGGAATGTCTCGGGGATCTGTACTGGGACCTGTACTTTTCAATATATTTATAAATGATCTGGAAAGGAATATGATGAGTGAGGTAATCAAATTTGCAGATGATGCAAAATTATTCAGAGTAGTTAAATCACAAGCGGATTGTGATAAATTACAGGAAGACCTTGTCAGACTGCAAAATTGGGCATCCAAATGGCAGATGAAAATTAATGTGGATAAGTGCAAAGTGGTGCATATAGGGAAAAATAACCCATGCCATAGTTACACAATGTTAGGTTCCATATTAGGAGCTACCACCCAAGAAAGAGATCTAGGCGTCATAGTGGATAACACATTGAAATCGTCGGTGCAGTGTGCTTCGGCAGTCAAAAAAGCAAACAGAATGTTGGGAATTATTAGAAAAGGAATGATGAATAAAACGGAAAATATCATAATGCCTCTGTATCGCTCCATGGTGAGACCGCACCTTGAATACTGTGTACAGTTCTGGTCGCCGCATCTCAAAAAAGATATAATTGCGATGGAGAAGGTACAGAGAAGGGCAACCAAAATGATAAAGGGGATGGAACAGCTCCCCTATGAGGAAAGACTAAAGAGGTTAGGACTGTTCAGTGTTGCGCTTCGATGGAATGGAGTGCTACTGGGAGCTCTCCAGCGCGGAGCAAGAAGTATGTGTGCCCTTTGTGGTGAAACCAATCAAAGTCTGGGAGACTAAGACAAACAAAGAAAGTCCTCAAAACGTGGTGTAGGCGTGATGACTTGGAAACAGACATGAGGACTTGGAACTGGATCAGCCGAGATGAGGACTTGGAACTTTAGGAGCAAGGAAGAGTCCAGGCAGTGCTCATCGATAATCCACTTGAAGGCGGCTCCAGCCACCACGGATATGGGCACCGGACGAAACGGATTTACTCCCAGAATGTGGTCGACTGAAGCCAAAGTCCAGGGCAAGCGGCTGAACCAAGAGAAGGACTCAAGACACAGTTCAGGAAGAAAGCAACCCCACGGCCCTCTGAGGCCAGGACAGGATACGGGACTCTGAACAAGGACTCAAAACTCTAGAAACAAGGGTCCTCCGGAGGTGTATTCTGCAGGAGAGAAGAAGCGGAAAGGCAAGCAATGTCCCTCGGGCGCCCTACACAGCCCACCACATGGCGGACGCATGGGGCTGGTCACGGACCATGAAGGGAGTGGAACAAGCAAGCCTCGGAGCCCATTGAGGCATCAGGAATCACGAACATCAGGAGAAGACATCATGAAGTGGAACTGAAGACATCATGGAAATGGAACTGGAAACAACCATGGATGAAGATCAGAGATGCCAGACAGGAGCTGGAGACGGGAAGTCCTTGGGAGAACAAGCCCCTTGCCGAAACAAGTTGGAACTGACTGAAGAGCCCTTAAATAAGGCTAGAAGCAAGCCACTCCCTGGGAGGAGTCCAGAAGGGCCATACCTGGCTGGCCCTTTAACAAGGGAGGAGAGCCGTGGGCCTGCCCCCTAGGAGGAGCAGGAAGAGGAAGTCTGCAGGATCCTGGACAGCGGCCCTGCAGACGCTGAAGCAGGGAGGAGCCGGAACTAGGCCATGCAGGCCCCAATGTGGGAGGCGGAGCAAGGCGGCGTCCCTGCCGCTGCGGAGCAGACCTCCAGACCTGTCGAGAGGCAGCATGGGTGGTGGCTCTGGGCCGCGAAGAGGGCCTGCCGAAGTCTGCGGCTCCTGCCACGGTGAAGAAGCAGCATAGGCAGTCTGGGGGCAGCTTCCCACTGCAATAGAGAAGCCCGGCACGGCTCCTGCCATGCTGGCAAGATGGCAGCCAGGCCACGAAGGTAAGAGGCGGCTCGTGGCTCCAGCCATGGGCTGCATCACAACAATCAGCTTGGAGAAGAGACAGCTGAGGAGGGATATGATAGAGGTGTTTAAAATCATGAGAGCTCTAGAACAGGTAAATGTGAATTGGTTATTTACTCTTTCGGATAATAGAAGGACTAGGGGGCACTCCATGAAGTTAGCATGTGGTACATTTAAAACTAATCAGAGAAAGTTCTTTTTATTCTACGCACAATTAACTCTGGAATTTGTTGCCAGGGGATGTAGTTAGTGCAGTTAGTGTAGCTGGGTTTAAAAAAGGATTGGATAAGTTCTTGGAGAAGTCCATTACCTGCTATTAATTAAGTTGACTTAGAAAATAGCCATTGCTATGACTAGCAACAGTAGCATGGAATAGACTTAATTTTTGGGTACTTACCAGGTTCTTATGGCCTGGATTGGCCACTGTTAGAAACAGGATGCTGGGCTTGATGGACCCTTGGTCTGAACCAGTATGGCATGTTATTATGGTCTTATGGATTCCCCCCATCTTTCATTTTTTCCAAATGGACCCATAAAATTAAAAAAGGAGATCCATTTAGGGAATTAAACGGGCTTTGTAGAAATGTTGGGTATCTAGTTGAAGCATCTCCTGCTCCCGCCTTTCCTGAAATTATTTATTTATTTATTTAACATTTTTCTATACCGGCCTTCAAGGTTGAATACCCTATCAGGTCGGTTTACATCGAACAGGGGTAGATCAGTATAACATAACGTAACATAAGGAACAACTTTTTTATAATTAGCGGAGACAAAGCAGAGAAGCCAAAAGTTACATAATAACAAGGACCTTGAACTTGGAAGCTGGATCAGCTGGAAAAAGAGAAGCCTTACGAGGGTATTAAATTAAATACGTTGTGAAATATCCGAGCCTAGTCTAGAGCTAGTAAGCTTATTACGGTAATAAATTACCGTAATAAGTTAATAAATTAATCATGAGTAGGTCTGTTTCAAAAGCCCTTTGTCTTCCTCCATAGTTTTTTCCTGCCCAAACACAATTCTATGCTTCTCTCTCTCTCTCTCTCTCTCTCTCTTTCTCTCTCCAGCTCCCAGAGACTCATCTTTCTTTGTCCTTCCTCTGGAGTTGTCTGCTCTGTCCTCCCTTGGAAGCTTTGTTTTTCTGGGCTGCTCTTAAACCTCTCCCACAAATTCTGCTGTCTTATTGGCTTTTTTTTTTCATACTGGTGACAACATCCCTTCTTATTGCTTCCCAAAATGTTTGCGGCACTACCTCCCTCCTTATTCAATCCTGTGACTTCTCTGTCCTTTCTGGAACTTCCTTGGTGTCACTGGCTCTTCATCCTCCAATCCAAGCTATAATTTCTCCTCAAAAAATTATTTTGCCCTATCAAACTGTCTTTTACAACATTCACTAAAGCCTAGTCCCAGCAGCCCTAACACTCTTCTATAAGCTCCTCTTATTTTCTCCTCAACTTTGGTTCTTCCCACTTCCTATCCCTTCTTCAATTCTGCTATGCCCATTCCTTCTCCCTCTTGTCCCACTTCCCTTCAGCTTCTTATTGACCTGTAGGAACTATTCAGAAAGAAATGGAGAATAAAACAGAAACTAATCATAATGTGTCTATCTATGCATGGTGTGACTGCACCTTGAGTACTGTGTGCAGTTCTGGTCACCCCATCAAAAAAGATATAGCAGACCTAGAAAAGGTACAGAGCAGGGCAACAAAAATGGTAAAGGAGATGGCTCTCATAAAAAAAGGCTAAACAGGTTAGGGCTTTTCAACTTTGAGAAGAAATGACCAAAAGGTTTATAAATTCATGAGTTGGGTGGAACAGGTAAATATGGAACTGTTATTTACCCTTTTAAATGATACTAAAACTAGGGAACACTCTATGAAGCTGAATAGTAGCAAATTTAAAACAGAATATTTTTTCACTCAACACACAACCAAGTTATGAAATTTGATGCCAGAGGATGTGATCAAAGCATCTAATATATCTGGGTTTAAAAGGGGCTTGGAAAAGTTCAGAAACAATTATTAGCCATGTAGACTGTTTATCAATGGGAATGTGAGTAACAAGGAATGGATCTGCTCTTTAGGATTTGCTGGGTACTTCCTAGTGACCCAGACTGACCACTGTTGTAGACAGGATGCTGAACTTCATGGACCTTTTAGTCTGACCCTTACATGGAGTGTCTTATGTTCTTATATTCCTCATGCTCTGTCCTCATCCATCCATGAGACAGATTATTATACATGGTAAGACCAATATTCAAAATGGCACTTAGCTGGGTAAGTACTGAATATCTGGCTAGGATCAGTGGGTGCCACTTGACTTATCCAGCTACAATTTTAATTGACTAAGCCCTAGATTCATCAAAATGCTATAAATAAAGCAAAAATATGGTGCATTAGCATCTGCGATAAAAGAAACTTGGCATGGTTAGGGAAATTACAGTTTTACTGCATCATGTAGGTAAGTTTTGCAACTCGCAATAATGTGTCATGTTTAGCAAACCGGTTGATGGATAGAAGACAGTGCATGATGGTAAATGGAACCTACTCTGAAGAAAGAACAGTGTTAAGTGGAGTGACGCAGGGATCAGTCTTGGGACCGGTTCTGTTCAGCGTCTTTGTGAGTGACATTGCGAAAGGAATAGAAGGTAAACTTTGTCTATTTGCGGATGATAATAAGATCTGCAACAAAATGCACACGCAGACAGGAGTGGAGAGAATGAGATGTGATTTAAGGAAGCTTGTCGAAGATATGGCAACTGAATTTAATGCCAAGAAGTGTAGAGTCATGCATCTGGGATGCAGTAATCCAATACAACTGAAATGCTGCTGTACATGGAACAGGACAGAGACCTTGGGGTGATAGTGTCTCATGATCTAAAGAAGGCGAAGCAATGTGACAAGGCAATAGCTAAAGCTAGAAGAATGCTGGACTGCATAGAGAGAAATATCTAGTAAGATAAAGGAAGTGTACAGGTCCTTGGTGAGGCCACACCTGGAGTACTGTGTTCAGTTCTGGAGACTGTATCTCAAAAGGAACAGACACAGGATGGAGGCGATCTAGAGAAGGGCGACCAAAATGGTGGGAAGTGTCCATCAAATGACTTATGAGGAGAGGTTGAAGGACCTAAATATGCATACCCTGGAGGAGAGGAGGAGCAGAGGAGATATGATACAGACCTTCAGATACTTGAAAGGCTTTAATGATGCACAATCAACAACAAACCTTTTCTGCTGGAAAGAAACCAATAGAACTTGGAGTCACAAAATGAAACTCCAGGGAGGATGACTCAGAATCAATATCAGGAAATATTTCTTCATAGAGAGGGTGGTGAACGCCTGGAATGCCCTTCTGGAAGAGGTGGTGAACACAAAAACAATGCAAAATTTCAAAAGGGCATGGGATAAACACTGTGGATCCTTAAAGGCAAGGGAAGGGGAATAAAATAAGAGGCATGGGGTAACTTGCTGGTGTGGAGGATATAACCCTTAACAAATAAGCCTTCATACTGTTGATGTAACTCCATCATTGCTCTCTGCTTCAATGGCAGGGGGAGAAGAGGAAAAGATGAATTGGATTCAGACAACAACCAACAAGAACATTGAACTGTACAGTCTGAGAAAACAAATAAGCATGCGGGTAACTTGCTTGATGCGGTGATGCGGTAGTTACTACCCTTAACCAAAAAGCCTGATACTACACTTCTGATGCAACTCCAACATTGCTCTCTGCTTCAGCGGCAGAGGGTGAAAGGAAATTGGATTCAAACAGTAACCAACAAGAGCCCTGACCTTGGCAGTCTGAGTAACTGATAAGTATGGGAAACTGATATCTATGGAAGCTTGCTGGGTGTATATATATATTATATAGTATATTGGATCTAGGCTTTATTAAAATAAAAATGATATGTGGGTACCTAAAAAGGTAAATCCATCAGAGAACTCTAAAATAGGGTAAGTAACATCACTAATATTTTTAATGATTTGAAAGATTCTTAATTTTGCAAGCTTTATTACACAATGGCAAAGAATATCAAAACTATTCAAAAAATAATTCAAAAAATAAAACTGGCACAATAACACACACATATATTTATCAATTGCCCTAGTCGATCGTTCCTCATTCACACTGCTTCTAAACTCTCTGTAGTGTTATGCATTTATAACATGCATAGATGTTGACGTAAAGCATTGTCAAAATATATACAAAGTGATTGTAATAAAACAATGACACACTTGCAATAGAGCTGGACTTCAAGAAAGATTCTTTGTGAATTGCAAATGAGTCACATAGAAGATACCTTCATTAAAAAGGGGATACAGTTGAATCACAATCCACAAGAAAGGAAACTCAGCAGTGTGGCTGCACTGTTTAATATACAATGGTAGTTAGCTGGATAAGTTTATTCAGCTAACTAGCACAGCCGTGCGGCGGCTGAATATGGACCTCATAGTACCTTTCTTTCCTCTTTATCCCCCTACTTTCTCATTCTAGTCTAGTCTTTATTCTCCCTTTTAACCCAATAATTTTATTAAATTTTCACTCTCCCTTCTGCGAAAGTACCTTGGCAGAAACATAACAGCTCTCCTTGGCGTCCTCTCCCTTCTCCTCTTCTTTCTCCTTCTCCCCCTTCTCCTTTTCAACTCACACTCCCCTTTTTTTCTTTCTTTTCCCACCACCCCTTCAAACAAGACAAGATAGCAGAACAAGTTCTTCCCCATCCTTTACTCCTTCCAGAATAGATCTTGGAAGCAATGCAATAGCTCCACCCTTCTCATATCCACTGCTCTGATCACTTGCATGTCACCCTGAATAGCTGTTGCCACCTATTTCACATTCTCATCTATTTTCTGCCTCATCCTCTTTGGTCAACAAGGGAGTAACATCAGACACCCTGAGCACAGTCCCACCTCTGGGGAATATGCACATTCACGCTTCCTTATGCACTCTCACAAAAGCCTGCCAGCAGGAGCAGCAACCATTTTGAAATCACAAAAATTGAAAAAGTCCACAAACTGTTGTTTTCCAAGGAAAAACATGGCAGTGCTCACAACCAAGTTGGAACACCTCATCTTCAGTCTCCTTGGCCACTTCGCATACAGGCTACAATTTTGTAAACAAGAGGGTCACACTTCCAAGTCCCACTGAGCACCGACCCACTCATTGCAGGGTTGAGGACATGGATTCTGTGATGGGGGCAGGATAAACCTGTAGGGACCTAAAGGGGATTGCTCTATAAATAAGCAAACAGCCCATACATCAACAATTGTGTTTCAAACAAAAGAGAGATTTTACTGAAAAGAATCAAAATGTCAGCATATGAAATTGGAGACCATCCAGAATAGGAAATTAAGACAGGAAACAGTTTCTTGAGTTCAAAAATCACAAAAAAGTGAATGTGGCTATTGCTTGGCCACTAGAGTATGTTGGAGTATCTATTAACAGGAAGAATCTTCAAGTCGTGGAGGGTTCATTAAGAGATCAGAGGTGCTCTGGAATGTTTGTCATGAGTACTGTTGTGAATTCTCAAGATCAAAATTGTAGAGCATATAGAAAGACATGATTTAATGGGACACAGTCAACATGGATTTACCCAAGGGAAGTCTTGCCTAACAAATCTGCTTCATTTTTTTGAAGGGGTTAATAAACATGTGGATAAAGGTGAACCGGTAGATGTAGTGTATTTGGATTTTCAGAAGGCGTTTGACAAAGTCCCTCATGAGAGGCTTCTACGAAAACTAAAAAGTCATGGGATAGGAGGCGATGTCCTTTTGTGGATTACAAACTGGTTAAAAGACAGGAAACAGAGAGTAGGATTAAATGGTCAATATTCTCAGTGGAAAAGGGTAAACAGTGGAGTACCTCAGGGATCTGTATTGGGACCGGTGCTTTTCAATATATATATAAATGATCTGGAAAGGAATACAACGAGTGAGGTTATCAAATTTGCGGATTATACAAAATTATTCAGAGTAGTTAAATCACAGGCAGACTGTGATACATTACAGGAGGACCTTGCAAGACTGGAAGATTGGGCATCCAAATGGCAGATGAAATTTAATGTGGACAAGTGCAAGGTGTTGCACATAGGGAAAAATAACCCTTGCTGTAGTTACACGATGTTAGGTTCCATATTAGGAGCTACCACCCAGGAAAAAGATCTAGGCATCATAGTGGATAATACTTTAAAATCGTCGGCTCAGTGTGCTGCAGCAGTCAAAAAAGCAAATAGAATGTTAGGAATTATTAGGAAGGGAATGGTTAATAGAACAGAAAATGTCATAATGCCTCTATATCGCTCCATGGTGAGACCGCACCTTGAATACTGTGTACAATTCTGGTCGCCGCATCTCAAAAAAGATATAGTTGCGATGGAGAAGGTACAGAGAAGGGCAACCAAAATGATAAGGGGGATGGAACAACTCCCCTATGAGGAAAGGCTGAAGAGGTTAGGGCTGTTCAGCTTGGAGAAGAGACGGCTGAGGGGGGATATGATAGAGGTCTTTAAGATCATGAGAGGTCTTGAACGAGTAGATGTGACTCGGTTATTTACAGTTTCGAATAATAGAAGGACTAGGGGGCATTCCATGAAGTTAGCAAGTAACACATTTAAGACTAATCGGAGAAAATTCTTTTTCACTCAAAGCACAATAAAGCTCTGGAATTTGTTGCCAGAGAAGGTAGTTAGTGCAGTTAGTGTAGCTGGGTTCAAAAAAGGTTTGGATAAGTTCTTGGAGGAGAAGTCCATTAATGGCTATTAATCAATTATACTTAGGGAATAGCCCCTGCTATTAATTGCATCAGTAGCATGGGTTCTTCTTAGTGTTTGGGTAATTGCCAGGTTCTTGTGGCCTGGTTTTTGGCCTCTGTTGGAAACAGGATGCTGGGCTTGATGGACCCTTGGTCTGTCCCAGCATGGCAATTTCTTATGTTCTTATGTTCCTAATCTTCTAGCAGAAGAGGTTCAGAGGGAGTCCATGAGGGCATATGTGTGTAGTTTGGTGTGACAGGGTAGCTTTTCCCTCAAAGAGAATGGGACAAATTGATGGAATATAAAACTGCCTCCCATGAGGTACAGGGTAGATATTTTTTATGGAATTAATATTCCCACAAGCTCTGCAGTTGGAGTTGGTCTGAAGCTTTGATCTAATAGAGAAAAGGAGGTTCACAGAGAATTTGCTTTGCCTGACTTGACAGCTCTGGGATAGTCTTTTGAAAAGTAAAAGAATCCGTCTCTGGATTGTTCAGAATCTGGTCCCTGGAAGTCTGCTTCTAGGGAAAAGTGGAAGGATTTTCATAGGTCCTTCTGCTGAAGTGTGAGTACTGTGCTCAAGATCGAGAGACCACAGAGGGCCTGTGGAGAAAGAAGCAGAGGGATAACCATGGGAGTGACACAGTGTATGAGATCTCCTTATCTAAAGAGTAATTGTGGAAGAATAAGGAACTATGTATTGTACCTGGACTTGCCTGCTATTTCTAATGTGGTCTTTGTTGTACTTGTAGAAACAGAATTATTCTTTCAAGTAAACTTTCTGTTTGGAGCATTAACTTGGTCTAGACTGTGAGTTTATTTTAAATAAAGTCTCTGTCCAATTTGGGCTTGCAAAAGATCCTTTTTCCCATTCCATGAAACCCAAAAAGACTACACACCCCCCCCCCTTCGGAGGAGCTAGTGCAGTGCTCTCCAAGGCTGTCAAGTTGACCCCCAGTGATACATTTTTATTGGTCTAACTTAATTCATTCTTGACTAGCTTAAGTCACTTTTCACATATTTAGATCCCAGTGTCTTCCCAAAAAGGACTTTATCTCTTCAGCCCCAAAAGGAGAATTGCAAAATCCCTTTATTCTCTAACTCAGTTGCTTACTGGTGGCGAGTTTGTAAAAGGCAGTCCTTTCTCTAATTTTTGGGTTGGATTTCTCCTTTTTCCACCCTCTACCAGTCATACAGGAGAGTACCCTTGCCTGCAGAACCAAGAGATCCCAAAGCAGAGCCCATTACCTTCAAGATCTCTCTCTCTATAACACCTCCCAGTTGACTCATGGAGTCACTCATTATATTTCTACTCTACTGACCCATCTTTTGGACCCTCTCTCACTTTTAAATGACTCTACTCTCTGAGAACCTCCCATTGCTGGAATATTCTCATATATACCCTATGAGGAAACCTAATATCGTCTATAAACATTTGGAAGATAAAAAGATTGTTCCCTTGAAAAGCCATAAATTGTAGAGTATATATTTCAACATGGATGGATGCAATGATGGGTGAATGGATGGGTGTGTTGACTTGCTATTTTAAAACTGCATGAATCACAAAATTATGGCAATATTGGAAAGCTATGTGAAGGCATTAAAATCTTTCATTTTTTGATCAGAGGGAGGATAACTTTAAAAGACCTGCACATACCTATATTCGCATATATATGGCTGTGCACTGATCTACCTCAGTATTTTATAACTGGCATGTATCATAAACGTGGGTTATAAAATATGCAGATGTAAAAGATATGCACAGACAGATATTTAAGTTAGCTGGATAAGTTCCGATTTATTCTCCTAAGTGTTAATTTTGCCATTGCTTAGCCAGATAAGTCTTAAAAGCACTACTTATCTGGCCAAATAAAATAACTGGATGTCTAAGACCTATCCAGCTAGCTTACTAACAGAGTCATTTCTTAAAGTGTGATGGGCTGTTATCGCATGCGATAATGGGCGCATCGTGGCAGTAAATTTAAATTAGGGGAAGGGGTGGAGTTAGGGAGGAGTTTGGGCAGGGTTAAGGCTAATAAGGTGGTGGGACTGCTGCATGCAATAATGTTTTGGCCATTATTGCCAGCAATAGCGCGGGAAATAGCACCACCTTTTGCCGTGGTGCTATAGGGGCGATAGTGTGCGGCGGGCGAAACCGCATCGCCTTGATGTGGCCGGCTGCACACTTTCGTCCCCCCACCCCTTTTTTCACCACAGCTCATCATTCTGCTATGTTTGTATCGCTATATTTATAGCAGAATGATGAATCTAGGCCTTAGCTGGATAAGTAGCACTTTTCAGACAAGTTGGATTTTATGTGGCTAAGTGGTGCACAACTGCTCTGCACTTGTATTTTTATTTCTTACTGTAAAAATATATGCAGAGAGATTTTATACATGTAATTTACACACATTTACCCCCTAAATCTTCTTCTACACATGTAAGTCAGCAGATTTTCCAACATGTGTACATCAGTGAAATTACCAGTTTTACCAATTTGTCTACCAGTTTGTCCAGTCTATCTGTAAGTAACAGAGACTAGGGATGTGAATCGATTTTCTAATGAATTGAAATATCGTACAATATTTTTAAATTCGTTAATATATCGGGTAAAAAAAGAAACGATCACTTTTCCCCCCGAATTTTCGTAAAAATCATTTTTCGGGTTAGTGCACGTAAATTGCAATTTGAAAAGACATGCGGGTACATTTTCCAATTTACTTGTGTACTTTTACAACTGCTAATTATCTGGCATAAGTCCTATTAAACGTGTTGTTTGTGTAGTACTGACTGGGTGGGAGGTCTGAGTGAATTGGGGAAAATTCAAGCTGAAGAACCAAGAAGGTCCTGATGGTGTAGAGAAGGGCTGGCTAAACTGGTGAACTAATTGGGAAACTGGTTAATTTAATTTATGTTTTAAAATTGGCCGACTTGTGTGCATAAATCAAGATTTAAGTGAATAAGTCCTACTTTCGCAGATAAACTATATGCGTATATAGTTTTTAAACAAGTAGAAAAAATATGCGCGTTTAATATATTGATATACGTGGTTTCAACACATTGCATATAGTTGCACATAAGTCTATATATGTGCATATGTTGCAGGATAGAGGTACATGAATTTTAGAAAACGTATATATATATCATACAGCTGGGTTATAGAATACTATGCGCAGCCATATATGCACGTTTATGCCACTGTGCAATGTTGTTTGAAAGTTATCCTCATAGTGCATGGGGCCCAAAAATGTTTAATAAAAAATTGAGAAGTATTTAAAGGATCATGGGGACATCTTAATTTAATTAGATCTTGAACTATGAGTGATGGTTTTATACTAACATACATTTCTTAAATCAACATGTTAAAGTTCCTAATATATTTTGTTTTACATTGTATAGATATGTGTACTAATAAATGTAAGCTTCTTCATGCTGTGGAATTGGGGTTTCCAGGTCCATACTGGTACTTTTAGCATTTCATTTATTTACATAACAATAAACCAAAGCTGGCATGATGGTAATTCTTTATAATGTGAGGTCAGTATTCATTTAGAGGTAAACTTTAAGATCCGCGCAGAGGCACACGCAGCAATTTTATAACATATTCACATGTGTTATAAAATCAGCTATATGGGTCTACATGTATGCATGATTTTATATTAACACACGCATCTACGTGCGCGTAAGTGGGGGGAATTTTAGTAGATACGAGTGCTGATGCAATTACCTGTTTCCCCAGTTTGTTCCCAGTTCACCCCATTAAAGGAGAGGATTTCCTGAACTCCTTAGTTAACTTGCCTCCCTTTTACCCTATTAGCCTTGACCCTTAAAACCCCACTGACTAGCCTAGTTTCTTTTAGTTATATGACTTACACACCATCCATAGCAGAAGTAAAGTTACGCGGTAGGGGATCACTGTGTGTGCTTGTGTGCGTAAATAAGCGCTGACTTCATTTTACAGACTCGACCCGCCCATGCCCTGCCGAGACTCCACCCCCGCCCCACCCCTTTTTGGATATTTGTGATATGTGTGCGTAGTGGGAGATACGTGCATACCCACGCAGGTTTTAAAATCTGCAAGGTACAAGCCAGGTCGAGTCACGTGCATATCTCCTGGCTTTGGCGCACATAGATACCAGTTAAGCCTGCGAGTGGATAAGTTGTCCAAATAAAGTTACCTGGATAGCTTTTAGACAAAAATTCAGCAGAGCTTATCCGGATAAGTGTTCCACTAAATATTAGAGATGTGATTCGGCCGAACCTCTTGGTTTGGCCTTCATTATCGGCCTGCCGCAGGAAATTTTGTTTTCTCGTGGTTCGGGCCGATTTTACTTCGGCTGCCCCGGAACAAAATCTGAAACCCACCCCCAACCCTTCAAATTTAATTAATTACAACCCCCCCAAGACTTACCGAAAGTCCCTGGTGGTCCAGCAGGGTCCCGGGAGTGATCTCCCCTTCTCGGGTCATCGGCCGCCAGTAATCAAAATGGCGCCGATGGCCCTTTTTCCTTACCATGTGACAGGGGCTATCGGTGCCATTGGTTGGCCCCTGTCACATGGTAGGAGCAATGAGTGGCCCGCGCCATTTTTTAAGATGGCGCCGGCCGTCCATTGCTCCCACCATGTGACAGAGGCCGGCCAATGGCACCGATAGCCCCTGTCACATGGTAAGGAAAAAGGGCCATCGGCGCCATTTTGATTACTGGCAGCAGATGGCCCGAGAGCAGGAGATCACTCCCAGGACCCCTGCTGGACCACTAGGAACGTTCGGCAAGTCTTTGGGGGGGTCAGGCAAGTCTGGGGGGGTCGGGAGGTGGGGGGTTGCAATTAATTACATTTGAAGGGTTGGGGTGGGTTTGGGTTTGTTTGTTTTTTTAATGTGCCCTTTCTCCCCCCCCCCCCAAAAAAAAAACCGATAAGAAAACCATACGAAATTTTGTGGGTTTTCTTATCATTTCGGCACCCCCCAAAACGCAATGAAATAGGAAATATCGTCTCTATTTCCTATTTCGTTGCAAACGAATGCACATCCCTACTAAATATATTTGGCTAAAGTTACCCAGATAAAGTTAATCCAGGTAACGTTTGCTGCTCACCAGGCTTTTGAACATGAGAAATAAATCGGGCCAATGGCATCCCAATTGCCCCCTCCCTCCCATCTACAAGGAACCAATCCTTTTTCAGGACCTATGGACATGGACAGAGCCAATTCCTCTTCAGTACTGGGTTTTGAAGATGGATTGGTCCCTTCGCTGATGATTGTCAGTGAATAAATTAACAAGGGCTGATAGTTGTTAGAGCTGAGGCACAGCATTCAGCAGACTGAGAGTAGTTAAAGTCTCTCTTGCTTGGCTTTCAGAACAGGAGAGGGGTTTGGGACTGGATTTTTGGCAAATTCTTTTTAAAGGTACATGAGTTGGGGTGGGATTATCACTGCTCACGGTGGGACAATTTTAAATTATATTGGAGTGGGAGGATAGTCCAGTTTGGCTGCGCTACAGCATTTGCACTTATTGGAATCAGTGGTCCGCTTGACCACCGATTGCTGATTCATACCAAGGAAGGCCAGGCTGCTAGGTTTTTTCATTTTTTTCCAGTCAGTTGCCTAGATAACTTTATTCCGCGCTAGCTTGATAAAATTATGCCATGATGTCCCCAGAATACGCCTGTGTTGCTTCTATCTTATCCAGCTAAATTTTAAGAGTACTATGTGTGTCTACAGAAATGAAAGATTGGCAGGTGTGCTCCATCTTGTGGCTCAGGGATAAAATGCAGCTTCATCAGCTGACTTCCTTAGAAATTACCGTAGTTCCATTTCTTGTGTGTTAGCACTAATACAATTCGTATTTTTAAATTACAGAACATAAATAATCTGATGGGCTCTGTATAAAATTAATTGTACTGCAAGATATCTGCCCTAAGGAGCTTAAACTATTACAGTGTAATTTTCAAAAAGCCTGCATAGGAAAGTTGGCAAAAAACATGCCTAAGTTACACTAATTTTCAAAGCAGACTTATGCACATAAATCTGCTTTGTAAATTATCACACCAAAACTACTCCACACAAATTGCACAAGCTGTTTGACACACACAATTTTTTCCTGAAAATATATGCGCATGCTACCAGATTTGATAAAGCATGCAAACTAGCTCCACCCCCAGGAATGCCTTCACTCAACCCGAGTAAATTTATAAATGAACATTTGTGCATACATTTATCTGCCTATCAGGTGGGCAATTTTATAAATAGCCACTTCTGCATATAAAGCAGTGTTTGACATGCAGCAGTCCTTTTGAAAATTGGCTTCTTAATTATTATTAGCAGAGGAGTAATGCTCCATCACAGATAAATGAACAGCGTGCTACATTAACTTGCCCGGGCTTATGCAGGGTCAGTGGCCAAGCTGGGGATACGGCTGCACCCTGCTTTGTTCCCTGCTCTGCCCGCTTCTTCTCCTTCTTAATATGTGAGTATTGGTTTTAGGTGACTTGTTTTGGTCTTATTTTTTCTGCTTAGCCGCGGCTTTGGACAGTCCAACTCCTTGCCAACAGCTGGATCTGTAGGTGTGGGAATGGCCAGGCGAAACCCCCGGCAGTTCCAAATACCCTCTCGAAACCTTCCGACAGCGCGGCTGGGTCTGCTGGGTCCCAGTGGGCTTCTGGGTGCTCCACAGCGCAGTGTGGCCACGAGCCCTGCCCTCCTGAAACAAGGAAGACAGGTTTGTTGCAGAGTCCCGGACTTCTCTATTTAATGCTGCTGCATTTTAATAAGCCTTTCTGTACTATTCTCATGCCAAATGTGTAAAAGGTGTAGAAAAAGTGCAGAGCTGTATAAAAGGGTCATGTAAAAGCAAGTATACTTCTTTTAAGGAGTACCGATGAATCTTTCTACAGTATTGTGAGTGTAAGCTCGCAAGGCAATGTTGCCACTGAGAGTTCTAAGCTGTTAGGCACAGAACCGCTCTGTTAATATATTTTCTTAGATTTGGAATGGTTTTACTAACTCATCCTCCTCGAGTTGCTTATCTACATATTTTATTTTTTTGCGTTAATTCACCGAGAGCAGTCAGCAGGCATTTCCTGTTTTTAGCTATGTATAAGGAAATGCAGAGAAGGGGCAAAGAGGTGAACAGACAGGGATTTTAAAAAAAGAAAAAGAGCCTGGCATCACTGGCATGTGCAAGTGTAGACTGGAGAAGGGTCCATCCACACAAGAAAAGCAAACAGCAGCTGCAGAATAGTAAATGAAAGATATAAGATGAGCAAACATTTGGAACGGTTGAATTTGGCAAGTGGTAGGGGTGTAATGGAGAAAGCTTTCTGAAGATGGAAATGCAAACAGTCTGTGCCCTGCGGTAACATTTGGATGGCATTTCTTGAACAGTAATCCTTTTTTTATTTCCAATAGAATCTTTGGTTTGCAAATCCCGGTGGAAGCAACAGCATGCCAAGCCGAACCCATAGCTCAGTCCAGAGGACGCGCTCTCTGCCTGTCCATACATCTCCGCAGACCATGCTAATGTTCCAGCAGCCAGGTAGGGGAAGGCTATCTGCCTGCTGCTTTTCCCTCTTCTTGAAATGTGACAGTACATTAAAATAACTGCCCTATTGAACTCTGACTAATAGTGCACAGCCTCAGCTATCACAATATATTCTTCTCTGCTTCTAAAAGCCTTTCTTTTTTTAAACTGTGCATGGCTAGTGGTTGACTGGCTCGAAGCCAGGATATGGAAGCCAAGCCTATGTTGCATTCTGACCAAGATATTTTTTGACACTAATCAGATTACTGGATTGATTAAACCAGGGGCATCACTGGAGGGATTTTGACCCTATATATATATTTATAACAGATTGACAGTGCTAGCCCCCAACATAGCTTCCTACAGAGAGGTTTTAGGTTGCACATTGGGAAAGCTGCAAGCAATTGGCTCAACATTCTTGGTTTTTACAAGGACTGGAAAATTCAATGTAGTAAAAGTGACTTTACTGGTGCTGAAGAAACTTTCTAAAAGACTCCAGATTTGGCTTAGTTTTTAATTATGGATTCCTAAGCATTTGCTTTTATTTATCTTCATGCTGTGTCTATCTTTCATTTTTAATCTGATAGGAAAATATTTTACAAATAAATGGGCTTTCCTTGCTTTTCCTCAAAGAGCTTCTTTCGGATAGATATATTTAGAGTTGTTGCTGAGCCTTTGCCTCATGGCTTTTCAATACTGTTAGCTTCTGATGTGGATATATTTTGTTCACAATGATCTACAGTTATGGGCAGTTGATATGATGTGTGGTGAGCAGAGAAACCAGTTAAATTATGTGGCATCGGTGGTCTGAGGTGCTTCGTAGTACAGGAGCTCCCGATACTATCCTGTGTCTGAGGCCAACATCGGAGCCTCTCTCATCAAACCAAGCAGAGGGCGAAGAACCTGGAGCTCACGGGCTGCCTCTAGAGGTCTGTTTGCAGAAGCATCAGGCCTCATATAAAGGGATCATTGAGCCACGGTATAACTACAACTTGTACATGAAGAGAGAAAAGAGGATATAAATGGAACCCTGCAGTCATGGGCCCTAAGTGCAGTCCCTAGGTATCAGCTTAAAAAACAACCCTTAAGAATGCCTTGAAAGTCTTCCAGGACCATGAACAGAATGACAAAGTGCAAAGCATAAAGGTTAAGCCAAGCAGCAATTTCTGCAGACCTGCAACCTTCTATATTGCTGATTAGTGCTAAAAATAGTCTTTGAAAGGAAGAAGTTTTTCTGGAGAAGGTTGTTTTGAATGGACACTTCATATCTTGAAGTCTGGGTGACATCAGATTTTAATCAACCTTTTCTAATGTATCCATCCCAAACAAATGCACGCTGACATAAACAGCACAGGCACGAGATTAGTATGGCATGTCCTTATTGAGGTCCGTGATGGAGCCACGGAGATCTATGGTGAGGGAGCAGTTTTGAAAACTGGTGCCTTGCCTTTGTACCTGCCAGCCTACAAGCTCATTTTCAAAGGGAAAAACTATGGGGGGGGGGGAGAGGGGCAGCTAGCGCTGAAGGTACTTCTGTGCATTCTGTCAGCAGCACAAAGCAGGTGCAAGGATTTTGAAATGAAATCTCCATGCTTTGTCTGCTGGATCCGCCCCCCCTGCCCCTTTGTGGCACAGGTAAAAATTACCCAGGTGGTGCGACACTGTAGCTACTGTTACAGAGGGGGGAGGGAAGCTTTCAGTGTGCAATTTAAGTGGTTTAACTTTTTGGTAAAATCTTCGGAACATGTCTTTCCCTAGCTGCAGAATAGCTCTGTGCATCTAGGCTTTGCTTATACATTGTAGCTCTTCTGTTCCTTTCCACAAGGGTAGCCGTGAGATTTCTTTTCTTTTTTTCAGATTTCCAGTTACCAGTGACGGAACCAGATATTAACAACACACTGGAGTCATTGTGCTTAAGTATGACTGAGCATGCCCTAGGAGGTAAGTGTGTCGGTGCTGTTGGTGCTCTAAATATTTGGGGAGAAAAAAAGTATAATTTTGCAAATGATTACACCACAAACACTCTACTCACCCCCTCCCCCCCTTCAAACAAAAAAACCTTTTTTTTTGTTTTTCATTTCAGGTCTCAAAATTCCAACTAGAAACCCAAGCCCTCCTGATTGTTGTAGTAATATAATTGTGGAAATGCTCTATTTCATAGCTATAAGATTCATTAATGTGTTAGAGTGTGCTATGCAGGGCTGCTGTTTGTGGATGTAACTAGCTGAACTGTCTTTTACACCAGCTCCTTCTGCTGATAACCAAAGTTCCCATCATTAGAGCTGCTCTTTTGTTTTAATTTTTTTAAGAAGTCCATGTGTAAACATGCAGGTAATTTATAGCACAATGGGAGCTTTTAAAACTTATGGACATTGTCATATAATCATATTATGATTGGTGATCACAGAGAGGTCCATATTTAGTAAGCCCGTTAGCAGCAAAGTTATCCATATGACTCTACTGAATATTCAATGGGGCGGGTCGCCCGCAGAATATATTGCCCTAAAACTATCTGAATAACTAGCTGTCCCATTGAATACACTTGGCTAAAGTTTGCCCAGATCATGTTAAACCTAACCGGCTATATGCTGAATGAAGTTGGTTAAACCGAGTTGAGGAGTAAGCCTCGTGGTTAGAGCAGCTGGCTGCAAACCAGGGAAGCCAATGCGACGGACCCTACGGTGGCGTCACCAGTAAGACCTGGGAGACTCTTTAGCTTAGTCTGTAAGAGTGCAGCTTAGTGTGAGGGGAAGGTTACCATTCAAATACAGCCCCTTCCTTTAAGGGCCCTGGAATGGCAGGCCCACCGAGAGTCTATTTAGCAGCTCTCCACCGAGAGATCGGCCAGCAGTCCCTTTAGGTTTGCAACAATTTAGGAGGTGTATAGGAGCTTTTGCCTTTCTTATTTTCCAGGCTCAGTCAGTGGAAGCAGGCTAACCCAGCCTGTGGATATTGACCAGAGTCAGGAGGGTTTTCTTTCCAGCCTGCTCCTTAGTTGGTTGGGATGTCCCTCTGAGTCTATTTTTTGGGGTATTTGAGATTTTTTTAATGGTAGGAGCCTCACTGGACATCTGGGCCTTTCTTGGGCACAGGGATTGGGGAACCCTGCGTCTGGGATGCCCAGAGATAGGGAAGTCCTGCCCCTGAAGTGGGAGAAAAAAATAAGCATTTGTTAGAAGATCCAGGAGAATGTTTTTGCTGCCCTTTCTTCCTGTCTGAAGCAAGAGCGCTGTTTGTTTCAAGGGGGATCCTTCCATCAGGGATCCAGGGAGAAGAAAGAAAGACGCTGTGTAAGAACTATAGCAATCCTGAAGATCTGTTAAAAAGGGAAACAGACATCTCGGGAGACACCAATCTGGTGTTTCACCACCCTGGGGAAGCAAGAGAAGATTTACTCTCTGTGCCATAGACTTTTACCAGTTTTGGAAGGGTTTTTGACCATCCTTAAAGACCCTGCCCATCTGGGAGCTCCATTTTTCTAAATCCAAGAGAGTGGATAAGTGAGTCCTGCACAGATAGAGGGAAGAGACCATAAGTTATTGAGAATTCTGTGGTACTGCAGTTTGAGTTTTGTGCTATTCATCTCAACGTTAAACCCTAAAGATTTTCATTTTTGGACACGAACCCCTAAATTCATCAAAATGCTATAATTTTCACATGGATAATGCTTAACAACATAAGAACATAAGAAATTACCATGCTGAGTCAGGCCAAGGGTCCATGAAGCCCAGCATCCTGTTTCCAACAGAGGCCAAACCAGACCACAAGAACCTGGCAAGTACCCAAACACCAAGAAGATCCCATGCTACTGATGCAATTAATAGCAGTGGCTAATCCCTAAGTAAACTTGATTAATAGCAGGTAATGGACTTCTCCTCCAAGAACTTATCCAAACCTTTTTTGAACCCAACTACACTAACTGCACTAACTGCATCCTCTGGCAACAAATTCCAGAGCTTAGTTGGTGCATTGAGTGAAAAAGAATTTTCTCCGATTAGTCTTAAATGTGCTACTTGCTAACTTCATGGAGTGCCCCCCTTGCGATAAGAAAAAGGGATGTGGCTATAATACTTTAGTTTATCGCAGAATGCATTAAAGTATGGAGAGGGAGAGAGCCTCTTTATGAGGTCTTCATAGTAATTAACTATTTATATCACTATAGGAGGGTCAGCTAGGAACTCGAGGTGAAGTTTTTGGTGGTGGAGTAGAATTTTGGGGCCAGTTTTACATGCACAGTGATACGTATGAACAGCACAATACACCTCAGTGAAGATTTGACGTCATTTGGAGTGAGAAATGTCTCACAAAGTTGAGATTTGTACCATGTTCTCTCGCCCTAGCTTGATAAACGCTCTACCTAGCATGCAAGCAGGTCTGATTCCCTCCCCCCCCCCCCCCCCCCCCACAGTCACAGACCTTAGCTGTCTAAGGCCCCTACTCTTTTCAGATATTTCTATTTCAGACTTTTATACCACCTTTTATGCCTCTTCAGGAGCATCTTGCCCCTGGCAGCAGCCTTTCACTTATAAGCAGCCACTAATGACTTCATGGGGGGGGGGGGGGGGGGGACGACTCGACTCTGAAGGGATCTTGATAGGATTTCTTTGCTGCTGATATGGTTAAGACCTAAATCCATGAAATGAGATCTGGTTCCATATTAGCGTGTTTTACAAAATGGGTAACATAATAAAATAAAAGGCCTGGCTCCAGCTCTACAGCCCACCCTGAACTCTCCAAAATCACCAGATAAGACTCTGACAGTAATGTTGGTAGTGTTGCTGGATGCCACCCGGACTGTGGTAACTCTGCTGCCTCACTACTTGGCCTTGGGGTTTTTGGGGGGTTCTGGATGGGTCAGGAGGAGGGTGAGGGTAGGTGTTCTGAGAGGGGTGAGAGGGTGGTGGTGGGTGGCGGCCTTGAGCCAAGACTTCTATTTTAATATCTGGGTGGAGGGGCCTTGGGCTTTTATGACTTGGGATTTGGTTTAATTATTTTTGGAGATTGGTAGATGAGAGGGAATTGCATAGTGGACTACAACATTTTTTTAAATTATTTGGTAGAGTGCAGGGGTGGCACGCGGACATGCTTGCCTACTGGCATTTTTTTTCCTTTGCTTAATCAGCTATATTCATCATATAACAAGTTAGGTTTACGGTTATCTAGGTAAATGCACCCGGATAACTTTACACCTGCTCTCTATGAGGACCAGACTTACCCATGCACTAAAATTCATCACTACCCAGCTAAATTCAATCCCTGCCACCATGTCTCTTTGTTGTTGTTTTTTTTTTAATCTGGTTGCATTTTAGCCAAGCAGTGACTTACCTAGCTAAAACTTATTCAGTCAGTTGTGGGAGATATTTAATCCCAAGTTTTGTCTGGCTAAATCCCAAACTTTGCCACACAAATGCTTTTGAATATGGACCTCAGGTAGTTTAACTGAGAAAAGAAAACTGTTCCTTCCATTCATTCTGGAATTTTTATCAGAACAACCTCTACTATTAAAAACAGATCTTTCCATTTGTTGAATCTCAGAAACATTCGCAGGTCCATATTCAAAGCAAAATATCAGGCCACTTATCCAGCTAAGTTCTTAGACTTAGTTTTTGGGTACTTGCCAGGTTCTTATGGCCTGGATTGGCCACTGTTGGAAACAGGATGCTGGGCTTGATGGACCCTTGGTCTGACCCAGTATGGCATTTTCTTATGTTCTTATGTTCTTATTGTCAGGCTATAATTTAGCTGGATAAAAAAAAGAGGCATTCTGGAGCGGCCCTAAGTTATCCAGCTAGCTTAGCTGATTTTCAGCTGTAATAGTCTGTGTGATTCAGTAAGGCTTTCCTCCCATTCTGTGTCTATGGGAAAATACCTTGCTGAATCAGGTCCTAAGTTAGCCGGATAACTTTAGATCTGGTTTAGAGCAAGTCTAAAGTTATCTGGCCTTGTGTGGCTGAAAAACCTATGACTTAACCGGATTTCTTCAAAGATATCTGGTTAAGAAACACTGTCAACAGGGCCAGTTCTAGCTTTTTTGCTGCCCTGTGTAACAATTACTGTGCTGCTCCCCCCCACATCATTCAGTCTCTGTCCCGCACCCATCAAAAAAAGCCCAGCTCCCCTCCAGCAATCTGTATTTTTAAAAACTGACACCCCCACCCCCCAAATAGAACCCATGATCAAGATGAAGGGAAGTACCCTAAGCAAACCTTACAGCAAAAATAAAATAAAATAGGTGCTTATTGGATAAACATCAGGGATTTTGGCTGTTTTACAGCAAAATTCTCAGATAATCAGACAGGCTTGAACATTTTGGGGTAGATTTTCAAAGGGTTACGCGTGTAACCCCCGAAAACCTACCCCTGCGTGCGCCGAGCTTATTTTGCGCGTATGTTCTGGGGCTTTCAAAAATGGGCAGATCGGGGCGGGGCCGTGGGTTTTGGGGCGGGGCCGAGGCATGGAGGCAGTCCGGGGGCGGGGCCGGGGTCGTTCCCAAGTCCTCCGGCACATTGGCCGTGCCGGAGGTTTGCACGCCGGCAAGCGCAAGTTACGCCTGCATAACTCCATCGAATAAGGTAGGGGGGGATTTAGGTAGGGACGGGGGGGGAGGGTTAGATAGGGGAAGGGAGAGAAAGGTGGGGGGGGAGGATAAAAAAAAAGTTCCCTCGAAGGCCGCTCCGATTTCAGAGCGGCCTTGGAGGGAACAGGGAAAGCCATCGGGGCTCCCCTTGGGCTCGGCGCGCACAAGGTGCACAAGTGTGCACCCCCTTGTGCGCGCTGACCCTGGATTTTATAACATGCGCGTGCGGTAGCACGCGCATGTTATAAAATCGAGTGTACATTTGTGCGCTCCGGGTAGCGCACACAAATGTACATCCCGTGCGTAAAATTTAAAATTGGCCCCTTTGTTTTTAAAGAGAGAGAAGACAGGTGGAATGAAGATTTTATTAAAAAAAAATAACACATCCTACATTTTTCTCTCTGGGAGCTCTGCAAATGAAGTGTCAGCCTGGTATATAAAAGGTTTAGTCCTAGTTTGTGCCTATAAGAAAAATCATTATGTAAGTCAGGTTTTATGTCATGACAGGAAACACAGATTTTTTGTGCTGGTGAGCCAAAAGTTGGTTCTTCATGTGAACTATTTCTTCTTGTTAATGTACTATGATCCTTCGCTTTCACATTTAGATTTTTAAAATAGTACACAATTATATTTTCCTAAATATACTGTACAGATTCTGTGCTTTGTCCACATGATTACTACTGCTCACAGCAGTCTTTGTGCCATTAGTAAGAGGATGCTGTAATAAAAATATTCTCAACATAAAAGTTGCATTCCTTTATTTGTTTATTGCTTATGTACCACACTGTGTAATTTCATAGAAGGTAATGGTTTTCCTGGTGAGGCCTTTGTATGTCACTGGCAGGGCCACAGGAATACTATGACCCTCTGTTGGGGTTATACCAATGGATGGCTTCAAATTTTGCTCTGGTCACCTTTGTAGAGCTTGAAAGGAATTTTTTTTCCCAGCAAGGAATAGATTAGCTAAAATTGCATGGTTTTTTGCCTGTTGCTGGATGACTACAAACTCAGAACAATCTACCTTAGCCCAGCAGTTCCCAAATTTCATTCTCAAAAGATTACCAACAGGTTTGATTTTCAGAGTAACCAAAATAAGCAAATTAACCTGCTTCTTAGACCATGCAAATGCAAATATATCCCATGAATATTCATAATAGATATCCTGAAAAGTGAACCTGTCAGGGATTCTTGAAGACTGGGTTTGGGAACTGCTGGTCTAGCTAGCAGATTTTCGGTATATTCATGTTCCCCTTCTGTTACATGCAGAATCTGGAAACATCTATCAGCCTAAGAGGCCAAAATGTATTTACTGTGGGTCAGTGACCATTTTGCAGAATTTTGCTGTAGATGAAAATGAGCTTATTAGCATCCAAAACTTCATGCAGAAACGTATGTGGCAGATTTTAAAACCTGCGCGCGGGTGCAGATTTGTTCGTGCAACCCGGCACGAACAGATCTACGCCCGATTTTATAACATGCATGCGCAAGGGGGTGCACAGTTGTGCAACTTGCGCGTGCCGAGCCGCGCAGCCTGCCTCTGTTCCCTCCGAGACCGCTCCAAAATCGAAGTGGCCTCGGAGGGAACTTTCCTTCCGCCCCCCCCCCCTCCCCCCGCACCTTCCATTCCCTTCCCCTACCTAACCCGCCCCCCAGCCCTACCTAGAACCCCCCTTTACCTTTGTTGAAGAAGTTACGCACACCGGCCGACGGCCGCCCAGCAATCCCGGGCACAGCGGCAAATGGCCACTGTGCCTGGAGGCTCAGGCCACGCCCTGCCCCGCCGGACCGCCCACGCCCCATCCCTTTTTGCAAGCCCGGAGACATACGTGCGTTCTGGGGCTTGTGCGCGCCGCCAACCCTATGCAAGATAGGCTCGGTGCACACAGGGGCAGGCAGGGGCAGCTTTTCAGGGGTTACGCGCGCATCTTACGCACGTAACCCTTTGAAAATCTGCCCCTATGTGCATTGCAGATTAACACAACAGCCCTCTTTATTTCCTGTTTCTTTTACTTTCATATAATTATTATTAAACAAATGGCTTGGTTATCATTGGAAATACCTGCTACTTAAAGGGTAGATTTTTAAAGATCAGCACACGCAAAAACCGAGAGATACACGTGTGGCCAGGCCGGGCGCGCACCGAGCGCATTTTAAAAGCAGCTCAGATGCGCATATCTCCCGGTATGCATGGAAGTGCCGTGCTGGTCAAACGGGTCAGGCTGGGGGCAGAGTCTGGGTGGGGGTCGGCCAGGACAGTGGCCATTAGGCCCTGTCCCGGGGACGCACATGCCGGCAGCCGGCCAGTGTGCAGAACTTACTTCATCTCGTAAGATGAAGTAAGTTCCAAAATTTTAAAAAAAAAAGAGGTAGGAAGAGGGGTTTTAGGGGTCAGGGAGGAGAGGAGAGGGGAAAAGGGAGGCAGAGTAGGTAGGAGGTTAGGGAACTGGGGAAAAGGGGAAAAGGGGAAAGGCCGTTCGCGTTGCTGTGCATATCACCGCTCCCCCCCCCCCCCCCGCTATGCATGCGAGTCGCAACCCGCCCACACATGCAGGAGCTGATATAAAATTGGGTGCCCATGTGCGCGCGGGTATCGTATTTTAGAACATGCCCGCGGCGACTCATGCATGTTATAAAATCGGCGTGCAGCTTTTAACACCTATCTCTAAGTATTTAAAATTACAGCATGCTAGACACTTTTAGGGGCCATAATCCTCATGGGTTTCTTCCTCTTTGGGCCTCATTTTCAAAAGCACTGATGTATATAAAACCCAGTTTTATATATGTATATGGCTCTTTAACGATATCCCGGTGGCCACTGCACATAAAACTGGTGCTCCAGAGAGTAGAGTAGGTGTTCCAGAGAGTGGAATTGGGGTGGGGATAGGACTTTTATATTTTCAAAATTATGCGTATAAGTTTAAATGCACAAGTTACAGCCTGAGTACAGCAGGTTTAATTGTGTGCGTGTACAATTCATCACATACATGGTGCATCAAGGCAAATTTTCTAAACTAACTTATGCGCATAACTTCGCTTTGAAAGTCCATGGTAAAATCTGCTTTACTGTTACGTGCATATTCATAAGATTACCCTGTTTACAGTCTATGGGAAAAATGCTTAGGATATCTGGTCCTAAAGAATCTGTTCCATTTGAATATTTCATGCAAACATTATTACATATATTTTCAGATGGTGTTGACAGGACTTCTACTATTTAAAGATGAAGGTACTACAGTGACAGCGCTGGCCGTGATGTAAGACAGCTGCAGGTCCAGTGTCAGGAAGCTTTGGGATTTGCACAGGATCTTCAAGCGTCATTTGTAATTTTCTTTCCCCTGATTTTGTGAAAACAGACTGTCCTTGTAAACATATCATGAAAAATGGAAGGTGTTTTTTCTTTTCATCATATTTTTATTCTGTTCACTGGTGGACTTAAAAAATGGTTTGGAAGATTTATGCAGTTTCCTGAATGAAAAGCTAATGTTTTGAACATGAGAAATTGTGAGAAATCTTTAAAGGCAAGGCATGAATATAGGAGAGAGCAACAAACCACTAATCGCATTTCTGAACAAGAAAAAACATTAGACATGATCCCCAAAAAATAAATAACTATACAAATTTATAGCACTCAGATTATATATTTCATAGTGACCCCCTTTCATTTGAATTTAAACTTCTGTCAAAGGTTAAGTGGTTTTATGGTGCAAAAGAAAAAACAAACACCTTTCACTTTATATAAGATTTAATGAAAAATAATCTTCAGTTTGTGTATTGTTTACATAAAGCAAATATCAAGGGTACATACATGTTAAAAGTGTTCAGGTATGCCTTTTCCTCATATTACTGTTGTAAAGGATTTTTTGTTGTTTTTTTTTTTTTAATTGTGCTTTTCTTTCTGTTTTGTAATAGCAGCAGGTTTGCTTTTTAATAGCAGTCACCCTAAGCCTCTAGGGAATATGGACATTATTAAGTAGGCCGAAGTTTTAATGCTCTAAGTGCTGGCCTAGAGAGAGAAGATGAAGAAGGAAGACGTAAGTTGTTGCAAGAAGGAGATGACGTGATGTTGCAGACTGAGCAGTTTTTATCAGCGTCTTGGAATTTTAATCCGCTGTTTCTTTGTCGACCGCTGAAAGATGCTGCATCACAGATTTGGTGTCACTGCATGTCAACCGGTGAAACGCTGGCACCTTAGTATCCAAATGCACCATTTGATGCAAGCTTACTTGTTAAGGCATGAGACCCTTTAGATGGGTATGACAAATGTATTTTTTAGAAAAAGAAATCATCTAGCAGCCAAGAAATGAATAGAAAAGTGCATGTAAATGGCAAGGTTATAGTCCATTTTTGCAAATGATTGGCTCAGTTTTTGGACAGAATGTTTAAAATTTTAGGTAAAGCATGGTCTTCACCTCAAAGGATAGAAATCTTGTCTTTTTTTATTTTCTCAGAGGGCCATGTCCAGGATATGGGTGTGGTAGACATTAATAAGGATTAATTAGGCAAAATCCTTTTCAGTGAACACATAGGTGGGTTGTTGTTTAAACTAGGAAGTGAATGTTGTTTTGCTAGTTTTTTCTTAAATCTCAGTTACACACGAAGTATCCAGCAATTATATAAGATATATATAAGCAAGGATCAAGCAGAGAAGCATGATCGACGTCACCAAAATACAAATAATTTTGCAAAAAGCAATATATTATTGTAACTTATACATGTGTGTCAGCTGAAGAATTGACATGCTGCTCATTCTGTTTAATTCAGAGCCCCTTACCAGTGTAATAAAAGTCTATGGAGTAAACAGAATGTTGGGCATCAGCTAGTCAAATCTCAGAATTTCTAAATCAGCATTCTAGGCTCCTCCCACAAGATTTATAATAAATTCTAAGGATACCGCTTGCATAGTTTGATCAGATAAATTAACCAAAGGGAAAATTTACTTTTGGAATGGGGACAGTGGTTTATGCTGTAGTGGCCATAGTAATGCTAGAATTTAAAAAAAGGCATATTGGCTTACTTGCTTTAAAAATGTGTTAATTCTTCAAGTTCAATTCCTCTGAAAACAAGCAAGTTGGTCACTGAAATGGAAGAATATTTTGTGTTTCATGTCTTCTTTACAGAGGTGGGCATTGTTGGGGGGGGAAGGGGATGGAGGTCAGTATTCACTACGATACCTGAAGATCACATAAAATGGAAGATGAGAAGTGTAACTCTGTCTTACATGATGCAGCATCTTTTAGCATCCCTTTTTGTCATTGTTAAGGAATTTATTGTACAAGTTCAGCCTTCCTGATAACAAGAGAAGAGCCAACCAGCCATTTCCCCTACGCTCTTGGGAGCTGATATGCTACGAGGGCGTCACAAATGACATGGCTCATGCTCATTAGTAGCCAATCCAAACATCTCTGACAGTCCTGCTTGAGGAGGGCAATATTCAGAGGCATTTATGTGGGTATAAATCTATTTACCCATGTAGAATGACAATTTGAAAATTGCCCTATCCCTAAATGCAGCTAAAAGTGCAGGCGCTTTCACAATGCAAGCGCTGTTTCATAACGCACACACTTATAGTTGCATTTAAGGAGGGCGTTCACGGGGGGGGGGGGGGGGGAGGTTGTTTTGGGCAGGATTGGAAAATCACAGACATAGATTGTGTTTTCAGATCTATGTGTATTACTTTCCAGAGAAAAGAGGTGCACAAGCATTTGAGTACTTTCTACCCATGGCAATTTTCAAAGGGAAAATGCATGTGTTGAAAATTAGGCACAAGATCAATTGGTACTTTGCACCTACATGGGAATTTGCAGAATTGCCCCCAACATGTCTGCTTGCACAGATTCTGATTGGCAGGGGAAGTGCTGAAATACAGTAAGCCAATTAATGAGTAAACTCATCATCATTATGCAAGATGAGCGAGTTAACTCTGAAATATTGCACATGGGCACTGTTTTCCTTGTACAATTTGTCTTTTTTTTTTTTTTGTTTCATTTTTGCTAGTATTCATCTGAAGATTCAAGAATCTGAAGATTGGATGAGAGTAAATAAGGGAGAGAGCACTAAGAGGGCTCTGGGTTGGTTAAATATATGGAATGAAAAGCAGTGTTCTGAAAGGAATAAACGTAGGGCAGTATTGCAAGTCTTTTTTTATGAAAAAAAAAAAAAGTATTCACATCCGTGTTGCACCCTTAAACTGTATGTTTACAGAATATGTGCAACAGCTTCGGAAACAGGAATTGTGTGAACAATCACAGTAGCATGAATCCTTTAAAAGGAAGAACCCTAAAAGTATTTACAGACCGGAATTTCTATTTATTCCTTCACTAAATATAAAGAGGTTATCTGATTATTAGATATATTATTTTGGATATGTTACTTAGTATTTTGCTATGGCTGGTAACCATGATAATGTCTTCATTATTAGCAACCATATATTTCTTTTTTTTTTTTTCAAAAGAAGTGTCATTTTCATGACACTAGATAGATCTCATTTTCTCCTTTGTTGTGTTTTGCTGTTTAAAAATTAACCTGTAGGTTATAGCTTCTGTTATGTATCAGAAGCCTTCCCTGCTCTATTTTGGATCCTGTATTGACTGCAGGTGTGGAGCTCAGTTTAAAAGCTAGAATCTAAAAATAGTCTATTTATATATAAGTAAAAAAAAAAAAACCTGATGCATGTATAAGACTGTGAAGTCAAATATTTAGTAATAAAGCGGCAGTGCCTTTCTTGGTCTTTTTTTTTTTTTTTTTTTTTGCATTTACCCATCTATCCCTAACTGCAACTGTTATTTTAAGCAAAAAAAATAAGAATGATTTCAAAGATCAGAGTAAGGAAGTTCACTAAATATAATCTTTTTTTTTTCCATGATCTAATGAAAAGCTGTGTATACCTGCCATCTCTGTGAACAGCTGCAGATAATAATAGCAATATTGTATTAAACTATTTCAGAATTTACAGAGCACTCCAAGGTGCTTTACAACAAATCAAACATAATTTCACGAGTTTCTGCCTCAGAAGGATTACAGTCTAAGGGGCGAATTTTAAAAATACGTGCAGAAGTTGGGCTGGCATGTGCCGCATGGATTTTAAAGGCGCCCGCATATGTGTGTATCTCTCGGTACGCGCACAAAAGTTTTACCAAAAAGGGGACATGGGCATTCCAGGATATATGAATGAAACGAGTGAGTAAATACCATGCGCCGGGCTCCCCTACTGTGTAACTTTACTTCTGCTATGGATGGCGTGTAAGTCCTAAAACAAAAAACTAGGCTAGTCAGCTAACAGGGTAAAAGGGAGGCTAATTAACTAGGGGGTTTAGGAAGTTCTATCCTTTACCTGAGTGAACTGGGAATGAACTGGGGAAACTGGTAATGGCATCAGCTCACGTATTTACTAAAATCCCCCCACTTATGTAGTAGAGGCAGTCTTTAAGCACATATGTTCCTGCCCATATAAAATTGTATGCATATGTACATGCGTGCATATGTTATAATATGGCCGTGTCCTTTCATGCGAGCCAGCATACGCACGTACATGTGCGCCCATGTGGCTGTTTCAAAGTTACCGTCCCTGGGTCCAGTACAGTAAAGCATGTTAAACATGATCACAAGCTATGTTAATGTGCTGATGAGATGCAAGATTGTGCATAACAGGACATTACCTATTAGTGCAGCAAAAAAGTACATGGGCAAAGTGCATCATAGATGCAAAAATTATAACTATAATTTGGGTAGGTGAAGTCAAGTTTTTGTGATACAGTCAGTATGTACATGTGTATTTTACCATCTATCTCATTAACATTAACCATTAATACACATGACAAACAGTGCATCTACCGTACATAAGTATGTGAAGTAATGGGAGATAGTGTCTTGCCCAAGCTCTCGAAGATTATCAACAATTGAAAAGGGTGTGAACCCAGATCTCCTAGCTTCCAGTCCATTATTCCAACTAGTAGGGCTCTCACTTTTTCCTGCTCTTAAGGAGGGTGTTTGGGTGCTTCTATCTATTGCAGTACATTTCAGTTTTGGAGAATAGGAAGGGATGCTAGTAGCTATAGAAACATACTAGACATCAAGCATATTTCTTAGCTTTATTTCTTCAGAAACACTGTAGCCAAACAAAAAAAAATAATAGATTGCACTTTTTTTTTTTAATTGCGATGTCTGTAGCTTTATTACAGCTTGCTTGCAAGATGTATGGGTGACACGTGCTTTCTGAGCTTAGGCAAGTGGTCATATGACATTGACTGTACAGCAAGACATAACTTCCTGTATAGTCTTGAAATTTAAAAAAAACTATCATGATTTTTCTTTTCATTTTTTTTCCTGTAACTAATTTTGAATGCTAACAAGTTAGGGTGTTTGAAGACACTCAAGGTTTGCCTCCTTTCTCACAGCACACCTGAAATGCATGGTCAGTGTTGTCTCAGAACAGTGAAATATCATTTCAGGATTACAATATTTTTCACTTAAAGGAATCTTCCCTGTCAAAGCAACTGAATTCTACCACATGTTTTGGGACCTGATATTTCACAGAGTAAGATTTTGCTTGGTAAAGCTTTGTTCTAAATACTCATTGCCATCCTGTTATCTGACACGATACAGCAATTGTTGCACAATGCTATTACATTTGGGGTAAATTTTCAATAGGACTCCTAACTGTAAATGTACAGTTTCAGCCTGAAACTGTACATTTTCAGCCTGTTTATGCAGGCTGAAAAATACATATGAAATTTATTTTTCAGCCTGCATAAACCCCGTCGATCTTCAAACACAAGGCACCTGTGTGCATGGTGTTTGAATATCAGTTTGTTATATGAATAAAAATGCTCAGTGTTGAATGATGGCATAAAGCTGTGTGTGCACATTTTAAAACCTTTAATGCCCTTAAACACCTTGTTCTTCCCACACCCCAAACACTTCTTTCTAAAGCAGCTAAAAGGACATTTGCTGCAAAAGTACACATTACTTTCAGGAGATTAACAATCCATTAATATGGATTCAGCAGCAATATTCCTATTAGTATGTGCATCGATCCTGACTAAGCCTTTGAAAATTTAGCCCTTTGTGTCTTAGATGCTAGCAACCAATTGAAATATGGCAATTAATTTCTCTAAACAGCAGCTACCACAATGATGGGGATGACATCCGTTGCTTCATACTGAGGCTGTATAGAGTGGATACTTGGCGGACATGTTTAACATGGTAATGAAAACACAAAAGTGAGATTCAGAGCCAAAATCTTGTCAATGTTCAAGTAGCATTTCAGTTATTGACTTCTGTTTCCTTTGGGTGCATAGATCTGTTTCCTTATGGTTTTCTGACCATGCCTGGTGAAAAGTAGACATTGCAGGAGAATAATTTGCACACACAGCTGTAACAACACAAACATTAATTTTATATAATTCATCAAGGTTTGCAAATTGAGTTTTATTTTTTTGTATTCCTTTATCTTTACTTAAAGGTGAATGTGTATTCCTCTGGGAGGAATAGGAAGAAAACAAGAATGTTAATAGTAATGAACAGAATACTTCCTCCCTTATTAACATTTAGCCCTTATGTATTTATGCATAATGTAAACCTACATTTAAAATATGCTTTAAACATTTTTTTTTGGGGGGGTTGCATGCCGCATACAGGCACCCCTTTATTGTAAATGCATGCATGCATTTAGTCCTGTTTTTCTGTATAAAGTTAGTGCACAAAGAAATATTTGTGCCTAGTTAATGTTGCCAAGCAATGCATATTTTAAAAAAAAACAAAAAACTTGTCACGTGTGGAACTAGCACGTTTGTTACATGTAACAGCTTACTGATATAAAGAAATACTAATGTTTGGCGATGCTACTCTTTGCAAGTGTACAGTTTTCAAATGTTGTTACCAGTGAAACACCCCTTGTGATTTAAACTTGCTACTATGTATTTATTACTCATGTCCTCCCATGTAACTAAAAACCATGGCTATATTTCATATTGGCGTTATATTGAAAAGTGAAGAGAGATAATTAATACAAGGTTTTGTAACACTGTTGTCTTTTCTGTCAATTTTTTCCTTTGATCATCTTAATTGTCCTTAATTATCCATTTTAAAGAAATTTATAAAGATATCCAGGTGATGAAAAAATGTGATATTCTATTTTGCTCATCAAAATATTCAAGCATAGTACAATTATAATGGACCACCATCTTGTCCACATTAGTAGAAAACTAAATACGCATTCTTTATGGCCCAAATTCATTGTTAGTACCTAGTATAAGTAATATATAGGTTTCATATTCAAAGGTATTTAGCCAGATAACTTGAGTTAGATAGCCAAATGTTGACTTTTGAATATTTAGGCATTTATCCAGCTAAAATTTAGTGAGATAACGTGGGGTGTCTGGGAGGATTCTGGAGCTGAGTTAAGTTAGCCAAATAAGTTATCTAGCTAATTCTGATATTTAGAGTTAGCTAGATAGCTTACCAGCTAATTCTGGCCATGCTGTAGAGCAATCCTAATGTTAGCCAGATAAACTCTCTACCTAGCTGCTATCAAGCTAGGATGAGAGTACAATGTACAAATCTAATCTTTGTGTACCTTTCATCACTCCAAATCACATCAAACCTTTACTGATTTATACTGAGCTGTTCGTACCTCTGTCTGTGTATGTAAAACTGAACCCAAAAATCTCAGCCAACAGCAAAACCGCACCACAAGTTACTAGTTGCCCCTCCTACAGTGGTATAAAAAGTTGATTAATGTGTGTTCCTCCCCAGAGTCTCTCTCTCTCTCTCCCCCCCCCCCCCATCTCCCCTCCCTCAAAATGCATGCTGATGCCCGTGGCCTTCACCTATTTCCTCCCAGGCTGCTCCAATTTAGGAGAGGCCTGTGAGAGAACTTCCCTTCCCCCTACTCTATCCTTCCTACCCCTTCCCCTAACCTTCCTGCCGCCTAGCCCTATTCTAATCCCCCCCATTCCTTTAACTTACCGTTTGCGCCTGCCGGCATGTGATCCTCCAGCACAGTGGCAAATGGCCGCTGTGCCGGGGACCTCTAGCTCCGCCGCCCCCAGACTGCCCCGCCTCCACCCCTTTTTCGAAGCCTGGGACATTCACGCATCCCAGGGCTTTACGTGCATCGCCGGGCCTTTTTAAAATAGGCCTGGCGTGCATAACCCCACCTAGGCGCGTAGGCATTTTAAAATCTACCCCATAATGTGCAGCATAACACCAGGGAAAAAGATGTAGTTATTTTTGGCATTAAATCATGCAATAGCATGCGTTATGCTATCGCACGCAATGTTAAACACCCCTCATTTTCATAAACTCCACCCAAACTCCTCCCTTTTGCCTAAATTTTTAAATTTGCATATGCATCTCGATATGCGTTATTTATTGCATGCATTGTGGCATTATTGTGGGTGTTAGGGCTCTAATGCCACAATAAGGCCCTAACACGATTTGATTAATGACCCTGTTTGATAGTTGTGTCTTGCGTCTGAGGTGGACCCTTGGGCCGACATGGGGTTGACGCTACCCATAGGTAGGGACCTACGCGTCCCCACCATCAGCAGGTGGAGTGGGCTGAAGATAGAGGCCGCTGGAGCTTCACCTATACCAGCTCTCGTTCCCCACGGGTTAAGCCTTTGGGTGCCAGGGCCGGCAGGACTTAGGTGGGCCTTGAGGTTGGTTTGTGAAGTAAGGTGGTTCAGCCCAGAGACAGCAGTCGATAGGTGGCGTAGTCCTACCCTGGACTGGGTTCAGTACAGGAACTCAGGCGCCAATGGAACAGAAGGTAACTGGAAGCGCTTAAGCAAAGAAAGGCCGAAGCCTTGTAAGTCCACGTCCAGGTGATTGGCTACAGGAGGCATTACTGACAGGCTGGGATCAGAGCCGGTGGCAAGCGAAGGTCATGGCAAGCAATGTAGAATTCTGGACACGGAGTAATCTGTAGCGTAGTCAATCAAGGCAATGGTCAGGGCACAGAGAAGCAGGCGTGGTCAATCAAGGCAATGGTCAGGGCATGGAGAAGGCTGAAGAGTAGTCAGGTGTTGCAGAAGTCCGGGGCTGGAGATTGACTACTCTTCAGCCTAACGTAGCAGAGTCGAAATTCAGAGAGTCAGTCCAGCACATAGACACGGCAGGAACGAGGAAGTCAGGAACTGGGAACCACAGGAGTCAGGAACACGAAGTAGAGACGATTCTCTATCAGCGAGGAGTAGCAGGAGACCTGTTGCAAAGGCAATGCTATGGAGCGAGGCCTGAGCTTATATACACTGAAGAGTCTGACGTCAGCATCCGGGGCCGCGGCCAGGTTCCTGCCGCAGGCCCTTTAAAAGAATCAGCGATGCGCGCACGCCTAGGGAGGGGTGTGGCGCCGATGGCGGTGTCTCTCCGTGGGCTACGCGGAGAGGCCCGACGAGCAGGGGCATCTTGGCTGGCAATACTGGGGACTATGGCAGAGCCAGAGGCATCGGAGGCGACCCGAGGTCGGAGCTGGTGGCCCACTGCTGCCAGTAAAGAGGAACCAGGAGCTGGAGTCTGTACAAGAAGGTGAGAGGGCCACACCATGGGTCTGCTGTGGGCGGCACGCGTAACATTGTGTTTATTCAAAAAGTTAGCCAGATTAGTTTATCTGGCTAACTTTGCTGGCCAGACAGTGTCTGCAAATAGACCCCCCCTAATGAAATCAGAAAAATAGTATTTCAGTTTTGCTGAATAGTAAGTCACAAAGGCTTTTCAATTGGAATTTTGTCCTCATGCTGTAAACATCTCTCTTCTGAATCCTTGTAAACCCTCTGGGGATAGGGAAATACCTACAGTACCTGAATGTAATCCAGTTTGAAGTGCTGAAAAAAATGCGAAAAGCGTAATATAAATCTAAAATCTAAATCCTCCATAAACACAATCATGCAGTGATGTGCTGCCATTGTTTTTTTTAATAGGGCTCAAATAAGTTCTCCTAGGAGCTCCCACCAGCATATCCGTATCCATTTATGTTTATTTTTTAATGTATTCAAAGAAAATTCAAAATGTAAAATATATTCTAGCACCCTATAATGGTCAAAATGTCAGTAGACTGAGCCATCTTTGTAGATGACAGGATGCAAATGCCACAAGTGGAAATCACTATATTTTAAAATTTTGCTGTGGAAGTTCTGTTGGGAAAATTGGTTAAAGGTACAAATGGTGATTTTCCTGCAAATTTCCAATTAGATTATCACCAAACTTTTTTTTCTCCTACATCGCCTCATTCAAGCTATAGCTAATGTGGACACAGGGTCACCGTTATTCTTTTTAACCAAAAAGGGCCAAATAGCAACAGATGCTGAAATTCAGCTAACCAGATCTCCACTGTCACAAAAATAGATCTGTTAGCCAAAATTAAGTGTTTATAATATACTAAAAGGTGAATATTCAAAACTTTATGCATTTAAAAATTATTATATGCGCATGTACGTGGCCTCTGCTTGATTAATATTTTACTTTCGCGTTTACATATATGCACTTACAAAAGGGACCAACACTTATGCGCATAAGTTGTTATTTTAAAACACGTATACATTTGTCAACCTACTCGTATATTTTTACACCTCCTAATTATCTTACATAAGTGATGTTAAGCATGTTTATTGTGTAGTACTGACTGGGTATGAGGTCTGAGTGAACTGGGAGGAGTTGAGGCTGACATACCAGGAAGGTCTCAATGACCTGGAGAAGGACTGGGTGAACTGATGGACTAATTGGTAAACTTATTAATTTCATTTATGCATGCATGGTTTAAAATTGGCCAACTTAAAACATAAGTCCTATATTACTTTTGCATGCAAAATATACACACACACAAATTTAAAAAATTTGTAGGAAAAGTGCTCACATTCGTAGGCCGATGCGGAAAGGTGATTTCAGTTTAATGCACCTTTCTGCCTATATTAGAATGCGCATTTTCTGGGTGCAAAACTTGCTGCTGATGCAGCAGGTAGTTGTGTATGCAGAAAATGTGAGTTCCTAAAATAGGAGTACTGCTTAGCGCCCTTGCATGGAAATCCCAGGCAAATGGGCTTTAAGCACTACTTCCTGTCACTGATGCAGAGACCGCATCTGACCAGTGTGTCTTTTTTAGCACTGGAAACTTAATTCCTGGGTCAGGGCTGGTGTTAAGTTTCTAGCGCTGTGAAAAAAAATAGTAATAAATAAATAGGAACTCTCCTGGCTAAGTGCCAGCAGCTGCTGCCACTTAACCGGATAATAACTTATTTATCTGGGTAAGTGGTTGCCGCTGCCATTTAACCAGATAGGTACTGATTTATCTGTCTATCTGGCAGTGGGAAGCAGCCGCCAGATAGTAATATAAGTCAATACTTATCCAGCTATCTGGCGCAGTTTGCCACTACTTATCCGGATAAAGTACTTATCCAGCTAAGTAGCGGTGACCCATGTCAGATAGCCGGATTAATACTGATTTATGTGGCTATCTGGAGGCTGCTTCCTGCTGTCAGATAGACAGAAAGTCAGTATTTTCTAGCTACAGTAGCCTGTCAGGGATGCCTCTTTCCTTGCTGAGTTAAAATGTGCATTCAGCCTGTGCCAAATGCATATTTTAAAGTTTAGGAACGTTTTTACATCCTGAAGCAGTAGCACAGCATTAGCTTACTGCATCTGGAGGTTAAAAAGAAAATGTTTAAATCTGGGTACTGAAAATTTGCACTGAAAATCAGATTACTGCATCATCCTGACAATGCATTGCTTGTATTCTCACTGATGCCTGCACATGTACTTATGTTGCAGGATAGAGATATACATATTTTATAAGATGCGCATATATCATATGTGTGGGTTATAAAATTCTTACGTATATCAGCTTGCAGCCATATCTGCACGTATATACTACCACATGCATTTATTTGAAAGTTATCCTTTGTGAGTGAAGGATAATACTTGTGAAGTGTTGCTACAACTGGAAGCCAAAGCTTCTAAAAAAAAAAAAAAAAAAAAAAATCTTTCAAGCAAGTACATAGTCACTCAAAATATGGCATCATCAGAGGCGGCTCAAGGCAATCTCCTACCTGAGGCAAAGGATGAAATAGTGCCCCCCCCCCCTGCCCCCATGGTCCGGTTTAGGTGAAATCACCAAGGGCCAGGGCAGGGGGAAGTAATGGAGGGTAAAATGACTTGCCCAAGGTCACAAGGAATGGCAATAGGATTTGAATCCCGGCTTCCCTTGTTTGCAGCCCACCGCTCTAACCACTCAGTTTTGGGGCCTGTTATTTTTCTGTTCTCAGTCTTCGACGTCCGCACTAAGGGGTGCCAGAGAAATGTTTAATGGGGTGGGGCGGCCTTTGGGTCTAGAAATAGGCCTCCTCCATTCCCTCTTGTCTGCCTCCCACCCTTCTCCAGGATCTGCCCCCTGGGAGTGAGAGGTTGGTGAATGGTGGGACTCTGTGTGTGAGACACACTCTCTCTTAGGGCTGATACAAGGGTATTAGAGGCCCTAGACAAACCTTACAGCCTTTCATTCCCCCTTCCCTCCCCTCCCCACATAATTACAACTTAGGCATTCTTTTCCATTTTAAAATTTATTAACTTCCCCAACCTAAAAGGGCAGATTGCAAGTGGAAAATAGACATTCAAAGTACAATCTTCTGAAGTAAAAATATCACTTACAACATATATATTATGTAAGCATACACTGCAAACAAACACACATTCAATAATAGTTTAATAGACTTAATAAACTACCTTTATCATAGTAATCAAGGCAGTTCACTGGATCCCATATGGTATTAAGCCTATGGTAAAGTGCACTGGGTGTGGACTTGGCCCACAGAAAGCCAGGAATAAACTGAACTACAATTCCAATATAGTAAGCCTTCCGTATCATAATTGCCAGCATTCAACCTATGAAAAAGCCATACTGCAAATATTACATCAGGCCCTAAACACCAAATACACCTCCTATTAGGACAACAGATTAAAGCCAGGTTGTTGTAAATCCCTACACAGAAACTACATGCTAAAGCCTCAATTACACAAGCAGAACACAGATAGACTCTCACCAAATACAGAATAAATAGATCGTAAAATATAAATTGAAGCATGGAGACAAGGACTGAACTGGAAATCACAAGAAGCTAAACTCTGTTATCAATGCAAACACAATCAAGAAATATAAAACATTAAACATACCAATAAAAAGAATGTCAAATATGCTGATAAATTCAGCCAATTAAAAACATGTATAAAAATATTACCAAACACTAATAAAATATTTCAAAACAGCAGCTACATCACATCCAATAATTAAAACTAACAAGGATTTAAAAAACTCTCCACTCTCCATACCTGTGAACTTTAGATTTACAGTCCTCCTGAGATTGTCGTAGATTGGAGGAAGGTGCAGAGACTTTAATCTCTCTCACACACATGTACAGGTACTCTCACACATGTGCGCAGGCACTCTCCCTCATAAACACACACACACAAACTCCCCACCATTCTCTCATACACACTCACATGCTCCCCACCATTCTCTCATATACACACACACACAAGCAGGCTGCCTCACACATACACAAATTGTGCCTTTTCCCATTCTTCTGCCATCACCATCTTGGGCTCTGGCTGCGGCCCATGGGCTCATAACTTTTCTTTGACGCCACTGGCTTGGGTTCCGGTGACAGCTCGCAGCCTCATTTTTCCTCTCGGCCATCACTCTCCCAGGTTCTGGTGGCAACACTTTGGCTTCTCTTCCATTTCTTCAGCCAGAGCTGTGGTTAGGCAATTTGGCACCTATGGCCAAAGTGAAAATCTGCGCCCTCCCCCTTTACTCAACTTGAGTTGGGAGATTCTTTTGAACAGCAATGCCCATGGCCAGTGCAAGGGTATTAGAGGCCCTAGGAAAACTTTATAGCCTTGCACCCCCGGCCCCATCATACCCTCCTCACACACAATTAAAAATTATGTGTTTATAATAACAGATTTTTACATGAAAAAGAACATTCAAAGCACAGTCTTTTGAACTAAAAATATCACTTACCATATGTATATTATATTTACATGCACTGCTGAAGCAAACCAGAAAACCCTGCAAAAAAGCAAGAGACTCTTGGAACCTATATGGTATTAGGCCTACTGTAATGCCTCTTGGGCTTGGGCGTGACCCTCAGAGAGCCACGAGAAAAAAGAATTTCTATATAAAATTAGAACTAACTGCCAGCAGTCAAAACAGCAACAACAAGTTAATACTACAAATATTACACCAGGCCTAAAATAGTAATATACCCCTATTAGGAAAACAGAACAAGCCAAGCTGCTATAGATCCCTACATTGAAACTACACACTAATGGAATAACTCACTTCAGTCACACATGCAAAACAGAGAGAGATCCTCAAATACAGAATAAAGAGACCATACAGTATAAATAGAAATGTACAGACAAACACTGAACTGGAAACTGCAACAAGCCAAATTCGGTATGCACAGCAACAATGTAAAAAACAAAAACATTCCCTTTCCTCATAAAATTACATTTGTAAAACCATATCAATAAAAAGAATAATTCAAAACAATTAATTAATAGAATAACAGTCAACAATTAAAAACTCATATAAAAATCTTCCAAACATCAATAAAATATTTCAAAACAGACACATCAAATAACACCCAACAATTAAATTAAGGATTTTAAAAAATTACCCATTATCCATAACTTGGAACTTTTGATTTCCAGATGCCCTGAAATTGTCATGGATTAGCAGGCAGAGAGTAACTGGGGTAGATGTGCATACACTTGCTCCCTCTCATACACACACATGCTCTCTGTCAACCCCTCACATACATATACACATGCTCTCTCTCGCTCTCCCACATACATATACACATGCTCTCTCTTGCTCTCCCAAAACATGCACACATGCTGTCTGACAATCACTTCCTCCTTGACCTAGCAGGCAGCAGCAATCTCCTTCTTCACCTCCCATGGCCAAGGCATTGACTTCTGGCCACGGGGCCGCGCCAGCATTGGACTACTTCCGGCAAGGGTGCTCGTCCTCCTCCGAAGCAGCATGGCCCCACCAAAATTGTTGGCATGAACAGCGCGACCTAAGTAAAGGGAAAAGCAAGGTGGCCCCACCAGAATCAGCAATGTTGCCAGCGGGGCCGAGCTGCTTTTCCATTTACTAAGGCCGCACTGACCACGCTGTTACTTTCAACGGGGCAGCGCTGCTTTTCTTTTGCAGAGGACCAGCTGGCGGCCTACCGCACTGCTCTCAATGGCGCCTTTTCATAGAGGGGCCTATGGCCATGGCCATATTGGCCATAGGCATGCTACGGCTCTGTCTTCAGCCGCCGACGGTGACCCCCCCGCTTCCATTTCTTTCTGCTGCCACCGGCTTGGGCTCCAGCGGCAGCTCACAGCCATTTCTACCATTTCTTCAGCTGCCGCCACCTTGGGTTCCAGTGGTGGCCCCTCTTCCGTTTCTTCAGCCGCTGCTGCCAGCTTGGGCTCCGGCAGCGGCTCCTCTTCCATTTCTTCAGCTGCTGCCAGCTTGGGCTCCGGCAGCGGCTCCTCTTCCGTTTCTTCAGCCGCCGCCGGCTTGGGCTCCGGCAGCGGCTCCTCTTCCATTTCTTCAGCTGCTGCCAGCTTGGGCTCCGGCAGCGGCTCCTCTTCCATTTCTTCAGCTGCTGCCGGCTTGGGCTCCGGCAGCGGCTCCTCTTCCATTTCTTCAGCTGCTGCCAGCTTGGGCTCCCGGCAGCGGCTCCTCTTCCATTTCTTCAGCTGCCGCCACCTTGGGCTCCCGGCAGCGGCTCCTCTTCCATTTCTTCAGCTGCTGCCAGCTTGGGCTCCAGCGGCAGCTCACAGCCATTTCTACCATTTCTTCAGCTGCCGCCACCTTGGGTTCCAGCGATGGCTCCTCTTCCGTTTCTTCAGCCGCCGCCGGCTTGGGCTCCGGCAGCGGCTCCTCTTCCATTTCTTCAGCTGCTGCCAGCTTGGGCTCCGGCAGCGGCTCCTCTTCCATTTCTTCAGCTGCTGCCAGCTTGGGCTCCGGCAGCGGCTCCTCTTCCATTTCTTCAGCTGCCGCCACCTTGGGTTCCAGCGATGGCTCCTCTTCCGTTTCTTCAGCCGCCGCCGGCTTGGGCTCCGGCAGCGGCTCCTCTTCCATTTCTTCAGCTGCTGCCAGCTTGGGCTCCGGCAGCGGCTCCTCTTCCATTTCTTCAGCTGCTGCCAGCTTGGGCTCCGGCAGCGGCTCCTCTTCCGTTTCTTCAGCCGCTGCTGCCAGCTTGGGCTCCGGCAGCGGCTCCTCTTCCCTTTCTTCAGCTGCTGCCAGCTTGGGCTCCGGCAGCGGCTCCTCTTCCGTTTCTTCAGCCGCCGCCGGCTTGGGCTCCGGCAGCGGCTCCTCTTCCATTTCTTCAGCTGCTGCCAGCTTGGGCTCCGGCAGCGGCTCCTCTTCCATTTCTTCAGCTGCTGCCGGCTTGGGCTCCGGCAGCGGCTCCTCTTCCATTTCTTCAGCTGCTGCCAGCTTGGGCTCCCGGCAGCGGCTCCTCTTCCATTTCTTCAGCTGCCGCCACCTTGGGCTCCCGGCAGCGGCTCCTCTTCCATTTCTTCAGCTGCTGCCAGCTTGGGCTCCAGCGGCAGCTCACAGCCATTTCTACCATTTCTTCAGCTGCCGCCACCTTGGGTTCCAGCGATGGCTCCTCTTCCGTTTCTTCAGCCGCCGCCGGCTTGGGCTCCGGCAGCGGCTCCTCTTCCATTTCTTCAGCTGCTGCCAGCTTGGGCTCCGGCAGCGGCTCCTCTTCCCTTTCTTCAGCTGCTGCCAGCTTGGGCTCCGGCAGCGGCTCCTCTTCCATTTCTTCAGCTGCTGCCAGCTTGGGCTCCGGCAGCGGCTCCTCTTCCATTTCTTCAGCTGCTGCCAGCTTGGGCTCCGGCAGCGGCTCCTCTTCCATTTCTTCAGCTGCTGCCAGCTTGGGCTCCGGCAGCGGCTCCTCTTCCATTTCTTCAGCTGCTGCCAGCTTGGGCTCCCGGCAGCGGCTCCTCTTCCATTTCTTCAGCTGCTGCCAGCTTGGGCTCCCGGCAGCGGCTCCTCTTCCATTTCTTCAGCTGCTGCCAGCTTGGGCTCCGGCGGCGGCTCCTCTTCCATTTCTTCAGCTGCTGCCAGCTTGGGCTCCCGGCAGCGGCTCCTCTTCCATTTCTTCAGCTGCTGCCAGCTTGGGCTCCGGCAGCGGCTCCTCTTCCATTTCTTCAGCTGCTGCCAGCTTGGGCTCTGGCGGCGGGTTGCGGCCCCTCTTTCATTCTTCAGCCGCTGCCAGCTTGGGCTCTGGCGGCGGGTTGCGGCCCCTCTTTCATTCTTCAGCCACTGCCAGCCAGGATGGGCTGGCCGCGGCCCCACACGGCTTTCTTCCAGCCACAACGGGATGGGCTCTACCACAGCCTTGCAGATATCTCTTCTGGCCCTGCACGGCTGTCTTCTGGTCGCGGCAGGATGGTGCTACAGTGGCCCTGCAGGTTTCTCTTCGGGCCGCAGCACCAGCAGCCCCTCTTTTTCTCTTCAGCGGAAGTAAAAAAAAAAAAAAAAAAAAAGGCCTAATAAAGTCAGGGTGAGGCGGCTGTGGCAGGATGGTTTCAGAGGAAAATTTTGCCACCTGAAGCAGCCACCTTACCCTGCCTCATTATAGAACCGCCCCTGGGCATCATAAAAGTGCCCATGAATCGCACATGGATTTCAAAATGACACACCAGTTTAATCATATACCATGTCATAAATAATCTTATCTCCTTTTGTTTGTTTTAGGTTTCACTTGCATCCAGTGCTATGTTTCTGAAAAAAAAAGGTGCTGGTACTCACATGTATGATGCAAAGTTGTTTTTTTGTTTGTTTGTTTTTTTGAGGAACCACAGGGCAAATCAGACAGGTGGTGGAGAAAGGTGCCAGTACATACCCCCTGAAAAAAGCCTTGCTTGCATCTAAATTCCTTAACTTCATTAGAGTTGATCACAGAGCTATCCCAAATTGTCTCCAAAGCTTGATAGCTGGTGTCAGGGCCAGTGCTTCCATTAGGCCGGGGGTGGCCAACACCGGTCCTCAAGAGCCACAGATAGGCCAGGTTTGGAGGATGTTAACCATGGATTTGCATGCATTGCCTCCATTGTATGTAAATGTATCTCATGCATATTCATTGTGGCTGTCCTGAAAACCTGGCCTGTTTGTGGCTCTCAAGGGCTGGAGTTTAATTTATTTAAAAATGTATTAACCTCAAGTTATCAACATTTCTAAGCGGTTTCCAAATTAAACATCCATAAATGTAACAAATATGACTAATACCTCACAGACTACACATAGATTTACAAAAATGTTAAAATACACAATCTAAGCTGATATTACCATTGTGTCTCCAACCACTTCCTCTTAAATCCAGTAATAATAACCCATCTTAAAGTCGCTACATGTTCTACATTCGACCATGACTATATCCCAAATGCCTGCTGAAAGGAGAAGGCTTTTACCATTTTCCTGAACTCTAGGGGCCCAGTTTCGGCCTTCAAGCCGGCTGGTAGAGAATTCCAAATTGTTAGTCCTTGCGCATAAAACAATCTCTCTTGAGTTAGCCGCTCCTGCATTAGGCAAACTAGGTGGTTGCCTAGAGTGCCAAAAATTGGGGGGGGGGAGGGGGGCAGTAAAGTCCCACCAGCATGAAGCCGACAGGAGCGCTGTGCCAGAACCAATACCCCTCAAAGAAAGGGGAGATGTTCTGGAGCCACTGCCACTGATAGGAGGGAGCACAGTGCTGTGCTATGTTGGGGGAGGGGGGGGGTGCATGACCAAAGGTTTGCCCAGGGCATCAAATATTCTTGCACAGGCCCTGCCTGGTGTCTCAAAGCTGGATTCACAAAAAGAACATGGGTACTTTCATGATACTACATTTTGAGTGTTAATAAACTTGCTTGAAAGGAAGGTTGGTTTTTTGGGGGGTGGGGGGTTTAGGAGATTTGGCATTGAATTGTTGCAACACTTTACAAGTATTGTCCTCAATGCTTAGTATATTACATTCTATGTGGAGTGAAGTAGATTTGTCCTTCCTTTTTTTTTTAAGTATTTGTCATGGCCTCCAAACAGATATTTGAGTTGCAGAGGAGGCAGGGCTAGCCTAGACATTCCTCTAACATTCTCAGCTCCATCCGCGGATTTCTCTCCCAGGACCGAGTCACAGAAATTAATACACACTAGTATTTGTGCCTCTCTGGGAGCCCCACACTACCAATCTCTGTAGAAAATCTTGCTCAGGCAGATACTACTGCCAAGTAGCTCCAGTCAGTTCTCCGAGAGCAGTTTTAATGCTTTAAATCTTTGTTCAAATTCAGTTCGGTTTCATGAATTCCTGCAAATGAAATTTACATTGTTTGATTATTTTTTGACATTCTGTTTTTTAATATGTTCTTAATCTTCTGCCTATTAGATTATTTTACAGTGCACTTCCTGCTATTGTCATGCCATGCGACTCCTAGATATCAGAATATCAGTCTTGCTTGTATGCACATTAAAGCAAAATGCTTGGTTTCAAGTGAACACTTAGCTATTGCAGTTTGGCTCATATTCAATGCCAGAGAAAAAGCAAAGAGGCCAAACATTATAACCAAGTTATAGGAAATGCACTCAAACCTCAGCCTAAACACGGCTTTAATGGTATACACTCTTAGCAGTCTTCCTTATGTAAAGAGAAACAGTATCTGCTTTGCTTTCAAATTAGCCATCCATATTTCAAAACAACTTCTTTAAAGCACGCATGTTTTGAAGTTGTTGACTTACCTGCTTATGTGTGTTTGCCTGCTATATCAAACAAGGGAAATTATTTCAGAACTACTCAATTTTTGGGGTCTTAAGAACAGTATTGCATTTCCTAAGTGAGCAAAAACAGTGTTAGGTTGCACATCAAGAAGCCAAAACGACTCCTGTGACTGAGTAGGAACATGGAGAAAGAATGAGACTCAGAGCTGAGTACAGAAGAATGTAAAGGAAAATGTTAGACATTGGAATGCTGGAGCTGTACCATTACTGGCCATACTCATCTTTTTACACTGTGACAGAGATGGAGGTCCCAGCTCCATCACTGTAGCATCACTTGTGCACAGATACCTCTTACTTTTTAAAAATGGGTGCCGTGCACCACCTATCAAAGGAGCAGGGGTCCAGGGCCATCTAGGATGGCAAAAGAAAAATTAAGCTCTTTGAGCTACAGGCAAGCAAGTGTGGGACGGGAAGCACAGAGAATGGCTTGTAAGCTCCCAGGCTTTCCCACAGGCAGAGTAGGAGAGGCTGAGAGCTTGCAGTTTCCCTCTCCCCTGCTGACTGGTGCTTGTGGTTCCTAGTATGGGTGGGGTTATCCCTGGAAATACCTGGGAAAACCCCAGTGCCAGTCCCTCCGTTCCTGTCTGCAGGCTTCCTGGAAGAGAGCAGAAACAGGAAAAAAGAGACTGTATGAGCCTGTATTAGAGAGCAGAATAATTCTTTCATCTGCTGTACTCTGTCCACTCAAAGCTCACCTCTTCCCCTCTTGTTCCCTGAAGCCTGGAGGGGAGTAGCTGGATTAGGGAGCACAGTGACTGCTCTGTCCTGGAGGAAACAGAAGAGAGAATGAGTAACTATAGTCGCAAAACATGTTCTCTCCTTAAACCAGAAACTTGATCTGACCAGGGCCATTTCTACCAGAAGCAAAACCTTGGAATTGTCCTTGTCATAGTTTTCCCTGTAATTTTATTTTACTGTTATTATCACTATTTTGTAATTGTTCCCCTTTTGCTTTAATCACTTTTGACAACACATTTAAAACTTGTCATATCAATAAAGTTATCTGAATCTGTCTGCTCCAGCTTCATTCTCACCCCTCAGCCTGAGCTTATCTGTGCATGGGACAGATCCATCGGAGGGACTGAGGGAGTGCTCTGCTGACCTGGGAACCATTGCTGGTGGTAGGACTTGGGACAGATTAAAGATCAGTTAGTTTGGGGAGGGAGGAGGGAGATGCTGGGCAATAGGCATAGAGCATGGGGAAGAGAGAGTGGGTAGTGGGTGAAGAGAATGTCCCTGCTCAAAACAGCAGAGGGTAAGGGGAGGGAGAGGGAGAGATTTAATATCTACGATTTTATAGTGCTACTGACCATAATATGTAGCACTTTACAATGGTGATATTCAGGAATGAAATGTCCCTGCCTTGTAGAGTTTACAGTCTAAGAAACAGTATCCTCCTCTCTCCCTTCGCACTTTGCCCAGACAGCTACAAAACTAGGACTGGAAGAAGGTGTGACAACTACAGAGACTAGGGCTGGTGAGCTGGGAAGTAATGAGACAAGCAGATGAAAGATGGGGTTTCCGTCTCCCCAAGGTCAATTAAATAGGCTGCTCCAGATGTGGGCGTGCCCCTTCCGCCCTCAACCATTGCATGGGCATAGAACCGCAGTTCCGATTTTCCCACTGATTTCCCAAACAAAATCAGAAATACAACTAGGCAAATCCATGACTGAATCAGCCTTTGTGGTTAACCTAGGATGAGAGACAACCCAGAACATTTTTTTTTAATTTTGTTTGTGACTTTAGGGAGTTTTAGGTAATTTTATATGTATTTAAAAAAACCTATTTTGAATGTTCTAGGTGGGTTCATCAGCAGGGGCAAGCAAGAGGACTGACTGTCTGGGGTGTGCTTAGGACCCAGGCCTTCCTGGTGTGAAATGACTTGTATTGTAGGAAGAACTCTTGGTGAGCTGTTGGAAATGCGATTTTTGTTCCAGTTCTGATATTGGATTGATGGAATTAATTTTCCCAGAATTTTTGCCTCCAGATCCATTTTTAAACAATACCTATGGGAAATTCAGTTTTCAGGGATAAACAATTATTTTATTGCCCAGGGTGGTGGCTGTGCAGCTATTTTATTTAGGGTTTTTTTTAAGGCAGAGCTATCTGTGCATGGGGCATGGAATAATGGTATAAGGATGGATGAGTGTTTGGAAACTATGAGGTTCGAGGAGTGATAGGAAATTAACTGAATTGTCCTTGGAGAGCGATTGGGTGTGGCACCCGACTGGGGTGATTATGACTGTAGTACATGTGTGTGATCTTTGCTCTGGTGATGGAGAATGGTGGAATGCCAGGAATAGATTGAGGAACAAGTAGAGGGGAAGGGGGAGCCGGAGGGAGAGGAGAGGGGTGGAAGGCAGTGTGAAGATTATTAATGGCTCTGTTTTGGGGTTAATTTTTGGCAATGCGATGCACAAGGGTGCTTAAGAAGGGGCTGGCATTTAGGCTGGGAGACGCTGACCCCAGAGGATACTATTGATATTTTGTCAGTCTATATTATTGGTTGGCTATGGTTCACAGTATAATCTCTTGGAATTTAGCAGATTTGGGATCCCCAATTAAAAGGAAGAAAATATTGACAGCCTTAAAAGAGACGAGGAACAATTATTGCGCTGGTTCAAGAGACACATTTGAATGCAACAGAGCACGTGAAGGTTAAAAGGGGAATGTCTGGCAGATTCTTCACCAACATCAAGAAAAGTGAGGTTAGCAATCCTCTTCCACAAGGAGGTAGCTGCAGGACCAGAAGACTTATCGATTCAGTGGGCAGATACGTGATCTGAGTGGGGACATTGTGGGGTGAATGAGTAATATTATGCTCAGTTTATGATCCTAACACACACATTCATCCTTTCCTTTCATTTTTGGGGGACAAACTGAGGGAATTTGATGATGTGCCTATCATTGTTGGTTGGGATATGAGCTGTGTAGCTGATCCTTATCTAGATAAAATGAGTAGGGCAGTAGAGATAAGACTGGGACAAAACAAAGATATATCCTATCTGTGCTGCAATTTGCAATTGTTAGATGTTTGGAGGGTGTTACCCCCTGGGGTCAAAGAATACATTCATATTTCAAGGGCTCATCTTTCCCAAAGTTGGTTAGATTACTTGCTACTTTCGGAAAAGATTTTCTCCAAAGTAAATTAAGTGGAGATAGAGATGTTGGCTATTTTAGAACATGCACCTGTGGTTATGGATTTTGGGTTTGGAAGACTGGAAAAACATAAAGGTGGAGAATGCCTGTTTGTTTCCTAGAAAATGTTGATTTTAAAGGAATTTCTCTGTACACAATGGGAGGATTTTGCTGCTTATAATCAACAGCATGTGGGGGGTCTCCTAAATTGTATTGGGAAATAGCAAAGGTAGTATTAAGAGGACATATTGCTAAACTAGCAATAGGAGAAATACACTTAGAGAAACAGCCTAGGAATGCCCATCTGAAGCTAGCAGATAATTTGTCATGTGGAAATAGAGAACATCTCTTTGCTATACAAAATAATTAGCATACATTACTACAGCAGCATACCTCTAATATGTTATGGTACCACAATCAGAGGCTGTTTAAGTATCGTAATATGATTGGAAAAAGTCTGGCCAGAGTGGTTAAAGCTACAGAGAGGTCTCAATTAATTCCAAATTCTGAAAGATAAGAATGGGGTGAGAAGACAGCACAATAAGGAAATTGCCAGTATTTTTCAGAATTTCTATAAAAAATCTCTATTCTGTGGGAGCGTAGGATCTTGGCAAGTGGAAGGAATTTATTCAAACTTAGTCTTGTGTACTTTAACCTTGGATCAACTGGAATTACTCAATGGTCTGATAACAAAGGATGAAATTACTGAGGTGCTTCATAATACGCCTGGCCCCGAGGGATGTCCAGCAGAATTCTATAACATATTGAAAAATCAAATTGTGAGGCCCCTTCATGGAATGTGTCTGGAATCTGTTCAGACTGGGAGTCTTCCACGTTCTCTTAAAAAAAAGCTTATATTACAGTTTTTTGCCAGAAAAGGGGAAGGATCTTGAGTCACTACCGATATCATTATTAAATGTAGATGTTGGGATTTATTTGAAAATATTAGCCAATGTTTAGTTTTGGTGTTGCCCCAATTAATTTCAAAGAAACAAGTGAAATTTGTCCAGGGCACGTAATATTCGAAAGGTTTTAGCTGCGATGGAATGTGGTGGTAAATTTGAAGATCAAGCAGTTATTAGTTTTGATAGTGAAAAAGCTTTTGATCATTTAGCGTGGAAGTTTTTATTTTATGTAGTGGAGAAGTTGGGATTTCAACAGACCTTTGTGGAGGGCCTACAAATATTCAGGCTGATACAGTAAAGTCCGCGGGAGAGCGGGCGAACGCCCGCTCTCCCAGCACGCACCAGCCACTTGCCAGTGCGCGTGATGCAGTATTTAAATTAGGTCCGGCGGTAGATCCGGGCAAAAGGAGGTGCTAGGGACACTAGCGCCTCCCTAGAGCCTCCTTTTTGACAGGAGCGGCAGCTGTCAGCAGGTTTGACAGCCGACGCTCACATTTGCTGGCATCAGTTCTCAAGCCCGCTGACAGCCACGGGCTCAGAAACCGGACACCGGCAAAATTGAGCGTCCGGTTTTCGGCCCGACAGCCATGGGCCGAATTCAAATTTATTTTTTTTTAACTTTTTTTACTCTTCGGGACCTCCGACTTAATATCGCCATGATATTAAGTCGGAGGGTGCACAGAAAAGCAGTTGGCTTGGCTGCACATTTTACTTTCTGTATCCCGCGCGCATACCTAATAGGGCCATCAACATGCATTTGCATGTTGAGGGCGCTATTAGGTGCCGCGGGTTGGACGCACGTTTTCCTCCCTTACTGAATAAGAGGTAAGGGAAAACGCGCGTCCAAGAGCAGGCTAACAATGCGCTCCGTCGGAGCGCACTGTACTGTATCGGCCTGATTGTATGAAAGCTCTGAAGCTGCAGTTGTGTGTAATGCAGTAATTTTGGAACAATGTCTTCCTTTGAGGGGTTCTAGGCAGGGATGCCTGCTGTGCTGTCTCCATTTCTATTTATTTTGGAATTGCTAGCTAGGAAACATTTATTGAATAATGATTTTCAGGGTACAAATTTGGGAGCCAAGGAGATGAAAATAGTTATGTTTGCTCATGATCTTTTAGTTTGTTTGTTGAAACCCAATCAGGCATTTTGTAGATTATTAGATGTTTTACAGGATTTTGCTTTATTTTCAGGCTTTCATGTTAGGAATTATTAGGAAGGGAATGGCAAATAAAATAGTGGAGGGTTTAGACGGAAAGATCAAGAGTCGCTTATTCATGTTTATACTATTTGGTATAGGTATGGTATTTATTTATTTTAAAATTTTATGTATGTAAAATTTGTAAACTGCCTAGATTGATGGTAGTGGTATAGAAAAAAGAGAAATAAATAGATAGATAAACATGGATAGATATTTTGTGTTGGATTTAACAGGCTTCTTAAAAGATTCCTGTGAAGGATCATTTCTTTTAACTTGGGCTGCAGATGGTATAAAGTATGTGGGGCTTTTTATTCCAAGGGACATAACTCAGATCTATAGGTTAAATGTGGAGCCTTTGTTGAAGGCTATGGAAAAATGACTATTTATTAAAAATATTTGTGTCACCTATAACAAATTGTGTTAATCAAATTACAAAATAAGTATTTATTTATTTATTTTGGATTCTTATATACCGACATTCTTGTATAATATACAAATCATGTCGGTTTACAATACAACAGAACAATCGCAGAAGAGGCATTACATTGAAACATAAAACAAAGCGTCTAATATCCTAGCTTCTAAAAAAAGACATATAATACAATCACTGCTAAGGCGTAACATGAACCATAGTGTCTAAAAGAGTATAAATAAGCGAACATATGAACAAATGCTAATATAACATAAAAGGGGGTCCTAAAGAACAATGGCACTTTAAAACTTTGAAGCGTAATAATAAACAAACACATGATCCGTGGATTTTAACTTTCCTGCTTAAGAAGAGTGATTCGGGATACTTTGGCAGGAAGATGACACCGGGGGCAAAGACAAGGAAGGTTAGTGTGGAGAGAGGGCAGGAAAATAGGAGAGTGCTGTTGGAAGGGCAAAGAAAGAGGAATAGGCTAAGAAAAGGGAGAAGGAGAGGGATATTAGCTCCCAATTGTGGCCTATAAGATCCTTTAACCGGTGTCCGAGTGGTCTAGGGGTTCCGGGAAGGCTTGTCTGAAAAGCCATGTTTTTAGGAGTTTCTTAAATGATTTGTGGCATGGTTCTTGACGGAGCTCCGATGGCAATGAGTTCCATAGGGTGGGTCCCGCTGTCGAAATTGAACACTTTCTTAGTGAGGATTTGATTGGAGGGGTGTATAATGATCCTTTGTATGCGTTTCTGATTGGTCTGTTGGATGTATGAAGACGGAGTTGAGAGCTAAGTTTGAGATGGGCGATGCCATGAATGTCCTTATGGATCATCATTAAAGCTTTGAAGGTGATCCTAGATTTTATGGGAAGCCAGTGAAGGAAATGAAGGATGAGTGTGATATGGGCTCTCTTGTTTGAGTTAGTGAGTATCCTTGCTGCAGCATTCTGGACCATCTGAAGGGGTTTGATTGTTATCGCTGGGAGACCTAGTAGGAGAGAATTGCAGTAGTCTAACTTTGTGAGGATAATTGCCTGAACTACTAAGCGGAAGTCTCTAAAATGCAGGAGAGGCTTCAGATTTTTGAGAACTTGAAGTTTAAAGAAACATTCTTTAGTTGTATTGAGGACGAATGATTTTAAGTTGAAGTGATTGTTGATCCGAACCCCTAAGTTTCTGACGGAAGGGGAATGGTTGATGAAAGTTTTAGCGAATTGGGAGGCGCTTTGAGAGTTTAGGAGAGCATGGTTTTCGTCTGGCGAAATGATGAGGATCTCGGTCTTGTTGGGATTGAGGATGAGGTTAAGGCTGGTAAGCAGACTGTTGATGGATTGTAGGCAGCTGTTCCAGTGTGCCCAGGTTTTTTGTAAGGAATCAGTGATTGGTAGAAGAATCTGTACGTCGTCAGCGAAAATGTAGTATATTAGTTTGAGGTTGGAAAGTAATTGGCAGAGTGGCAGTAGATAAATGTTAAAGAGTGTGGGGGAGATGGATGATCCTTGCGGGACACCCAAGGTCGATTTGATTGGGTGTGATTCCTTGTTATTGATCTTGACCTTGTAAAATCTATTCTCCAAGAACGATTTGAACCAACTGTGGGCTTGTCCTTTGATGCCGATATCTGATAAGCGTTTCAGTAGGATGGAATGATTAACTGTATCGAAGGCGGCTGATAAGTCGAGGAGAGCTAGAAGGTAGGGTTGTTTACTTCAGATTGAGAAGGATGGTGTCCGATAGAGAGGTTAATAGGGCTTCGGTATTTTGGGATTTTCTGAATCCGAACTGGAAGGGGGAGAGAATGTTGTTCTCCTCTAGGTACTCAGACAGTTGTTTATTAACAATTCTTTCCATGACTCTGGAAATTAAGGGTAGGTTTGCAATTGGACGGAAGTTGGCCGGGTCAGACGTCGAAAGGTTGGGTTTTTTCAGTAAAGGTTTTAGAATGGCTAGTTTTAGTTGGCCTGGAACCCTTCTTTGTGATAAGGAGCAGTTAATGATGTCTGCTAGCAATTTTGAAATGATATTAGGGATGAAGAGAAGTAAGTTTGAGGGAATTGCATCCAGCAGATGAGAGGAAGGTTTTAGCTTCTTGAGGATGGCTTCGATTTCCAGAGATGATGGAGTGTCAAAGGATGTTAGTTTGATGCTCTGAATGGTTGCTGAAGCGCTGGAAGGAAGGGTTGTCAGTTGAGGGGTGGAGAGAGGCTTGAGGAGGTTAATTATCTTATTTTCAAAGAAGATGGCTAGCTCTGTGGCTTTAGAGGATGCTTGCTCATCGGGTATGGGGGGGGGCGAAGGTTTTGTGAGGGATGAAACAAGAGAGAATAAGGCTTTAGGGTCGAAGGAGAAGTTGTGGATTTTTTTTAGAGAAGAAGTCTTTTTTAGCTTTGAGAATGGCATTTCTGTATGTGTTAAGGTGAGCTTTATAGTTGGATAGGGTGGAGGCGGACGGGGCCTTGCGCCATCTGAGCTCTTTACTTCGAAGTTCTTGTTTTTTGGCTTTAATTTCAGGGGTGTACCAAGGATTCCTGTTCTTCTGGGATGGGTGCATAGATTTGGTAATGGTTGGGCAGGATTGATCTGCGACCTCCCTTGTAATCTTAACCCATGAGTTGATGGCTGATGGAGCGTCCGTGAGATCTAGATGATTTAGCTCTTTTAAAAGCAGTTTGCTGAGTTGTTCTGTGGAGCAGGGTTTCCTGTATTGAATTGTGGTTCTGGGGAAGACAGGCCTAGGATGCTTTAATTTGAATTTCAGATGAGATAATTTGATGGTCCCACCACGGGACTGACACACATGTTGGGTGAGCGGCGGATGTGAGGCCGTCATTAAGGAAGATGAGGTCTAGTGTGTGGCCTGCTTTATGCATGGGGCCTTTAACAATTTGTCTAAAGCCCAAATGGTTGAGTGTTGTAATTAAAATTTCACAATTGGGGGATAATGGAGATGCGTCCACGTGAAGATTAAAGTCTCCCATCAGAATGGCAGGTTTATCCTTCTTGAAGTGTTTAGTCGTGAATTCTATCAATGGCGAGGGATCAGAGTCCAAGGTTCCTGGTGGTGAGTAGACTAAAGCGATTTGGAGATGGTCCGAGTTAAAAAGGGCTAATTCTAGGTTGCTTATTCTGGTGGAGAGTCCTAGCTCTTGTTTTGCAGCTAGCAAAAGGCCTCCTCCTCTTTTTTTGGGTCTCGGGATTGAATGGATATCATATAGTTGGTTGGGGAGATGGTTTAAGAGTACTGTGTCCGTTGGTTTCAGCCATGTTTCTGTAACATATAACTTAAAGCAGCAGCAGGAGCTTAAAGCATAAAAATATAACTTAAAGCAACAGCTTACATACTCCATATAAAATAATTAACACATAACAATTAATACAACTGTAACAAGACAAACAACTAAAAACATATACAATTACAGCCTAAACACAGTGCCTAAAAGTCAGTTTAGAGCCTGCCATAATCCTCTTGAAACAAAAGAGGCTTTAAATGTACTAGGTTGGCCGGTCTCCTTCTGGGGAGAATTCAGCTATTTAAATTGATGCCGAAGTGACTATATATGTTGTAACGTCTACCGTATTTGGCAAGGAGGAGGTGGCTAGATTATAGCAGGTGATGTCTTGTTTTATTTGGAAGGTTAAGAAGCTGAGGGTACGGATGCAGAGCTTGCAGATGAAGAAGTCAGAAGGGGTGTTGAATTTACTGGATGTTAAGATGTACAATGTGGCCTGTTTTTTGAGAGTGGCTTGGGATTGGATTTTAAATTCATCTGGTATTTTAGATGTTACAGTTGATGCTGGCTTGATATCTATGCATAAGCTGACATGTTTTATATGTTATGGTCTCTGATCTACCCTCAATGGTTGTTGAGATTCTGCTCGCGGGCCCCAGCCACGAGCAGTTTCTCACCTTTCTGCAGCCGGGCACCGCTCCTTCTCCCTGCGGCCCGTCGTTGTCCCCATCCTGCGCGACTGGTCCGCTGGCGGGGCCTCCCTTGCAGCTGGGAGCCGAAGGCTCCAGCAACGTTTACTTCTGGGGCCGCACAGGCAGGAAGGAGGAGGAGCATCAGCGCGTTTAAACTCGATCTTTTTCTTCGGGCCGTGGTGACGTGAGCCTCACCACGGCCCTGCCGATCTGCCTCCTATATACGTGTTGCAGCTCAGCGGCCGCATGAGCCTCCTTGTGCCCGGGGGCATTGGCTCCCCTCGGGATACCACTGCTCGCAGCGTCCCCTAATACTTTGGTTGGAAAATTTATAATACAAAAAAAAAAAAAATCATGTGACAGGAGTGACTTGCCCACCGGGGGAAGCCCGATCCCCCGATAAGTCAATCCGCCCCTGCTCCCCACTTAACTGAAAGTCCAAATATACTTTAAAGTTTAACTAGATACTTCTTCCTAAACTGGGGTTTTTGCTGTCAGAGGGGCTTGCCACATCCAGGGTGTGAATGGGCTCACTGCTCTTCAGCCCCTGTCCTTTGAGTACGCCCAGGGAGGATGACTTTCCAAAGGGATGGGCCTCCTCCTTAACCAGGGTGGAACCAGGCTGCTGGCGCTAACCTTTAAAAAGGAGATAGAGCAGCTTTTAAACTAAATCAAAGGGGAAACCTGATAGTCACTCAGCAATGCATGGTCGGAGGGAGGTATCTTCAAAGCATTAGAGTTAGGGTATCCCAAAAGAGAGGTTCCTAGAGTAAGAAAGTAGTCCAAGTGCCAAATGCCTATAATTAAAAACTCACTTGAGCTAAAAGATTCCAATTTATCCCTGTCAACTGAAAAGCAGGTTGTTAATACAAATAAAAAACTCACTTTGAAATGTTTGTATGCTAATGCCAGAAGTCTAAGAAGTAAGATGGGAGAATTAGTGTGTATAACAGTGAATGATAACATAGACTTAATTGGCATCTCAGAGACCAGTGGGATAGTGCTATACCAGGATACAAATTATATCACAATGATAGAGAGGAACATCTTGGTGCCGGGGTGGCACTTTATGTCCAGGATGGCATAGAGTCCAACAGGACTCTATGCCATCCTGCATAAGACTAAATGTACAATCGAATCTTTATGGGTAGAAATCCTTTGTGTGTTGGGGAAGAAAATAGTGATAGGGGTATACTACCGTCCACCTGGCAAAAATGTTGAGACAGACAGTGAAATGCTAAGAGAAATTAGGGAAGCTAATCTAACGGGTAGTGTAGTAATAATGGGAGATTTCAATTACCCCGATATTGACTGGGTAAGTGAATCATCAGGGCATGCTAGAGAGATAAAGTTGCTGGATGGAATAAAAGACAGCTTTATGGAGCAATTGGTTCAGGAGCCGATGAGAGAGGGAGCAATTTTAGATATAATTCTCAGTGGAGCGCAGGATTTGGTGAGAGAGGTAATGGTGGTGGGGCCGCTTGACAATAGTGATCATAATATGATCAAATTTGAATTAATGACTGGAAGGGGGACAGTATGTAATCTATGACCCTAGCACTAAACTTTCAAAAGGAAAACTGAAAAAATGTGAAAAATAGTTAGAAAAAACTGAAAGGTGCAGCTACAAAGGAAAAAGTGTGCAACAGGTGTGGACATTGTGCAAAAATACCATCCTAGAAGAATAGACCAGATGTATTCCATACATTAAGAAAGGTGGAAGGAAGGCAAAACAATTACCAGCATGGTTAAAAGGTGAGGTGAAAGAGGCTATTTTAGCCAAAATATCTTCATTCAAAAATTGGAAGAAGGATCCATCAGAAGAAAATAGGATAAAGCATTGGCAAGTTAAATGTAAGACATTGATAAGACAGGCTAAGAAAAAATTTGAAAAGAAGTTGGCCATAGAAGCAAAAACTCACAATAAACACTTTTTTAAATATGTCCAATGCAGAAAACCTGCAAGTGAGTCAGTTGGACCTTTGGATGATCAAGGGGTTAAAGTGGCACTTAGAGAAGATAAGGCCTTCAAGGAAAGATTAAATTATTTCTTTGCTTCAATGTTTACTGAAGAGGAGAGATACCCGTTCCGGAGAAGGTTTTCAAGGGTGATGATTCAGATCAACTGAACCAAATCACAGTGAACCTGGAAGATGTGGTAGGCCTGACTGACAAACGAAGAGTAGTAAATCACCTGGACCCGATTGTATACACCCCAGGGTTCTGAAAAAACTAAAAAATTATATTTCAGACCTATTAGTAAAAATTTGTAACCTATCATTAAAATCATCCAATGTACCTGAAGACTGGAAGATGGCCAATGTAACCCTGATATTTAAAAAGGGATCCAGGGGTGTTCCGGGAAACTATAGACCGGTGAGCCTGACTTCAGTGCCAGGAAAAATCGTGGAAACTGCTATAAAGAATAAAATCACAAAACATTTAGATAGACATGATGATGGGACACAACCAGCATAGATTTACCCAAGGGAAGTCTTGCCTCACAAATCTCCTACATTTCTTTGAAGGGGTGAATAAGCATGTGGATAAAAGTGAACCTGTTAGGTGCCCGACCCGCGGAAGTCCACGGGCCGGTCCCCCACCTACCCCAGGACGTCATGCAGTGGCATCCTGGAGGCCTGGTCAGGCCGGCGAGCTTCTTCGCGGCGTTCCCTCGGCGAGGGAGATGCCGCGGACGTCTGGGCTGGTCCCGCCCCCTAGGTGCGCGTGCGTGCAGGGGCTCTGTCATTTAAAGGGACCAATGTGGGAAAACCCTGCTCCGCCTCTGGACGTGATGTCAGATGCTGCCAGTACTTAAACTGGCTTGGCAAGCCTCTCCTTGCCTTGCAACGAGGTTCATTCTTCCTAGAGTTGCTAGTTGCTGTTCCTGGCTTCTGACTTCGGCTTTCGTCCACTTGTTCCTGACTTTGGCTTTCGTCCCGGAGGTCTCGCCTAAGTTCTAGTGGCTCGGGTCCTCATGAGCTCCTCTCGGGGGGACCTCAGGCTTCCAGTGGTGAAGTTCCGGTTGGCCTCCTGGCACCCAAGCTCGCTAGCCCTTTCACTCAGCACATCTTTCGCCTACATGAACTTCCTCTCCATATTGCCTCCGACCGGGGCACGCAGTTCACAGCTAAATATTGGAGTGCTCTCTGCAAGAAATTTGGGGTCCAATTGGACTTCACTACCGCATTTCATCCCCAAGCCAATGGCCAAGTGGAGCGCACAAACCGGAACTTGAAAACCTTCCTCCAAGCCTTCGTGGGAGACCTACAAGATGATTGGGTTGCCTTACTCCCTTGGGCAGAATTCTCCTACAACCACCATAGGCATTTGGCCACTGGCAGGTCTCCCTTCCAAATAGTCTATGGGAGACGTCTCCGACCTCCTTTGCCTTTGCCATTGGCAGTACCATCACCAGCCGTGCAACTCACAGCCCAACAGTTACACAATCTCTGGGGCTCTACTCTGGAGAAACTTCAACGCACAGCAATCATGGCAAAGAGGTACGAGGACCACCTACGATGTCCAGCTCCAGCATTCCTTCCCAGGGACAAGGTATGGCTAAGTACCAAACTCCTTCACCTGCGGGTTCCTTCTATGCACTTGGCTCCGAGGTACATTGGCCCATTTCTAGTCATGGAACAGGTGGGTGCCGTCTCCTACCGTCTCCGCCTTCCCTCTATGCTATGTGTTGTTGCTCAAGCCATTGGGCTTGTTCGTCTTCCACAACAAGATCCCTGAACCTGCCGCCCCCGCTGCTCAGGAGGACACTGTCTACCAAGTAAAAGAAGTATTAGATGTGCGATTCCACCTCAGATGATGGGAATATCTCCTCTCCTGGGAGGGCTATGGCCCTGAGGAGAATTCTTGGGAGCCTGCCTCCAACATTTTGGATAAATCTCTTCTTCAACAGTTTCATCTACGCTACCCTGCTAAGCCGAAGCCCCCAGGAAGGGGGCGTAGAAGGGGGGTACTGTTAGGCACCCGACCGGAGGAGGTCCGCGGGCCAATCCCGCACCTACCCCGGGACGTCTTGCAGCGGCAACCCAGAGGCCTGGTCAGGCCGGCGAGCTTCTTCGTGGCGTCAGACGCTGCCAGTATTTAAACTGGCTTGACAAGCCTCTCCTTGCCTTGCAACGAGGTTCACTCTTCCTAGAGTTGCTAGTTGCTGTTTCTGGCTTCTGACTTCAGCTTTCGGCCACTGACTTCGGCTTTCATCTACTGGCTTCTGACTTCGGCTTTCGTCCACTGGTTCCTGACTTTGGCTTTCGTCCCGGAGGTCTTGCCTAAGTCCAAGCGGCTCGGGTCCTCACGAGCTCTTCTCGGGGGGGACTGCGGGCTTCCAGTGGTGAAGTTCCAGTTGGCCTCCTGGCTCCAGCTATACTCTCCTCTATCCTCTGGAACTCCTCCGACACCTGCCCACAGGAGACCGCTCATAAGTCCAAGCGGCCCGGGTCCTCACGGGCTCCTCCTGGGGGACCTCGGGTCTCCAGTGGTGAAGATCCTCCTGGTATCCTGCCTGTGCCACCTCCCGGCTTCGACATCCACTGTGGCCCTTCCCACAGTGCGTCATCATCTGTCCTAGTCAGCTCAATGGTCCACAAATCCAACAGAACTGGTAGATATGGTGTCTTTGGATTTTCAGAAGGTGTTCAACAAAGTCCCGCATGAGAGGCTTCTAAGAAAACTAAAAAGGCATGAGATAGGAGGTGATGTCCTTTTGTGGAAAAAGGTAAACATTAGAGTGCCTCAGGGATCTGTATTTGGATAGGTGCTTTTTAATATATTTATAAATGATATGGAAAGGGGTACAATGAGTGAGGTGATTAAATTTGTGGATGACACAAAATTATGCAGAGTAGTTAAATCTCAAGTGGATTGTGATAAATTGCAGGAGGATCTTGCGAGACTGGAATTGGATTGGGCTTCCAAATGGCAGATGAAATTTAACATGGACAAGGGCAAAGTGATGCACATGGGGAAAAATAACCCTTGCTGTAGTTACACAATGTTGGGTACTATCTTAGGTGTTACCACCCAGGAAAGAGATCTAGGCATCATAATGGATAATACATTGAAATCGTTGACCCAGTGTGCTGTAGCAATCAAAAAAGAAACAGAATGTTAGAAATATTAAGAAGGGAATGGAAAATGAAACAGAGGATGTCATAATGCCTCTATATTGCTCCATGGTGAGACCACACCTTAAATACTGTGTGCAATTCTGGTCTCTGCATCTCAAAAAGGATATAGCTGCACTGGAGAAAGTGCAGAGAAGGGCGACCAAAATGATAAGGGGCATGGAACGGCTGCCCTGTGAAGAAAGGCTAAAGAAGATTGGAGAAGAGATGACTGAGGGGGGATATGATAGAAGTCTACAAAATCATGAAATGACTTGAACAAGCCAATTATTTATTCTCTCAGATAATAGAAAGACCAGGGGGCACTCCATGAAGTTAGCAAGTAGCTCATTTAAAACAAATTGAAGAAAATTCTTTTTCACTCAGCGCATATTTAAGCTCTGAAATTCATTGCCAGAGGATGTGGTTACAGCAGTTAGTGTAACTGGGTTTAAAAAAGGTTTGGATAAGTTCCTAGAGGATAAATCCGTAAACGGCTATGATGGTAATTAATAAGCATTAGCATTAGTAGCTTGTGATCTGTCTAATGTTTGGGTACTTGCCAGGTACTTGTGACTTGGATTGGCCACTGTTGGAAACAGGATGCTGGGCTTGATGGACCCTTGGTCTGAGCCAGTATGGCATATCTTAAGTTCTTATGACCATGCACCCTGGGCTGGCCCTTTTCCCTTGGCCGGCAATTCTGTGCATACCGGGCTTTACGCGTGTGGCTGGGCCTGTTGTAAAATGTGCGCAGTGCGCGCAAGACCCAGCCACATGCATAAACCCCGAAATTTACATGCGTAGCCCTTTGCAAATTTACTTGTCACTGCATAGTTAAGCTCTGAAATTCATTGCCAGAGGATAGGGTTACAGCAGTTAGTGTAAATGGGTTTAAAAAAGAATTGGATAAGTTCCTAGAGGAGACGTCCATAAACTCCTATTAACCAATAAGTTGTTTGGGATCTATTTAATGTTTGGGTACTTGTTACTTGGATTGGCTATTGCTGGACACATGATGCTGGGCTTGAAGTGTATCTGCTCATGCACAGGGGCTGAAATAAGGTATGTTAGCCTGAGCTGTTAAGTTGAATGAATCATAGAAACAATGTTTGGACACTGTGAATTAAAAAAAAAAAATCACATGAGCTGGATCTGGACTGGCTTGTGTACTACCAGTAAAGTTAGTAACCCTAGTCTGGGCATTTAATGGTACTTAAGGAGAAGAGTTTACTAATTAAGAAATTCAAATAAATAATAAAAATTAGAAGCAGGAATGCATTTGGTATGGATTTGCAGGTCAGATGTCATATGACATGATTGCTTTATGTGACAGTGTTTAGTAAAGATTCATACAATTCTTTGACCTGAAATATAATTTAGTTCCACGTGTGCTAGGCATATAGCATTAGGGTGAGTTTATCACTCTCAGACTTGCAAATGCAAAGTCTTGAAATGAAGCAGGAGGAGGCCTATCTCTAGTTCCTATATTATTAACTTCATAAATCTTGCCACCTGTCGCATTCACCAGATGGCACTATAAACGGACTTGTTTTCTTTTAACCTTCAGAGAACACTACGTGCTGCTAGGAATGAAAGTATACGAGAGAACCCTCTCGGTGAACTCTACTGTGTATTATGCTGTCTATTTATTTTCCATATTTGATATCTCACCTGTCATAACAAAGTATTAAGCACAGCACATTCAATACAGCAATATCACATTTAAAATAGAATTAAAGGACCTTCATTTTTGGTTTTTATATTTTTTTAAATTTTCCTGGGAATTTATCAGCGTTTATTTTGCCAAGAACTAAAACAGGAGAAAATCAGTGGGAAAAAATGTGACTCGTTATTTTTCTGGACAAATATCTGAGTTTATTTGGTGGACAGAAGCCAGGACTATAAAAGAATATTAATCAGATGCTCCCATCTCCTGCTTAGCATGTCCCTTTCTCTCCCCACGCTCCCAAGAGAATCTCCCTCTTCCCCACCACTGCCACAGCATTTATCCTGACTGGTGGTGGCTCCAGGTATCTCCTCTAGCCTTAGGCAGCAGCTTGCTGAGGTTCCTGCTCTGCACCACTGCAGGGGGCCTGCTGGGAAGTGTTTCTGGTGGGCGTGGCCTACTTCAAATGCTAAATGGCTGGTGCCGAGCAGCAGACACTCTGGCTGCTTGGTGGGAGGGGAAGCGGGACTTGGGACAGCACATCAGTGGCACTGGATGGAGAGCGCCTACACTGGTGGGCGGGACTTGAAACACTGCAGGTGTTTTGGTCCACGCTGGCTTCCAGCAGTTGCTGAAGGCCTTGAGATGCTGCATCTGCAGCTCTGGAGCTGCTCTTTAATCAGTCCAAAATCAGGGTGAAAATCAGTTTAAACCAACTGTCATTTTTTTTAAAAATCCAGGAATTTATGGGTGGAAATCAGTTTAAACTGAAAACGAAGGATCCTAAATAAAGCATAACATTTAAAAATGCCATAGAGGTCCATATTCAGTGCCATTCTTCTAGCTAAGTTCAGGCTTGATTGAAGAAAATTCTTGGATTTAAAATCCCTGCTGTGCTTATCACCTCTGAGATAGCTGGACAACATTTTATCTGGCTGAAACCTTGTTAAGTTATTTCCATGGGTGGGGTAGGGTGGGATATTCAAAGGCAGAGCCACTTATCTGGCTCAGTCAGCCAGACAAACCTATAATTCCAGTGTTGCCTGATAATATAGTACTAAAGAGCAGCCCTAAAGCTGGTTGGATAAACTTATCTGACTAACAGGCCGATACAGTACAGTGCTCTCCGACGGAGCGCACTGTTAACCTGCCCTTGGACACATGTTTTCCCTTACCCCTTATTCAGTAAGGGGAGGAAAACGCGCGTCCAACCCGCAGCACCTAATAGCGCCCTCAACATGCAAATGCATGCAAATGATGGCCCTATTAGGTATGCCCGTGTGATACAGTAAGTAAAATGTGCAGCCAAGCTGCACATTTTACTTTAAGAAATTAGCGCCTACCCAAAGGTAGGCGCTAGTTTCTGCCAGCACCGGGAAAGTGCACAGAAAAGCAGTAAAAACTGCTTTTCTGTGCACCCTCCGACTTAATATCATGGCGATATTAAGTCGGAGGTCCCGAAGTGTAAAAAAAGTTAAAAAAATTTTTTTTTAAATGGGCTGGCGGCTGTCAGGCCGAAAACCGGACACTCAATTTTGCCTGCGTCTGGTTTCCGAGCCTGTAGCTGTCAGCTGCCGCTCCGGGTCAAAAGGAGGCACTAGTGTCCCTAGCGCCTCCTTTTGCCCGTTTCTACCGCACCACCTAATTTACATACTGAATAGTGCACACCGGGAGAGCGGGCGTTCGTCCGCTCTCCCACGGACTTTACTGAATCGGCCTGTAACTTAGTGATAGGTGCCTATGTCCAGCAGCGCAGCTTTACTTAGCTGGATACATTTGTAACCCTTAGTGGGGTATTTTAAGTCCCAAGGGCACACAATTTTATTGATATCTTCTGGAGCTTCTCCAGCTAACCATTCACTCCCACGCTGACTTTTAATCCCTGGGGAGGACTCTTTTTAGCGGGGGAGGGGAGCTCTCGTTTATGGCCCAGATGATGAAAAGAGGTCACCAGTGTGCGTGCTGTACTTTAAGTGCTCCTCATGAGGTGAGAGAGGCTGTAACAATAATTAGACAGGACCAGGTCTGGGTGTTAAAATAAAGTTTACTGATTCTTAAATTAAAGCCCATTTATCCAAATTGATGAGTGTGCATCTGAGGGGGGGGGGGGGTTTCTATGTAGGTAGGTGTCCTGATTACAGAGCTCTGGGTAGAGCCCTTGGTGATTTTAAATGTGCTTACTCTCCCAGGGCTGTCTCATGAATCCTAGTGAGAGGGTTCCCTTTTAACCGCAAAACTCCTACCTTTAGAGATCTTCTTTCCCAGCCTGTCCTGATTCCTTGGGTGGAAATCCGGATGGGATCTCCTTCTCTTCTTGTACTTTCTTCCTTTGATTATGCTGTTCTTTATTCCTCAGCTGTTACTTCAGGTGATTTCTCTTGTGGAAAAATCTGGGGCCAGACTATTAATCCTGCGCTGAATCCCAATGGGGAAGGGGGATCCAAAAACCTCCCCACTAATCTTTAGTTCCAAAAATTACTTTAACTCCTAATCTGGATACCTTCTCTGCCCTCCCTGTCTCTCGCAGCAGGATCCATCATTGGTGCTTGCCTACCTAAGGAGTAGAATAGGCTCCCAGGTCTTTGGTCCCCTGAAGAGAGCCCCTTCGCCCCAAAGGGGTATCGGGCTTAAAAGTCTATCTCACTGCCCAAAGCAGCAGGAGGAAGCTGCAGGGCCACAATAATTTTGTTTAAAAAGTTTCTAAATACTCATTTCTCATACAGAAATTTGTAGAGCATCCGTTCCCCTCTCTTTGCTCTCACACTGGAGCCCTACTTGAGAGCTAATTAAAATCTGCTAAATAAAGCTGCAGTAATTAGGACGGCTGCTGGGCGGGAGTGGTGTCCAGTCTGCTCTTCTGGATTCTGTCTGATAAAACCATGCTGGATGTGAGGGGTCACACGTGCAGCTGCAGAAATGGCTCTGCCTCCGAAGGAAACAGTTTTTCCGGCTGCTCATTAGAATGTAACACAGTAGATGATGCCATAAAAAGACCAACTCACCCGTTTTTCTTGTCCTCGGTGCCAAAAAATGTATCCCAGCTGCCAGGCACAGAGCGTTATTGCCCATAGAATATCACTCCAAGGCAGGTTTTGTTGTCCTTCTAGGTAACTGAGAATCCAAGATCCCCTTTTTTATTTCATAGCCAGTACCCCTCCTCTCACATTTTCTAACCATAAGGTCCCACAATAATCCCAATAGCCACCAATACCAATGAAAAGATCTCTTGGGTCTCCACTAGGTGGCCCCAGTTCCCTGCTGTTGGGTTAGCGTGTTTTCGGAGTGCTCTTCTAGTTTAGGCCCTCAGCCTAGATCAGGAACGAAGAGGCACGGCCTTGTCAGCTCCTGGTTCAGGGCTGGCAGGAAAGCTGAGTGAGAGAAAGATTTTTCCCATTTTTCCTGAGCTATGGAGTCCTTTTTCCTTAAGGCCTGTATCTTTCTGGCAGGCTGTTTTCCCTTGTCCAGGGAACTCAGGAGGGAGCTGTATAACTTTTCACCCCGTCTAAGAGGAGGTTGCAGTAACCATCAAGATGAAGAGACTAGATTTTTGTCTACCTGAGTTGGGAAGAAAGATTTTTCTGCCCCTGTCCTTAACCAGAGCTGGAAGCTTTAAGAACCTTCTAGGTAGAAGCCTTTCCCCCTGGATTGAAGAGGATTGAAGAGCAGCTGGAAGCCCCCCCCCCCCCCCCCCAACGGAGTTTCCACCCTGGGATACAGAACACAGGATGGAGTTCAGAAGTGCCTTTTGGACTTCGGGTACTGTGGGGAAGGGGACATACATTGAGGTTTGGATAATCCAGCCAGGTCGGGACAATTATCCTTCCACTCCATGGATGATATTCAGGTTCCAGGCCCCTATACTGAGGGACACTTCCACAGAGGGAGAGACATCTTAAATCTGCACTCTCAATTGGCTAAAGAACCTGGATGTAGTTGGGCACTGCCTTATTTAGTCATCTTAATTCTTTTGAAATCAATCACAGCATGGGGTAGATCTTAAAAAAGTACTCGCAATCGGCACAAACAAAAGTACACCAGATTTTATAAGATACGCACGTAGCCGCCCGTATCTTAGAAAATCCGGGGTCAGCGCGCGCAAGGCTGCGCAAAATCGGCAGCCTGTGTGCGCCGAGCCGCGCAGCCTGCCTCCGTTCCCTCCGAGGTCGCTCCGAAATCGGTTCGGCCTCAGAGGGAACTTTCCTTCCGCGTCCCCCCACCTTCCCCTCCCTTCCCCTATCTAACCCACCCCCCAGCACTACCTAAATCCCCCCCTACCTTTGTTGTGCAAGTTACGCCTGCTTGAGGCAGGCATAACTTGCGCGCGCCGCCTTGCCATCCCCCGGCACAGGCCGCAGTGCCGGGGGACTTGGGACCGCCCTCCCGGCCTGCCCCCAAACCGTCGCCACGCCCCCGGTCCCGCCTCGGACTGCCGACACGCCCCCGGACATGCCCCGGACTGCCGACACGCCCCCCCCCGGACATGCCCCCTCCCGCCCCTTTTACGAAGGCCCGGGACTTACGCGCGTCCCGGGGCTTTGCTCGCGCCGGCGGCCTATGCAAAATAGGTGCGCCGGCGCACGAGTGCCCTGCGCACGTAAATCCGGCAGGGCTTTTAAAATCTATCCCTATACTTTTATTTGAATACCTATCTAGTGAGTCTAGCCTGGTTTGTACATGTACCAGCCCCAAAGAGACAGATTAACACACAACTGAAAGTGGATTGCTTTTCTTACCTGGGTCTAGAAGAACAGCCTTCTCCCCCAGTAGGCAAGAACCCACCCCTTGGGACAGGAATATGGGGAAAGGACCAGTTGGCGATAGTCCCCAAAATATAAATCCTTTTATGGACCTTTAGGATTTAGTCCATCCATTAAAAAGGGTTTACACCAGCACAGCTGTTATCCAAACATTCGGTCTTCATGGTCCCTGTGCTCTTTCCAGATGGCACCCCAACACCATCATCTTCTTTTGAAATGGTCTGGAGTTTCTCCTGACAGCAAATTGTATATTGTCAAAGTGACACTGCATGGACATGCAATGGCACATGTGTACACTAGGAAGTATACTAACTGATATGTACACTACAATTCTGTTTATAGAAACACAGCAAGAAGGATGCCATCAAAGTAGTTATGGTGGACATATTGATTATGGATTTATTTTTATTTTATTTATTTATTTATTTAGGCGTTTTATATACCGTCGTTCCAGAGTAAGATCACAATGGTTTACAAAATTATCATTCATATTCATGTTTAACAATCACAGTCTGAATTTAATTATTTTCTTTTACAAACTTGAATTCAAGTTGAGCTACAGTACCATACGAATTTCCCTACCTCAGCAAGCTTACAATCTAAGGGCCTCATTTACTAAGCCTTTTTCCCATAGACACAAGACTGGGAGAAAAGTCTTAGTAAATCAGGCCCTTATAAGTTGGTATCTAAGGCAATGGAAGGTGGAGCGACTCGCCCAGGACAAACAGCAACAGTGGGAAAAGGAGGATTTGAATGCTGACTTCCCTGGTTCTGCTCTAATCACTAGGCCATTCCTCCTCTCTACTTCTAAAATGAAGTGCTAATGTTATCTTCTATAGCATTTTAATGAGGCTTTGCATTCTGATGATTTTGCTTCTCATTTTTAATAATTTTGCATATTAACGCTAAGAAGTTAGATCCTTGGTCGGTCACACACAATTGCTTGCTGTTCTAGAGAGGATCAGTCAATCTTCTTGTTTCGGTTTGAATCCCTTTATTACTGTATCATAGAGGAAAGCAAAAGCAGAAATGCTTGCAAAAGGATCCAATCGCTATAAAAGCTTTGAATCATGAGCTTCTCAAAAGACTCACTACTTCACTTAGTTGTCATCATATTTATTTTAACACAGCGAATGCAAATACCTTGACCTACTCTGCTACGTCTGTGTGACAGTCCTGTATGAAATATATGCATTTTGTTATTAGAAAAGTCCCACAGAGACACAACAGCCGATTTAAGGATGTAAATTGCTATTTTTATTTACCCATGCAACTTGCTGTGAAAACGGCCCCATCCTCAGCGCAGCTAATTGTCCGCCCTTTCTTTCACAATGTGCAGACTTTTAACCATATCCAGAGGAGGTGTTTCAGGGGCCTGGAAGTTAGAGAAGGAAAAAGTATGCTGTAGCTAGGGACCTTCATTTTCGGTTTTAGTGTTCTTTATTTTTCCTTGGGAATTTATCAGGGTTTACTATGACAAGAACAAAAACAGGAGAACATCAGCTGAAAAAAAAAAAAGAAAGACTCATTAGTGTTCTGGATAAATATCGGAGTTTATTTTTGTGGATAGAAGCCAGGAGAATAAAATATTATTAAGCAGATTCTCCTACTCGCCCACTCAAGCAGCATCCCCTTCTCTACCTCCATCTCCTGCCTAGCATGCCCCTCTCTCTCTCTCCTTCCCTGCTGAGAATCTCCCTCTTTTCCCCCACCCCACTCCCCACACACACTGCAAGAGCATTTATCCTTACTGGTGGTGGCTCCAGGCTTCTTCTCTCTCCCTCCGCAGCAATGCGTACTATGGCTGTCGTGCTCTGCAGCCCTGCACGTCTGCTTTTATGCAGGGCCAGGGAGCCTGGTGGAAAGTGCCTGCTTGAAATGCATTCACGGCACCAGACAGCAGGCACGTTGCTTAAGGGGGTGAGGAGGCAGGCCTGCATCTGTAGCTCTGGAGCAGCTTTTTGATCAGCCTAAAAGTAGGGTGAACTTCGGTTTAAACTGTTTGTCACCTTTGGAAATATCTGGGAATTTATGAGTGGAAATTGGTTTAAATTGAAAACAAAGGATCCTAGCTGTAGATTGCCTTTTCACATCTACCCGTGTACTTTTCAAGCAAAATTCAACTCACCCATAGAGCTGACGTAATTCATCGCATGCACTTTGTACCCATGGTAATTTTCAAAATGAAAGTCCTCGCATGCTTTCCCTTTGAAAATTAGTGCAATGACAGCAGGTGAAAAGTGTATGTGGACTTTGCACCAATGTGGGCAATTTAAAAATTTCACCGAGAATGTGATGGAAGATGAGGACCATAAGTCTACCTAATCTACTGCCTTGTTCAGTGCTATAGACTCCAGTTTTTCACTGGCTTTTCCTTCCTTCACTTGTTTGCAAGAGAGAATCCTCTTGAATTTAGTTACTGTTTTTGCTCTGTAACCACACAGAGAGGGTACATAAAATGTGAGAGGATCTGGCACCCATTTGTGGCCAAGTATCTCGGAAAGGTTGAGTAAGAAAATGGTCAAATAGATGATGTAGTAGACCAGGCCCAGAGAAAAAGACTACCTTCCCGAAGATGGACTGCGAAATTTTCACACTCACTCTCTTCCCATCTGCAGTGCTGTCAATTTAGCAATTTTTTTATCAATACATCCAGTGACTTTTTTAAGCTGATGGTGACTTTTGAATTGAAAATTCGTCAGGGAGCTAATTTAGGGGCTGATACAGTACAGTGCGCTCCGACACAAGCCCCGGGACGCGCGTAAGTCCCGGGGGGCTTCGCTAGGGGGCAAGTGCATGTTGATGGCCCTATTAGGTATTCCCGCGTGATTCAGAAAGGAAAATGTGCAGCCAAGCCGCACATTTTACTTTCAGAAATTAGCGCCTACCCAGAGGTCGGCGCTAATTTCTTCGGGCACCGGGAAAGTGCACAGAAAAGCAGTAAAAACTGCTTTTCTGTGCACCCTCTGACTTAATATCATGGCGATATTAAGTCGGAGGTCCCGAAAGTTACCAAAAGTAAAAAAAAAAAAAAAAATTTAAGTCGGCCCGTGGCTCACGGGTTGAAAATCGGACGCTCAATTTTGCCGGCGTCCAGTTTCTGAACGCGTGGCTGGAAGCGGGCTCAAGAACCAACGCCGGCAAAATTGAGCGTCTGCTGTTAAACCAGCTGACAGCCACCGCTCCTGTCCAAAAGGAGGCGCTAGGGACACGCTAGTGTCCCTAGCGCCTCCTTTTACCTGTTTTTATCGCCGGGCGTAATTTGCATACTGAATCACGTGCACAGCAAAGTGGACTTTACTGTATCGGCCCGTTAGTGATTTCTTTAAACAAGTTAGCAACAAATCTAGCAATTTTCTCACCGGTCTAAATTTTGCATCAGAGCATGTCTGGAAGAAAGAGTGAGACCTCTGGCTAGAGTGCTGCAGAAAAGTACCAAAGAGTAGAGATGTGCTTTGGCATCAAATTTCATGTTGGGCTTCATTTCGGGGGCCCCCCAAGGGAATTTCATTTTTCCCATGGTTTGGGGGGGTTTTTTTGGGGGGGGGCCCCGATTTTCACTAATTCTGCCACGTTAATGCACACTATCGGGGAGTTGGTGCGCACTAAAGCAAAAATGAATTTTTTCCGAAATTTCTGAAAAATTTCAATCGTTTTTCAGTTTTCCCAAACCATTCCGAATTAGGCAATTTCACTGGAATTGCCTAATTCAGGAAAAACGATTGCACATCCCTACCAAAGAGTGACTTCTTCTCTGGCTAGAGTGTCAGGCTGGTCCTCCGCTCACCCTAGCACCTGACTCCTCCTCCACCCAGGCAGGTTGCCTCCGGGACCTGGTTAGGGCTGCTGGTTCAGTCTCTCTTCCTTCATCAGATGCACTTAGGGGCCAGGGCCAGGCAAACTTGGGAATTGGCAATATGGGATCCTGCTCTTAGAGAACAGCAGCTGCTTCCATTTCTGTCTGTGAGACCTTATTATTATTATTGCTGTCATCGCTGTGGCAATCATAGTATTTTTAATGCTAGTATTTCAGTGAGTCCGGACACCCACCTCTGCACAAGTAGAAATGTTTGAGGGGATAGAGACATGAGACACATTTTTAGAATTGTACTTTGCAATGTTTCAAACTGTATCCTGTTCTGAAGTAGCCATTCCCACCAACCAATGGTATGAGGGAACTAGGAGTAGAGGGTTAGGACACAGGCTGACACAGCTATTAAGAAAGAGCTGTGGATGAATGATGGGGGTCTGCCTCTGCCTCCACTGCATAGGAAGGGGGGGGGGGGAAGAAGGGTGATTCTAGGTCCCAGAAGAGCAATGAGAAGTAGCCACACCACCAGCACTTGCACATGTGGACAGCTCGCTGGCTGAATCTGCAGTAAGTGCACCCAGCACGTGGAGAGAGGGGTGGCAATTTGGCACTGAGTGAGTCAGTGTGTGTCAGGCTTTGAGCTAGGGTTGCATTTTCAGCAGCATTCTGCCAGCATCTCTGTGGAGTGGGACCACATGAAAGAATAAACCTACCTTTGTTGGCGTGCAGATTTACGCCTGCGGAAAGCAGGTGTAAATCTGCACGCGCCAGCGGGCTGCTGGCGTGCCATCACCCAACCCGGGGGCTGGTCCGGAGGCCTCAACAATGCCCCCAGGCCGGCGCCACGCCCCCGGGTCCGCCCCCGAAATGCCGCGTCACTCGCGGCACGCCCCCAACACGCCCCTCCATGCAAGCCCCAGGACTTACGCTCGTCCCAGGGCTTGCGCGCGCCGCCGAGCCTATGGAAAATAGTCGTTTGCCAACCAATCAGCTGTTGAACCAGTTGCCAATTAATGAGACAACCATACTGCCAGCCAGTGCCAGACACACTCACACATGCTCTTTCAGACACTCTCTTTGTGTCTGAAAGTGTCTGTGTGGGTGTCTTTTTCTCTGACATAGAAAGGCACCTACCCACACACAAACGCTCTCGCTATGTGAAACAGCAAAGACACATCTATACACTGAGCGTGAGTATGTGGGTGTCTTTGTGTCAGAAAGGCAAGCAACAGTCACAGAAAGGGGTGGGGTGAGCCAAGAGCAAGTACCTGTGCAGTTTTGGGGAGGCTTCTGGCAGCTGGCTGTGGAACCAGTGAGTCTCCTGGAGAGTGGGTTTGCCAATAAGGGATGGGAATTGGAAAGGGAGGGGCTGACAACAAGCAAAGGTCACCCACCCACACATTCCCTCAGACACACACATTCTGTCATTGTGCTGCTGCTCGTGCTCACTCAGGTCGATACAGTAAGGCCGCGTTAGAAAGAGTGCGGCAGTGCCGGGCACACCCTCGTTTGCCGCACGCACAGTTCTATTCACATACCGCTCGATACACTATTTAAATTGCTTGCAAATGCAAGCCGCGTCTGCGAAGCGTTAGGCGAAGCGTTAGGCCCGCGTAACCCATTTTACTGTATAGGCGCTTAATACAGCGCCTGTACAGTATCCTGGGTGCGCTGGTACCTGTCATTTCAAATGTCATTTCAACTGACATTTGAAATGACAGGTACCAGGAAGTGGATGGTTCCCCTCCTCCCGAAGCAAGGCCCTGCGCCTTGCTTCGGGAAGTGTAAAAAAAGTAAACTTACTGGTGGGAGCCGGCGGGCGCGCGTTCAAGGCGGCAGCGAGTTCATCGAGGCGGGATCTGGCAGGCACGCGTGCTGTCATCGAGGCGGGAGCCGATGGGCGGGTGGGCGCGCGTTCATCCAGGCGGCAGCGGGAGCCGGCGGGCGCGCGTTCATCCAGGCGGCGGCGGGAGCCGGCGGGCAGGTGGGCGCGCGTTCATCCAGGCGGCGGCAGGAGTGCGTTCATCCAGGCGGCGGCGGGAGCCGGCGGGCGCGCGTTCATCCAGGCGGCGGCGGGAGCCGGCGGGCACGCGTTCATCCAGGCGGCGGCGGGAGCCGGCGGGCGCGCGTTCATCCAGGCGGCGGCGGGAGCCGGCGGGCAGGTGGGCGCGCGTTCATCCAGGCGGCGGCAGGAGTGCGTTCATCCAGGCGGCGGCGGGAGCCGGCGGGCGCGCGTTCATCCAGGCGGCGGCGGGAGCTGGCGGGCGCGCGTTCATCCAGGCGGCGGCGGGAGCCGGCGGGCGCGCGTTCATCCAGGCGGCGGCGGGAGGGTGGGCGCATGTTCATCCAGGCGGAGGGAGCCGGCGGCGAAAGCGGCCTCCAGCAGCCCCCGCCGGCAGTGAATGAATGCACGCCGTGTACGCCCGTGCACTGCCTTGAGCACCGAAATTGCACGGGCGTACACAGGCATGCATTCATTCACTGCCGGCGGGGGCTGCTGGAGGCCACTTTCGCCGCCGGCTCCCTCCGCCTGGATGAACGCACGCCCGCCGGCTCCTGCCGCCGCCACCTGGATGAACGCGCGTCCGCCGGCTCCCACCGCCTGGATGAACGTGCGCCCGCCGGCTCCCGCCTCCACCGCCTGGATGAACACGCATTCATTCACTGCCGGCGGGGGCTGCTGGAGGCCGCTTTCGCCACCGGCTCCCTCCGCCTGGATGAACGCCCGCCCGCCGACTCCCGCCACCGCCGCCTGGATGAACGCGCGCCCGCCGGCTCCTGCCTCGATGACTGCCCGCCCGCGTGGAGATGGGGGATTCGGAAAGTGACATCCAAGGTATTTATAACAACTTTACCAACAACTTGTTTTAAGTTCATTTAAGGAATCGCATGTGTAGTGCAATGATTCACAATATCATTTAAAAAAAAAAAAAAAAGGGGGGGGGGCTAGCCGACAATAATAAAATAGACATGGACAGTAACTAAGAGATTAAAAGCTGTCCTTTCATATATTTAATGGTTTAAAGGTTTTTAGGTTTTCTTTTGAGGGAAAGTTTGCCCTCTACCCTTAACCCTTGCCTCTAACGCAGGGGTAGGGGTAGGTGGTAAGTTAGCAGGTTAAACGCGGGGCAAAATGGCAGGGTAAAATAGCGATAGTCGGGGCGCGCGTTACTGTATGGGAGGGAATAGCTAATTCGATCGTTTACATCTGATATACATGCTGCGGGCGGAAGGGGTTACCCGTTGATTTAAAGAGGCGGTAAGGATGGATTAAAGGGGATAGTGTATCGCGGGTTGGACTAACGCGGCCGAAAAGTGAGTAGAAAGCCGGTTAGGAGCGGGGTAACCGCGGCCCCACTTTACTGTATTGAGCTGAGTGCCCCTATTCCAGTACTGCCTGACACATCATTATGTAGTTTTTTTTGTTCCACCCCTCCCTGACCAGACAACGCCCCCGGCCCGCCCCTTTTTCAGGGTCTGTCACCTGTGCGTATACCAGGGTTTATGCACGTGGCCGGGTCCATTATAAAATATATGCTGTGCACACAAGGCCCCGGCCACACGCATAAACCCCGGTGTTTACATGCATAGGCCTTTGAAAATTTGGCCTACTGTGGGCGGAAGATAACAGTGTGAATGGGATAGTATCTCTTTTCATTTTACTACATTTAGGTTAGTAGTTGACTTCATAAGACAACCTGGTCAAGAGTTACTGGTTCCTATCTATGCTCTCAAGCCAAGCTAGCTAGCTATGGTCTCAATCTATTAAAGCTTTTCATGCTCAGGATACTATAGAAACATCGCTCTCTAACAGTGTTACCAAGTTCCACCCACAAGCTACAGCATCTAGATAATAAAGAGTAAAGAGTGCAGCCTCCTCTAAGCTGCACCCATGCACGGGAAAGGTTCTGCACTCCTGTATGCGTGCAGTTCTAAGCTACACACGTGCGCTTGTGTATAACCTTTCCTGCGGGTGCGCACAGCTCATTCATTCCCACCCCCCTCCCCCCAAGAGAAGGAAGCCTGGTTGGTCTGTGGTGGAGCCCATCCCGCCATGGCCCAAAGTGAAGAAGAAGCCGGCGGGGCCATGGTAGGACCCATCCTGCCACAGCCCAAAGTGAACAAAAGGTCTGCGGGGCTGTGGCGCTGTCCATCCCGCCATGGCACAAAGTGAAGAGGCCAGGGGGCCGTGGTGAGGCGTATCCCACCAAGGCCGGAAGAGGATGTTCATTGGCTGTTTTGACATTTATTCTTTTTATTATGAAAACTGTTTATATCTCTGCTTTTATTGCTTGATGTCTTGAGAGGAATGATGATGTTTCTGTTTTTCCATTGTTGCATTGCATAACACAGTAGGGCTTGTGGTTTCCAGTGCAGTTTTTGTTGGCACATTTCTATTCCATAGTTGGTGAGGGTCTGTCTATGTTTTAAAGGTCAACTTCCTGTGCAACTTTAATTCTCGCTGTGAAAATGATGGTACTTATCACTAGTTTTATGGCATTATGGTGCTCATTATGGTCCTCATTTCTAATTTAAACAGAAGTTTGCACTTTTAGTAGATTAGGTGATTATTTTAAAGGATTAGGTAATCTTCCCTTTAAGGATTGGGTTGCTGTGAGCATAAATTTGATAGTTTTTATTGCATCAAAGAAAGTAGTGCTCACAGGGTAATCTAGGAGTGTGTTCTAGGGCACATGGCAGCAGCAAATTTTCTAATGCACCACCAACTTCAAGTCACCCTACCCCCCTGGTTGACATGTTGGCAACAATGGAACTGAGATGGACATTGGCCTTTATTATGAGCTGCACTAATACACTGAGCAAGATATCCTTTTAAAGCCTGATAGTCTTCTGTGTTAGCTGAAAGAGTTTTATGCTGTTGCAGTACTATTGGGGTTTTACATTCACATCTGTCCCTCAATGCCTATTAGAGTGGCTATTAGCATGGTGAAATGCCTCCAGTCAGGTAACCATCCTGGCTATCTCCTTCCACAACTTGTAAGTTAGCAGTCTGGACTTCTCCCTGGACTCTTGCCCTAGGAGGGGGGGAGCAGTGCCCCCAGACCAGGTCATTCCCCTGTACATTGAAAAAGATGTTGCAGATCGACTGGCTCAGGGTAGTAGCTACCTCTATGCTTTTTGCTGCCTGTGATCTCCCTTCCACATGCAGCACTTCTGGCTGAAGAGAAAGGATTTCTCCCATCAGACCATCTCCATTGCCTCCCCTCCTCTTCCTTCCTACCTCTAATGCCTTCTCCACCCTCCATTAGCGCCCCACAGTTTTCTATCACCACGTTAGGTTCAAAGGGGTTCAAAGAGTAGTTCTGATAGGCATTTATGGTAGACCTGAAGAGCTACTGTTTGATAAGGTATTTAGCAACTGGGGGGGCTAACTCAATTTACTGGAGTGTGATACCATGGCTGTGATGGGTGTTACTCCAGAAACATTACTGCAGCTAGACCTATTCATCTTACTATTTTAGGATCTAGAGGAATGTCAGTGGATTTACCAGGCAGAGTAATTCTGATAGGATTCCCTTCACTAAACTGCACTAATTTGGCTTACAGGCCACACCAGTAGTCATCTAAAATTACCTTACAAATAAAAAATCTGAAATATCCTTCCTGAGCAAAATTATAATGAACTGTAGGATATGAAGTAAAACCGATTTTCTTAAAATGATACAATACATTTGTAACCAAGTTGCCAAATTAGGATCATCAGCTACAAATCATCAGGTGAAAAAAAGAAAAGCTTGCTGTGGAGTATTATACAAACAGATACACTGCTGTAGGTTTTTCTTGCCAACAAAACATCCCCAAAGAACTGAGCGTTTCACTGTTCTTATCACTCACACTAAGTCCTTATACACAAAATGAATACAATGAATGATTTCTTAGAAATGTGCATTACAGTACTACTGGACCTGTCTAATGATCTGGGGAAAAAAAAGCCTTGTCCCACCACTGCTTTGGATTGGCTGATAGATGTCCCACCCCCATTATCAAACACAGCTCTGAGAAAGAGCAGACAGGTCCTTGACCCACTGGTGCAGTGCAGCTACCCAATATATATTCTTCAGGATCACTGCATGTAATGACACAGCAAAACTCACAAGACAGTACTTGAAACACACATTTTTAATAGTACAAGATTTAAATAAAACTCATTTTAATCAGATACATTATTCTAAAAAAACAAACAAACAGGCTTGTTTTTAAAATTCTAAACAACAAAAATCCAAGAACTAGCAAGGCACAGGTATAAAGAGAAGAGGTATGTTCAGTCAGAGAATGGTGATGAGAGAGCAAAAGCTGGAATACAGGCAGTGTGCTTAAAAAAAAAACCTAACACTTTGGTCCCACTGTTTTTCGTTTCCATTGAAAAATATTACAATATATATTGTGGTATGATTACAGCCATCTTATCTTAAAAAAAAAAAAAAAGTTAAACTCTTTAAGTAGTATTCGGAATATATTAGTGTTGAAATAATTATACATATTCTTTAAAAAGGTCTCACTATTTTTTTAAATAGCATGTGCATTGAGTATATGTGTGTTTGCACACATGCACAGTCAAAAATTAAAGGGCTCCAACGTAAAACTATTTTTTTAAAAAATCCTTGACCAGAACATGAATTAGGACAGCAGTGGGGCTGGACCTGCCACCTGGAATTTTTAAGCAAGTAGAAGCAATCAAGATGTGCAATACACTAACACTATGTTAAAACATCATTGTGGATTCATCCATTCTCCTCAGCTCTAGGGGTCCTGGCTTACTGAAAACTCTGGTAAATTAAATGTGCAGGCAAAACAAATTGTAAGAATCCCTTACACGTTGGGGATCGGCTCATATAAGGACGTTATGATACACGAGCGTTCAGGGCCTCATCGATTCAGTCTTCGGATGTCTCTGCAGAAGTGTAAAAGGGAATAAAAGCTAATCCTTCCATCCTGCTGCAGGGGCACTTTAGGCCCTGAAGGCTCACAAGGAACATCTGAGCATGAAGAATTTTCTGAAGACTGAAAGACTGGTCACAAGCTACAAAGTATTCTGGGATCAAATACAGCAACAAACATTTTTAATCCCTTACACTTAAAAAAAAAAATAAGTTAATACCATGGTTTTTTACTTTTACACACTAAACATCCACAAGACAGATGTGCTGATTACCGATTGGAACAACTTCCATAATTACGGGATTTTGACATCATCACAGGTCCGAACAAACATGTTCAAAGACAGGAACTGTTACAGAAATGTATCAGTAAAGGTAGACTAACAATTAACAGGCACCAACAGCACTCATCTCAAGTGTAAGGGGATACAAAGGTTTCCAGTTACAGCGCAGTACTGTTCCTTCTTAAATTACCCTAAGGGCCAGTGGTCCCTATTCCAGTCTTAGAGGGAGCCATGGCAACTCTGGTTTTCAGGATATCCCCCATGAATATTCAAAAGATATATCTGCATCAAGAGAGGCACTGCATGCAAATCTCTCTCATGGCTATTCATTGTGAGCATGCTGAAAACCCCAGAGCTCCTCTAGGACTGGGGTCCACTGGGTCACTAGTGCCAGCTGCAGGGATGCTCACACTACAGAAATGTTCCTTTCTTATTCTGAAATCTGGCCCCATGCAAAGCATCGTCCTGATACCTTTGAAAATCAGTGCAATCATTACCATTCAGGTAAATTCTTTCCTGGTTCAAACTGCAGAGCTAAGTGAGCGATACAGTGCAGATGTTTGCTGGTATTTTGACCACAGCAGCATGTTAAGCAGATAAACCCATCAAGTGAGTTTCAGGAATGCCATGCCATTTTCTTGTAAAGAAAAGGGAGTTAATAACAGTACATCATTTGTATATTTGCTCATGTGTAAGTAAAGCACTGAGTCTACCCTTAGTAACATGGAATTGTATCGGACAGTGGCCATGTAAACATGAAATATGCTTCATACTGCACATGTGATGACAATGCATACAAGTCACAATGACTGATACAGTTATAAGATCTGATGACAAACAGCAAGGAGCAGGCAGCACATCTGCTCAGGGAGGGTTCCTTCTCAGCTTCTTATTAACGTTAAGAACTCTTCGCGTGTTTTTGGATCCTCTCGGAATACACCCAACATAGTGCTAGTTACTGTCTTGCTGTTCATTTCTGCACTCCTCGCATCACCATGCACATGTGTCTAGGAGAGGGAGAAAGAATACTTAATGCAAATCTAGAACAAGCTTTAGGCACCAGATGACCTGTTTCAGATACTTTTAAAGTTCAGTGCTGTGCATGTGAATTGTACAAGTAAGGGAGACTTCAACTCAAGCACATCATCCTCCATCTTTCCTGGAGGCACATGCCACACTGATATCTGATGTAAAGAGCAGCCTTTCACTGCAGTGCTGTGATGTGTGCATTTTCTGCCTGGAGGGTCAGGTTTGTTTGTTTTACCTATGACAGAGCACTGGGGCTGAAAACCCTTTTTATGCTTTTCAACATATGGAAAGTTGAAAAGAATTATATAAAAAGGGGTCCCTGGGTCTGCCTCGCCTTCTAGGGGACAAAACTCTTCTGAGAAAGGACAGACAGTCACCAAAACTGATTGCTAGAAGATGGCTGAAACTAAAAACATTGGCTCAAAGAGCAAATACACCCAAAGAATCTCCATTGGGAGGATGAAACTGTGAAATGCTGACAGGAGAAAAAAAACCTGACGCATCTGGCGAGGAAGGCATGCAGACAAGTGTCTGCATGCCTTCCTCGCTTGTTCTACGGAGGAACTGGGGACCATACTTCAGTAAACTGCTATTATGCGTTATAGGATTTGGTCTCTATATGTTTACCACTTCCCCCTTTTCACGGTGCTTCCCTTTCTTTTTCTCTCTCTTCCCCTCTGCTTCGTGATCTGCTTCTCTCAATCCTAGATCCTTTTGCTGATGCTTATGCTCAACGTTCACCACACCATATGTGAAGTTTAGGGATATTTAAAGTTAACATGCATAGTGGTTGTAAAGTGACCCCTAAATTGACTCGTCCAAACTGTCACTGCTTCCTTATATGCAAACTGAAGAAAAAGCTCTCCATCTTATTAAGTTTGCATTTGATTATAGAAAAGGTTATGACAGTATCCTAGCATAACAAACCAATTTATTTTTCTGTACGCAAAGGCACAGTGATTGCAGAATACTATTGTATATACACCTGCTTGGAGGAAAAAAGGTTTTAGAAAATTATTTCTATCATTGTTTTAAGATGTGTATGCCAGCTTTCAGGGATTTCTGAGGAGACCTTTCTCTTAGAAGCCTTCCAGTATAGGGCCCAGCAGCAAGTAAAGGGTAAATGGGAATGCAGGACTTGGATGCAGCTTAATTATGATAGAAGGTGGAGCTATATTTAAAAAAAAAAAAAAATCTTACAGCTTCTGAAGTATTCTATAGTAGCACTGTACACATATACATGACTGGGCACTAGGGATGTGCATTTGTTTACAACGAATGTGTTATCTGCAACAAATAGGTCCTTATTCGTTTGATTCAGGGGTCCACGAAACGCATGGCAATCCCCCACGAATGAAACATATCATATTAGTTTCATTCGTTTGGTTCGCAGTGCTTTCTTAGTAGCCTTTTGAAATAGGAGAAGGCCATGAGGGAGTATCCATAGCAATAACCAGCCCTTTCCTGCGAGTCATAAGTGACCTCACAGCCCTGTCATAGAGTGAGTCAGACAGGTTGGCAAGGAGACCAGAAAGCATTTTTCAAATTCAGCCAATCGCTGCTCTCAGTGCTCTGTGATGCTGTTTCTGCTGTATTTCTACCTTAAGCAAGCATAGCACACAGTGCACTTTCTTCTAGGCTTCTGGTTGAGAAGGTTGTTGCTTTTGAGCTGTCCGAGTGTCTCAAATCTTTATTCAATTGCTACTTTGCCACAATTCATTTTCCATTGCTGAAAAAGATATTTGTTCGTTTTTGCTGCTGTGCCAGCCAGGCTTTTTTTTTTACTGCACTTTTTTTTTTAATTGAACTCAGACTGTCTCTCTGTCTCTCACACTGAGACAAGCTGCCAGCAGTGGCATTTTGCTGCTGATCTTAACCCCTTGGGGTAGGTTGCAGGCAGAGTTTGGGTGGTATGGGTGGGAGATAGTGTGAGAGTATCAGTGGCTGTCTGCCAAACAACAAGCAGCAGCACTGTAGGAATTGGGCTTGCTCAGGCCATGTGGGAGGCATTCCCCGCCCAAGAGGGATCCACTGCCCCAGTCAGACCAAACTCTTAGCGGTTTCACACCCTCTTAAACTCAAATCATTTTTCTAATTCAGCCAATCAGCTGCTCTCAGTGCTCTGTGATGCTTTTCCTGCTGTAAATCTACCTTAAGCAAGCATACCACAGTGCACTTTTTTCTTGGGTACTACCTGAGAAGGTTGTTTGCTGTTTGAGCTCTCTCAGAGTGTCTCAAATCTTTATTCAATTGCTATTGCTAGCTTGCTACAATTAATTTTCTATTGCTGAAAAAGATATTTGTTCTTTTTTGCTGCTGTGCCTGCCAGGCAGCCAGGCTTTTTTTCACTGCACTCTTTTTTTAATTGAACTACTTGTTGAGTATCGGTCTCATGCCAGTATTTAGCCTTAGATGGAGTTTACCACCCACTTTCGGCTGCATTCACAAACAACCCGACTCCGAGAAGACCTGGTCCTGGCGCACCGGGGCTCACTACTACCGGCCTAACACCATCTGCGGGCTGAGCCTCGTCTTGTCTTGCCTCCTTGTCTTTCCCCTATCAACCCCACAGCGACCTGACTACCTCAGCTCTGCCAGCCTGTCTTGCCCCTATCAAAACCACAGGGACTAGACTACCAGCCTGTCTTTCCCCTATCAACTTTGTGCCACTCTGCCTTGCTGCCATGCACCAGACGACTCACTCTACTCCTTGTGGTGTTCTTGCCACTATCATGGTTCCTCAGTGTGTTGGTGCTAGTCTTTCTTTGCTGCTTATCCCTTTATCGGTGCCTTGTGTTTTTTTTCTGACACCCTTTCTACTTGCTGTGTTCCCCCTTCATTGTGCTGTAGGATGCTGATGCCACTTGTCTTGCCGCTTTGCCTGTCATGCTGCCTTCGAGGGTTCATGCATCTGTTATCGGTGCTCTCTTTTGAAGCTGTGGTGTGTTTTTGACACTCTCGCTGCTGCTTTGCACCTCTATTAAAGCACTCTTCTTGCCACTCCTGGTACCCCTTTGCCCCTTTCCAGTGCCTTAGGCTATTCATGCCACTTTGGAGCCACTTTGCCACAGTCTACGTACCTTGGAGCTCTTTTCTCGTTCTGATGATTGCTCCCCAGAAGTTTCATCTGAATTGATAAGAAAACCCCCAATTCTGCAGCCAAAAATAGGCTGCAAATCCTTCCCCCATTGACTTTAATGGCAAATGGAAACGAATGGAACTAATAAACGAATTGGGGGTTTTCCCTGTGAAACTAACGAAACAAACTTGGGTCCCCACGAAACGAAAATATGAAACTAAACACATTTTTTCCTTCTGCACATCCCTACTGGGCACATCAGTTGCGATTACTTTGGCCACTTAGGAAGAAAAAATATTTTTGGAATAAAACACCATTAAAGGAGAAGTCATTCTCTTTTTTTTTTATTTCGTTTTGGGTATCATTTGGAGTGGCTACGTAGCTTCATGCCAGAAAGAACCCGCTAAGCCAGTCCTGCTTCTACCACAACGCATGCAAGGAAATGTATTTCTGAGCTCCTAAAGAAAAGCAGAATATCTCCAGACATGCAGCAGAGTAATACCGGGACTGACTCGCTCTGTTCCTTTTCCACATGGAATTATATGGTCCCCCCTCGTAACAAAAGTCCATGTTCAAAAACCTGCTGAGCAGGTAAGATAGCCTGGTTATCTTTCCAGACATTCAGCAGCACCTATCGGGCTAAAAGTGCCACTGAATATACAAGTCCAAAGTTAACTGGACAGAGCTGATTAGTTAATTTAGGCCTGTTTGACCGGCCGGAGTTACCAACTAAATATAGCTGGCTAGAGCTGAATATCAGTGCTGACTAGCAAAGTTAAACCTTGCCCTGGATACATCCCCAGCGCTGCCTTTCTTTTTATGGGTACATTTTATAAAGGCAAAAAGTCTGCCCAGGCAAAATTTAGCCAGTCAGTGGAGGGTTAATTTTAACCCTGAAGAACTGCCCAGCTAACTCCCAAAGTTAGCCGAATATGCCTTCCCGTTTATGGACCTCAAAGCAAAACCCTTCCAAATATCCCTGTGATGCTGGTTAATCTTGCTCCATTTCTAAAAGTTCTCGATTTGATTTGCGATGTGCAGTAGAATCTCACTTACGTTGCTTCAACGACCACTCCCACTCCGGCAGGTCGTAAGGCTTCTGTAATTGCAACTGCAATCTGTTTTGTAAGGCGCTCCTGAACTGTGGATGCAATAGGAAATAAATATCACAAAGAAAACCTTCCTTACTGAGAGGGTGCAGAATGCTTGGTATTGCCTGCCAGTAGAGGTGGTAGTGACCAACACATGCTTAAGACAGGTAGTAAGACGAAAGCAGGGCAATAACCAGAGACTGAGGTGGACCAGTAGCACAGGCAACTGGCAGACTGGGAGGGCCAAGTGGTCCTTATCTGTCAACAACTATTTTGTTCTTATGAAGGCATGGATGAAAATCTTTGGCAGAACTGTTTTTTTAAACACACTAGAAATAATTCTAATAGAAGGACTAGGGGGCATTCCATGAAGTTAGCAAGTAGCACATTTAAGACTAATTGGAGAAAATTCTTTTTCACTCAACACACAATTAAGCTCTGGAATTTGTTGCCAGAGGATGTGGTTAGTGCAGTTAGTGTAGCTGGGTTCAAAAACGTTTTGGATAAGTTCTTGGAGGAGAAGTCAATTAACGTCTATTAATCAAGTTTACTTAGGGAGTAGCCATTGCTATTAATTGCATCAGTAGCATGGGATCTTCTTGGTGTTTGGGTAATTGCCAGGTTCTTGTGGCCTGGTTTTGGCCTCTGTTGGAAACAGGATGCTGGGCTTGATGGACCCTTGGTCTGACCCAGCATAGCAATTTCTTACGTTCTTACACAAAACAAAACACCTCTAGATCCCTCAAAAACTGCTGTTCTGCATCATGCTTGTGATAAAATGGTCACAGATACTGTGACAATCCCAAATATTAAAACTAGAATTTTCTAAAGTTGGGATTGTTAGAAAGTAACTAAGGCGCCTTTGTATTAGAGGGATTTTTACCCATTTTGGGCACATGGTTCCCATGTTATAACAGCGCGCTTGTTATAAAATCCATTGGCCATGTGCACATGCGTGCCGGATTTTATAATCCACGCGCGCACATGTGGGCGGTGCCCGCAAAGGGGGGGTACATTTTTGCTAAGTCCGCGCGGTGATGCAATCGGGCCTTCCCCAGTTCGATCCCAGTCCCGAGTTCCGTCCCAGTCCGCTGGCTGCCGGTGTACGCTTCCCCGGGACGGTGGCTAATGGCTGCTGTCCCGGCCAGCCGCCGTCTCACCCCGCCCAGAAAACACCCCCCAGCCTGCCCCTTTCTCATGGTCTCGCACTTGTGCGCGTATAGCCACTTATGCATGTGACTGGGCTCTTTTGAAATTGCGCGCAGTGCGTGCAGGGCCCAGTCACGTGAATAGGTGGCGATTTTTACGTGTGTGGCCAATTTAAAATTCAGCCGTTTGTGTCTACGGTAAAAAATATGAGGTCCATTAGGCTTAAGAGTTTATCTTGGTATCATTTCCACTTGCAGTAAAGAGTTACTTTACCATTCATTAAACCTGAATTAGTATAGTTTTCTGAGTCTGATCATGCCATATCTCTTTGTATATCTCCAGCACACATTATTGGGGGGGGGGGGGGGGTAGCACATGATTTATTTATGTAGCCCCTCTTTTAGTTTCTATCCTTGAAGGCAAAGGTCACAGTCAGCCTCGGGGCTTAGTTCTGTCACAGTCAACAGCCCTGCGTGTGGATTCTTTGTGGGGGGAAGGAGAGGGGAGACCAAGATATTACTGTAAAGTAACAGGAGCAAGGGAAGGAAATTTCTCCTTCCTCTCTTTCATATACATACACATGTTCATGCTCTCTCACACATGCTCCCTCCCTCACACAAGCACATACTCTCATACACACATAATCACATACGCTCTCTCCTTCACACACCCATGCATATGCTCTCTCATATACACACACACAAACATACACATGCTCTCTCACCCATACATAAACATAGAAACAGCAGCAGAAAAAGACCAAATGGTCCATCCAGTCTGCCCCAGCAAGACTTTTATGTAGTTACTGCCACTCCGTGCAGTTTACTCCCATGTTTCTTTTAAGGATAGTAACTGTCATTCTGTGCAATTATCGCCTAGCCTCGTGGGATCCATTTAAATTGCAGCTAGTAACATTTTTTACTGGGTGATGAGCTTTCTTGAAAATTCAGACAGTGTTGCTTGATGCGCTTTCCTGATGGACTTGGCCGTAGAAGCAGGCCTCTGATTTTTCCCTTATGTCTGCATCTCAGTATCCAGACCGTAGAAGTCAAGCCCTCTTGGTTGTTTTCTGTATCCTATTCCCCCTTTCCCCTGCCGCTGAAGTGGGGAGCAATGTTGCAGATGCATTAGAATCATCAATCAAGGCCTATTGGTTAAGGGCAGAGATCTCCATGCCTTCTGTTAAGGGTAGCAACTGCCCCCACCAGCAAGTTACCCCTCTGCAAGCAAGCGCGGAAAGCGGGTGCTGAGTGGGGTGAGGCGTTGACAAGCCTCCTTACTAACGCAACCCTGCAGCCAGCCGGTTATGGAAACAGACGCCGAGCATATCGGTCTTCTTAATGAGGCCGGCTGAGGTTTTTTTTTTTACTTTTCAATGCGCTCAGCTATTAACATGTGTAGATGAGAGAAGAGGCTGTGTATGTATAAGAGAGCAGGCTGTATGTTTATGGGGAAGTTATGAAGGTGGGTGGGTATTGTGATAGAGAGCAAAACTGCACGCGAGACGCTGATGTGTTTATGAGGAGAGATGAAATAACATTTTATAAAACAGAGTATATTGAGGGGGGGGGTGCTTGAAAGCCAAGTAATGAGTGGATCGACAACTGACAGTCCCCGCACCCCCCGCCTCCCCTCCCAAGGCAGAAAGTTTTGAGGGGTGGCCAGTTATGGTCCATGGAAAAGTTGCCCCCCCCCCCCCACTCAGAAATACGGAAACACACAGAAAAGCTCCTACTCCTTTTGCGCCACTTTGGACCTTGTTGCAAACTCCCCACTTGACCTGCACAGGATATTTAAACAAACACAGTATGAAGCAATGAACCCCACTGACTCCAATCTGCTTTAGCCTTTCACCTTCTCTACTAATGTGCCCTGCCAAAATTCCCCTTCTTGAGCAATCAGGTATGTAAAGTCCAATGAACTGGAGTGATTCTTGCCTTGTTGACTCATAGTATCAGATTGTCGCTTAACTGATTGCAAGTCACCTTGATCTCTGGGTGGAAATGCATGTCATAAATAAAACAATGATTAGGGCATTTGTCTTCCATACTTAGTGTGTTGAAAGGAGAGGAAGCAGTCAGACACTAAGGAGTGGAGGAAGAGATACATCTCTTCATGTGGTAGACATCGAAAAGGAAAGGAGACTATGAACAGGCCAGCCTTAGCAAAGGCTCTTGGTTTTCCTTGTATGATCCTTGCAAAGTAGAAAGACCTTTCTCTGCAATCCTTAGGGCTTATCAGCTTTATCTTGAACAAAATGTAGTACAAATATGAATGCAAATTTAAAGGTGAAAAAATAGTTTTCTTAAAATAATGTGAAATAACTAATCAGTAACAGCAGAACATAAGAAATTGCCAATCTGGGTCAGACCAAAGATCCATCAAGCCCAGCATCCTGTTCCAACAGTGGCCAATCCAGGCTATAAGTGCCTGGCAAGAACCCAAACACTAAGTAGATCCCATGGTACTGATGCCAGTAATAGCAGTGGCTATTCTCTAAGTCAGAGCTTTCCAAACTTTTCATGTTGGTGACACACTTTTTAGACAAACAATTTCGTGACACAGTAATTCAGTCTACTAGCAAACCAGAGGTTAAAGGTTAAACGAACGAAATGTATTTCAACAATTTATGTATGTTTCCTTAAATATATACATAATAAAATGTTTCACGACACAACCTATCTTGTAAAAACCTTTCATTTATATTAAATATATATAATATTCCAAGATTAATGTTATTGTTATAATTTATGAGTAACAATAATAAAACAAAGTTATTGTGTTATTCAATTTACCTCTTTAATTATTATTATTATTTAGCATTTTTCTATCCGGCATTCAAGATTAGTATCACATCATGCTGGTTTACATTAAACAAGGGGGTGTAATATAAATAACTAAACAGAACTGTAACAAGTGTAATATTTGGTGTTAATAAAAAAGTCCAAAGGGTATTCTGCGTAATTTTAAAAAGCTGGCCAGTTTCACACTATAAAATTATTTGATAGCCTCATTCAACTAATTCTATGTGGCTATAGAGTGAAGTCTGGAATTTACAGGAAGGGACAGAATGTCAATATAAATCCTGCACCTCCAGTTCTGTAACTCTGTGCATCCACTGAAATTCCCCCAAACAATGGAGCTTGGATGTTTCCCTTACAGCTCATCATACTAAAAGATATTTTCAAATTCTGGTGTCACCTCACAGTAACAGCAGCACAAACATCTTCCTCTGCCAGGCACATTGTGAACTAACATAAAACCCTGCAAAAAAGACACTCAAAATCTATACTGCAATCCCATTGGAACATAACAGTAATAACACCAAGGACTCAAACAACAATAACCCTACCTGTGAAAAAGCAAGGGTAAATATTACACTGGGTCTTAGAATACCAATACACCACCTACTGAGGAAACAAAACAAACCAGACAGCTATAGATCCCTATGCTAGCAAAATCTCTCATCATGGTCACACACACAGAGCAGAGACAGACCCTCACCAAATACAGAATAAAGGAGCACAAATTAGACAAAAACTGAAATGGAAACCCCGAGAAGCCAGACTCTGTGTATTAACAATGGAAAAACAGAACCACCATTCCTCATAAAGCAAATAAAATCAAGAAACATAAAGCATCAGTTATAATAGTAAAACCATACTAATAAGAGTATTTTAAAACTACTGATAAATAGAATTTCTAATAATTAAAATCACATACATTTTTTACAAACACCAAACACTTTCAAAACAGCACATATATCAAATAACACCCAATAATTAAAACTAAAAAGAATTTTAAAAAGCCCCTGCTGTCCATACGTGGGAGCTCTTGATTTCCAGTCACTCTGATATTGTCAAGGATTAGGAGGTTATCCTCTCTCACACATACTCACATGTCCATTCTCTCTCACACATACACTGTCACATACATACACATTCATGCTCTTATACCCACCATAACCTCTCGCTCTCACAGACACTGACACACTCTCAGGCTCTAAGACACTCTCTCCCCCTCCACACACCCCCCCCCCCACACACACACACACAAACTCTTACTCCCCTGGATTTTCTCATACACACTCATGCTCTCACTCTCTCTGGCTCCCTCACATACACACAAACACACACACCCAGGCAAGCTCCCAGTCATTCTCACACACACACACACTGACCCCCAGGCAAGCTCCCATTCATTTTCATACCACTCCCTCACCATCCTGCAGGCATGCACACATTCATTCTCACACACACACACAGACCCCCAGGCAGGCACCAATTCATTCTCACACACACATACACCACACACAGGCAGGCACCTATTCTCACACATACAAACCCCAGGAAGACACCCATTCATTCTCATACACAGACACACCCTCAGGCAGGCACCCATGCATTCACACACATACACCCCCAGGCAGACCCCCATTCATACACATGCACACACTAAAGGCAGACCCCCTCTCTTTCTTTTGCCAGCAACCTCGGAGCCTCTCTCATTCCTCTGCTGCCACTGTCACTGATTGCTGCTACTGGCACTGAAGCCCATTCTGCTGTCTCCTCTGTGCAAGCCTCGTGGGTTTCCACTTCCTCCATGCTGATCTCGTACATTGTGAGATCCGCATAGAGAAAGTGCTACTCTTGCACCATTACCAAAGATTACATGTGCCAATCAGTAAAAAGTATTTTTTTTTCCTTTGCTGTCTGATCTTAGTTTTCTAATGGGTTGGTCACAGGCTTTTTTGTTCCACCTTCCCTTTCTTATTTTTTTGCCAATTCCTTTCATATTGTCTTTTTTTTCTATTTCTTTCCGTCCATCTATCTTCTTCCCTCAAACACACAGTGAGGTTCTCATTCTCACATGCTTTCTCTCTCTCTCACACATACACACCCACACACACAGGCTCTCACTCTCACATGTTCTCTCTCATACAATCATTCATACACAGTCTCTCTTTTGCACATGCTGTCTGACTCTCACACACCCAGGCTCTCTCTCACTCCCACATGCTGTCTTGCTCAAGCACAGGTTCTCACTGTCACATGCTGTCTCTCTCTCACACACACAGGCTCTCACATGCTGTCTCTGCAAGCATGCAGGTCCTCACTCTCACGCACAGACACACAATCTCTCAACTCATCTCATACACGCACACAATCTCTCAACTCATCTCATACACGCACTCTATGGGCCCTCAGCCTCTCTCTTATCTCAGGGCCTCCTCTTCACGGGTCGCTGCAGGATGGGCTCTGAAGCGGCCCTGATCTTCTCGGGCCAATCCGCGATGGCGGCCCTGCTACCGGGCCTCCTCCTCTTCTCAGCCCGCTGCAACAACGCTGCTCCTCTTCTGCACGTGGATGATGCTCCTCCTCCTTCCTGCCCACGCGGCTCCGGCAACATTTTTCTTCCAGGGTCGCGTGGGCAGGAAGGAGGAGGAGCACCTGCACGTTTAGACGTGACCTTTTTCTTTGGGCCGTGGTGACATGAGCTCTCCAGCGGCCCTGATCTTCTCTGGCCATGACGTGGGATCCGTGGTGGCCCTGCTATCGGGTTTCCTCCTCTTCTCGGGCCACCGCAACGTGGGATCCGCGGCGGCCCGGCTATCGGGTTTCCTACTCTTCTCGGGCTGCCACGACGTGGGATCCGCAATGGCCCATTAATGCTCTTCTTCTGTACGCAGCAGATGTTCCTCCTCCTTCCTGCCCTCGCAGCTCCAGCAACGTTTTTCTTCCGGGGCTGCGCAGGCAGGAAGGAGGAGAAGTGAACGTGACTCTTTTCTTCGGACCGTGGTGAGGTAAGCTCCACCACGGCCCCGCCGATCTTCCTGCTATAGTTCCCTGCTTCCGCTGGCCCTGCGGAGCGGGCGACACACCTGCACACTACAGGCGACACACTAATGTGTTGCGACACACACTTTGGAAAGCTCTGCTCTAAGTCAACTACTTGCAGCTCCTCCCGCTCACCTCGGACTACTGGCTGCCTCAGCGTCTGTTTGCCATCCTCTCCAGCGTCCCCGGACCGGCTTTGGTGCTGCCTCCCACCATGCTCCTCCAAGGTACCTTAGGGTACGCGCACGCTGCCCTCATCTTTATTTCCATGTTGGCGCGAACCTCATGGGCGTCTCCCTGATATGACGTCACGCTGCCCGGATATTTAAGCCTACAGTATTTGCTAGCTCATCGAGTTAGCAAAGGAACCCTATGGATGGGATTTGCTCTCCGTACCGAAGCTGCTCTGCCACTCCAGCTCTATCTGGAACTCTTACACCCTTCGAGGTTGCTAACGGGGTACCCGCTCCTTGGAGGCCTCTTCTGCTTCTTTCAGGTGCTATCAGGAAACCAGTACTCGCTCCTCGAGAGCCCATGTTCCCTGAGTCGCTGCCTGTATCTTCAAACCTTTCTACTTGGAGGACTTCACTAACAGTTTCCATCTGTGAGTACAACTACCATCTATTCCACAGTACTGCTTCACTGGAACCAGGTACTCGCTCCTCGAGGGCCTGCCCTCTGATCCGGTGCCAGACCTCTCGTCTAGTGGAATCTCTGTTACTGCTACGTGAGTATAATACAACGGAGTCTCTCTGCTCTAAAGGATTAGGTACTCACTCCTTGAGGGCCTGCTCTCCCTATCTCGGAGCTTCTCCTAATTCTACCTGGGACTCTGTATGTTTCTCCCTGTGTACTCATAACTCTCAGTCTCTTTCCACTACAGCACAGCCTAGCAGAGGATTCGCTGTTCCAGCTTTCTGTGGGAGACCTGCCCAGCAGGGCTCAACATCCACTACTCACTACTGCCTCCTCTGGTGGTTTCCAAAACTGTTTAATAAAAGATTCAAATCTGTGTTTGTGTGTCCAGAGTCTAGCCTGACACTGTTGTCCCTCATGGGACTGCCCCTGTGGGCATGGTCAGCTGCCACAGTGTCCAAGGATTCACCCAAACATCAATAACCATAACATCAGGATCACTGGTCTATAGTTTCCTGGATTGCACCTTGAGCTCTTTTTAAATATTGGGGTTACATTGGCCACCCTCCAGTCTTCAGGTACAATGGATGATTTTAATGATAGGTTACAAATTTTAACTAATAGATCTGAAATTTCATTTTTTAATTCCTTCAGAATGCCTTCCGGTCCTCTTCTACTGGTCCAGGTGATTTTCTACCCTTTAGTTTGTCAATCTGGCCTACTACATCTTCCAGGTTCACATTGATTTGATTCATTACCCTTGAAAACCATCGCCGGAACCGGTATCTCTCTAGCATCCTCATTAGTAAACACAGAAGCAAAGAATTAATTTAGTCTTTCTGCAATGGCCTTATCTTCCCTAAGAGCACCTTTAACCCCTCTGTCATCTAACAGTCCAACCGACTCCCTCACAGGTTTCTTGCTTTGGATATATTTTAAAAAGTTTTTATTATAAGTTTTTGCCTCTATGGCCAACTTAATTTCAAATTGTCTTTAGCCTACCTTATCAATATGGAATGCATCTAGACTGTGCTTCTAAGATTGTATTTTTAAACAATGTCCATGAGTGTTGTACACTTTTAACCTTTGCAGCTGCACCTTTCAGTTTTTTTCTATTTTCCTCAGTTTATCAAAGTTTCCCTTTTGAAAATTTAGTGTTAGAGCTGTAGATTTATATATTGTCTCCCTTCCAGTCATTAGTTCAAATTTGATCATATTATGATCACTATTACCAAGAGACTCCACCACCGTTATCTCTTTCACTAAATCCTGTGTCCCACTAAGAATTAAATCTAAAATAGCTCCCCCTCTTGTTGGTTCCTGAACCAATTGCTCCATGAAACATCATTTATTCCGTCTAGGAATTTTGTCTCTAGCATGTCCTGATGTTACATTTACCCAGTCAATATTAGGGTAATTGAAATCTCCCATTATTACTGTACTGCCAAATTGGTTAGTTTCTCTGATTTCTCTTAGCATTTCATCATCTGTCTGATCATTTTGGCCAGGTGGATGGTAGTATACTCTTATCACTATACTCTTATGCAACACACATGGGATTTCTACCCATATAGATTCTACTGAGCATTTAGTCTTGTATGATCTTTATCCTGTTGGACTCTATACCCTTCTGCACATAAAGTGTCACACCCCTAACAATTTGATCCTCCCTATCATTGTGATATAATTTGTACCCTGATATAGCACTGTCCCATTGATTATACTCCTTCCACCAGGTCTCTGAGATGCCAGTTATGTTTATCTCATCATTCACTGCTATACATTCTAACTCTCCCAACTTACTTCTTAGACTTCTGGCATTGGCATAGAGACATTTCAAAGTGCATTTTTTATGTTTTAACAACCTGCTTTTCTGTTGATAGGAATAATTTAGAATTCTTTAGCTCAGGTGATTCTTTACTTATAGGCACATGAACTACTTTTGCTTTTATTGGAACCTCTCTTTTGGGATGCCCTAACTCTCCTGTTTCATTAGTATCCTTCAAAGATAGATTCCTCTGAGCCATGTACTGCTGAGTGATTGTCAGCTTTCCCTCTTGTTCTAGTTTAAAAGCTGCTCTATCGCCTTTTTAAGAGTTAGTACCAGCAGCCTGGTTCCACTCTGGTTAAGGTGGAGCCTGTTCTTTTGGAAAAGTCTTCTCCTTTTCCAAAAGGTTGTCCAGTTCCTTATAAAAATGAATCCCTCTTCCCTGCACCAATGTCTCATTCACGCATTTAGACTCTTCTACTACAAAAGGTGTAAGGCCTCTGGAAGCTGAGGCTGTGGAGTTCGAAGCTTGGATCACTCGCTGTGACCTCTGGAGTCCTCTCCTGGGGGATGCTGGGAACAGTATGCAGATGAGCCTTCCAGTCCTCTTCTACTGCAAAGGGTGTGGGGGCTCTGGAAGCTGGGGCTGTGGAGTTTGAAGCCTGGATCACTCGCTGTGACCTCTGGACTCCTCTCCCGGGGGATGCTGGGAACAGTATGCAGATGAGACTTCTGGTCCTCTTCTACTGCAGGACCAAAGAATCTATTGCAATAGCACACTGAAATGCGTACCATGTTTCCCACTGATTCCTTGCACTATCTAGTCACCTGTAACTTGGCTGAAAGTTATTTTCCTCATCATCATGGGGCTTACAGCATGCAAGAACTGCCTGGTGGAAGCCCTTCTGAGTGTAATAAAGTTCATGCTCCATGACTGGCTCCTTCAAGTCTCGAGTGGATGGTTAGACAGCCAGCAAGAAGAGGAGGCATTTCAATAGAACCAATTGTTAACAATGTTGCAGATCTGCTCTAATGAAGTCAAAGTGTTTTCTCCCCTGGATGACATCAACTATTTCAAGTTGCACTTCTAGTTGTGAAGAGTTCATTTTGTTAAAGGAATGTAATGTTACCACTGTACAAACAGATAATACATAGTTTTACAAACAAACCTTTATTTCAGATGTGTAAAAAGTCATTCTTTTAGAAATTACCTAATTTTTAAATGGTTTTTATTTAGTACTTTTTTTGAGAAAAGTATCCAAGTCATTATCTTGTCAAAATGTTGTATGTCGTTTTACTCACCGAGAGCTGTAGATCAGCAGGTTATAAACCTTTCAAATAAAATAAATGAATAAAGAGAACAGCAGGATCCATGAGGGTGAACCTGCTGTGTTTGTGAGTCAGCAAAGGTTCCAGGTGCACACAAGTGACTGCCTCCTTCCACCGCCCTAACATTTCACCTCCTTCAATGTTCCCCAGCCCTTTCTGGCCCAAAGGAGGAGTCACGCTAAGGTACATTCCCTGCGCAGCGGCCACACCACAGCCACCACATCAAATGGAGAATCCTTACTCATGAAACAAAGGGCCATGCACATCAAGATGACAGGTAAATCATTTACCTTGCAATCTTCTGCTGTAGATTTCCACAATCCTGGAAAACAGGAATCAAAGAAATGCCAGGAGGAAAAAAAAATAATTCAGTTTCATTTATGTCTTGTTTTATCTGGGCCTTCATTAGAAATATTTCTCCCTGTCTACATTCAACATGGTGCCTGATATTTGGATAGATTTATTTACTTATCCAACTTATAACCAGTTTTTCTCTAATTTAACCAACATGATGATGATATAAAAAAGGTTATTTATACACAAATAGAGTACTTAAAGTGATTTATTAGAATTATAACCTGCAGTCCATGCACCAAACCCTATGCCAAGCGCCTTCTTAGCAGTGTAACAGTATAACCAATTGTCCGATTTAATGAGGTCGCAAAGCCGACTTATCTGTAATGCAAATATAATTGGGCTATGAAATCACATGCAACAAAATCCCAATATATAATGGTGCCTGTTTACTATGAAAGATAAAACAGATATAAACCATCTTGGGTCACAGTTCATATTGTCAAGTTCTGCTGGGTAGACAATCCTAGAGCAGATTTTTTAGGCAGTCGTTAATTAAGGTTTTGCCCATGCTGCTTGCCTGCTGTCAAATCTTATTCTGTCTACTACACGAGGAGTAACATCAGGCAAAACTAGATCAGAAAAATAAAGAAAAGCAAATGTTCAAGCTAAATGCAAAGGACTGGCACGTTATTTAAAGTGATGAAACATTTTCACAGAATGAGAGAAACCCTCTAGTACATTTAACAATATTCATTCATTAATGCAATGCTTACCTGGCCAGCTTACTAAGACCAAGAACTTGTTTGTTAGGCAGATAACCTATATGCACCTACAGAGACAGGAAAAACAAAAAAGACAAATATTAACCAAACTATACACTTTGTGCAATCTATTCCATCCTGAAATGCTGAAACAGAGAACTGAAAGGTCAGCAAATGACAAATCTAATTCATTTATCACTCACTCCTTTTATCAGATTGGTGGTATGAGATAATTGTCCAGTGCACTGGTATTCTGTAAGTGGTGCTGTATGAATGCAACTGATGCTATTTGAAACTACATAATCTTATAGAATGTGCAGCAGCCTCAAGTGAGAAATTACAATACTAAGAGGAGGACCAGTATTCTGGAACATTGCTATAAATGGAGCATGCATGCAATTCAAAATCTGATGCATTGAAAGGGATGCTAGCACTTTAAAAGGGCAACTTATCAAATTGCATGTGTCCATTATCAAAGCAGGAAAAAAGAAACCTTTCCCTCTGACCTGCTCCTCTGTTTATGCAGGAATTTTTTTCCACTGACATTATGCTAACCCCTCCCTGTCTCATCTCTCCGGCTGTACTGGCATTACGCATGTACTTTTACGTGCAGAGAGGGAGGGTAAGTTTCACAGAACCAATTTCCACACATAAAATACTGTTTTACCAGTAGAAATACTTTGAAAGCTGCCCTCAAAAGTGCAAATGGTATTAAGATACTAAAGCTGAACTTCTGAAGCTTGCAAGATGGAGACAGCAATTTTTACTTATGGTGTAATTGTGTTTAGTTGGATGTAAAGGGTCAGCCAGTGCCATTTTGGATGATGGCTTAGGTGGGGCAAGAATGGCTGGGAATCATTCCTGTCACTTTTTGATTGACCTGGGGACTCCTCATTCATGGCTTCAGGCACTTTTATGCCTTGCAGGGGGCTAAATCAGGCATTCCTGTTTGGTGGGTCCTCACAAATGAGACTGGTAACATCCACACATTCATGACCTTGAGAACAGTGCTAGATTTACTGAACTGTGGTGCTCGATTACTGCAGGTTAGTGAATACCCAGGTACATGAAGTGCATTAACACAATGAGCTTCATATTCAGTAAGCTGTGGTGCCAAAGGATAATTTGATAGCAACGTCAAGAGGTCTCCTATGTCCTAGGGAAGCTGCGGCCAACATGGAGGTCTCTGAAACATCCAATGAGGCTTTGAGCAGGGGGAACCTTTACTCCCTATCTAAAATCATGGCGGAGTAGAAAGTCCAGATGGTGAAAACCTTTCAGCAACCATGTGTGAAGCGAGAGGAGAAGAGTCAAGTTTCTGCCTTGGCAGAGGTGCATGTTCCCTTGCTTCCTGCACCAGTAAATATTATCTTGTCACCATTACCTACTACACGATTGGACGTATCCATAGGCCAAGTTTGGGCTTTAGTTGCCAGAAATTAGGCTTCATTAACTGACAGTATTAGTCAACTCTGACTTTACTGAGGAGACTGTTAACAAATTGACAAGAGGCTGGTGGCACCTTATAGACCAGTGATGGCGAACTCCAGTCCTCAAGAGCCACAAACAGGCCAGATTTTCAGGATATCCACCATGAATATGCATGAGATAATTTGCATACAATTGAGGCAATGCATGTAAATCTCTCTCATGCATATTCATGGTGGATATCCTGAAAATCTGGCCTGTTTGTGGTACTCGAGGGCTGGAGTTCGCCATCATTATTATAGACCAACCAACCAGTTTATTGAAGGGTGAGCTGTCAAGGACAGATTCCACTTCATCAGATGCATGTACTTCGTAAATATCCAGTTGAAGTATTTCCAATCTCCCAACTGTATTATATACCTTTTTTCAAGAAGACTGCTCTTCCAGAAGGGAAGATTAGGTAAGGAGATAATTTGGATGCAACCTTATTGGTTTCACTTGCTCTGGAGCCAGACAGAGGTTGCGCCCAGAAATCTTTTTCCCAAAATAAAGATTCTTTATTTTTTGAAGTGAAGGCCAGAGTTTATCCAGACCTAAGTAAAGTGACTCAAAATAAGCAAAGATCCTTTTTATCCCTTCAACAGTATCTATTCTCTCTTCAGGGTGATTGTTTTAAAAATTCCCTGCCAAATGAATTACTCAATAGGATGGAAATAGTTTTTCCTTTGAGCTGGATCATTTGAGGAAATTTGAGAAGCAGAAAGAAAGATAGGACTCTACACCTTGATCTGCTGATTGGGAGATGATTATATTGTTTTATTATGATTATTAAACACTAGCTTGCTTTTAGAACTGCATAATTTTCTTTTTGATTCTTATTTCTATGTTCTGCCCCTTTCCTTGTGGACTAATTTCAGGGATTGATCTATGCTTTTTTCTATTTAAAGTTATTTTCTGCTATTGTGTTGAGTACTAACCGCCCCGATATATATTTCCTCTCAGCATTTTTTTTTGTATGTGATTGAAAATTATAAATAGAAAAAAAGAATGTCTGAGATAGCAGCCAATTTCCCCGCCATCTCCCCTTAACTTCCAAAAGTAAAAATAAAATGACAAGTGTTGTAGAGGCCTGAGGTCTTCCTCTCCCCCCAATATTAAAAGTTCCAAGGGACCCTCCTGCCCCTCACTCCACCCACAATCTCTGCTCCACCCTCATGACCCATCCAGATTCCTTCAAACCCAAGGCAATACAGTCCGCTTCCAGAATTGTTCTGACAACAGCATTGTTAGTGTATGCTTCCAGTTTTGCAGTTTCAACAATGCTGTAAGACTGTTCTGCCTCCAAGTTCTGGATCACCAGGTTCTGGGTGGGTCATGAGGATGAGGTGGAAGCTGCAGGAGGGAGCCAGGAGAAAGCCCTGGGGACTTATTTTAATGTTGTGGGTGTGGGCCTTTGGACTCCTATGGCCCACATCTTTTTATTTTGGGGATTGTAGGGGGTGGGGGGGGAGAATTGGATGCTACACCAGATATAGTCTAAAGAAATTTGGGGCTGGGAGAAAAAAAATAATTAAAACATTTGAGATTATATATGTATCCATATCTATAATCGATCTCTATCTATATATCTACACAACAATAATTCCAGCAGAATAGAAGAAAGGAGCACTGATGTTAATAATGTAATGTTAAGTAAAAAGCAAATCCTTATTAACTTATGCTTTGAAACAATTAAAATAAATGAGAACCTATACACTTAAAGTACTGATGTGACACAAACACGTACACTTAACATATATCAATATGTTGTGATCAGTTTCATAAACAGAAACTGGCCCCTGCCTATACAAATCTTATTAGATGAACAACATCACAATGTTGTAAAATAAGGTAATGTTTACACATTGAGAGAATATCAGTTCTCCACGGGTGATATATCTCATATAACACAATGCATCTTAGGAAAGTTTGCCAAAAGAAAATCGTGGAAATGTTTACAAAATTATGAAATTGTTTTATACATAAAGAGTAAAAAACGCAATACCTAATCACGTTACGATAACTGACTCAAAGGAAATGTAGAATCCCCTTAAACCCACAGATACTTGTTGTAATACTCCATAAGAAATGTTGTGAAACTCAAATATCTGGTATATCTTGAAGCAAAAAAAAATGTATTAAAAACTAAATTTAGAACTGAAACAGTTTGGTGTTTCTCCTGGGTGTGATGTCAATTCCCTGACAAGGCCCTTGTTTCGCCAATGCCGGCTTCCTCAGGGGGAAGCCCCGACACAAAGAACACCAAATAAAATCTGTCAAAATCAAAAAAATATGTAAAGAAAAATGTAACAACTCTAGGCATATAGCTGTGTATGAAAAATATGTAAGGAAACAAAAAATGTGCCACTAAAAAGTTCAAATCAAACTATAAATTATATATAGAATAGATGGCAAAATACCTTTTGTGGGATCCTCACATCAAACAGGGGGAGCCAAAAGTGCAGATGAATGCCAAGCATCAATTAACATATCAGGAAATAACTACTAGAAAAACTGAGAAATGTGTTAATATATGTCATTTATAACACAGCTAGAACCCCATTAAAAAGTCTAAAAAGGTGATGTTAAGGGATGACATCATAGACTATAGGGTAGATTTTAAAAAATTGCGCGATCGCGTACTTTTGTTCGCGCACCAGGCGCAAACAAAAGTACATTGGATTTTATAAGATACGCGCGTAGCTTCGCGTATCTTATAAAATCCGGGGTCGGCGCGCGCAAGGGGGTGCACATTTGTACAACCTGCACATGCCGAGCCCAGCACGCACTGCCTGTTCCCTCCGAGGCTGCTCCGATTTCGGAATCGCGACTCCCAAACCCCGATCGGGTGAGGGTGGCCTCGGTGACCCGGTCGCAGGAATGGTCAGTGCCTTTCCTGGACAGGGCTTGTTCGACGGTGGCTTGGATGTTGGCGAGGTCGATGATTTCGCTCCCTCGACGGCCAGAGTCCTACGATGTCGATGGCGATGTTTCTCTCTGCGATCCCCTCTATCCTGAGGGGGAGTAACGGGTGTCGATGGCCGTGAAGACATCGATGGCGGATGGTCACTGGACGGTGGACGATGCTGGCGCGATGTCGACGGTGCAGGTTCCGATGATGTTGATGCGATGGACGGCGTCGGGGTCTGAGCACGAAAGAGTTCCATCTTCTCCATTCTGGCTTTGCGACCTTTTGGTGTCATGAGGGCACATTTAGTGCAAGTCAGGACATCATGCTCACGGCCTAAACACATTACACAGACTCCATGAGGGTCTGTGATAGACATGGTGCGAGTACTGTCCGGGCACCGACGGAACCCCGACGCCATGGCCACAGAAAAAAATCGAGCCGCGGTACGGACAACGGCCAGTAGGCCGTGAGGGCCAAACTCGACGGTAATCGACGGAAGACTGTCAAAAAACTTACCGGAGTACCGCGACCTGAGAAAAGTTAGAGGAGGGACCCCTGTGGGGCAATTTAAGTTTAATTAATTCCGTGAGGAAAATTCCTGTCAGGAATCTCTTCAGAGCTCCTAAACCGCGAGGCTACTGCTGCGCGGAAAAAAGAAGACTGAAGGGGGACCCCTGCTGGCTGCAGGGTTAGTGCCATGCTGGGCATGCCCAGTAGGGGCCAGTCAAAGTTCTAGAAACTTTGATAGAAGTTTTCCGTGATTGGGCTCCATCCTGATGATGTCACCCATATGTGAGGACTACCATCCTGCTTGTCCTGTGAGAACACTGTGGGGTAGATTTTATAAATTTACGCAAGCGGGTACTTTTGTTCGCGCACCAGGCGTGAACAAAAGTACGCTAGATTTTATAAGATACGCGTGTAGCCGCGGGTATCTTATAAAATCTGGGGTCAGCGCAGACAAGGGGGTGCACATTTGTGCCTGTTCCCTCCGAGGCCGCTCCGAAATCGGAGCGGCCTCGGAGGGAACTTTCTTTCCACCCCCCCGCACATTCCCCTCCCTAACCCACCCCCCAGCCCTATCTAAACCCCCCCACCTTTGTTGGCAGATTTACGCCTGTAAATCTGCCAACAATCCGCCTCTCCCCACCCCCGGACACGCCCCTCCCCATCCCGGGGCTTTGCGCGCACCGGCGGCCTATGCAAAATAGGTGCGCCGGCATGCGAGTGCCCTGCGTGCGTAAATCCAGCCGGATTTACATGCGCAGGGCTTTTAAAATCCGGCCCTCAGTTCGCAATGTGCCAACAACACAGAACACACACCTAACACACAGAATGTTTTCCACAGCAAGTCCTAAACTTTGGAACTCTCTTCCAGAGTCTCTGCGCCAGATAACAGAAAGAGTTTCAAACGAGAACTGAAAACTTGGCTCTTCAGAAAGGCATATGATTTAACGTAAAACTCCAAAATGCTGATAACATCACTGCCAGAACCTGTGACTACACTAATAAATTGAGCAGTAAGTACTAAGCACTATTCTATATATACCGATTTAAACATGAAGGATAATGAAATAGTAATCATTGGTTATAATTCCACATCAAAGCATCCTAATTACCTTGTACTTGATGTTGTTGTATTGACTCAGACTACACAATTGCTGTTGAGATGAACTAGATTATGTATAAATATGACCTATAAATGTATTGATTGTTATATTGACCTAGCATATGAACACTGAAACAGAATGGGATTGTTAATCCAGTAAATGAAAGCTGATCTTGTAAACCGTTGTGATCTAATTTTGGAACGACAGCATATAAAACACCTAAATAAATAAGTAAATAAATATACATGTCCAAGAATGAGGACAAATGCGCCTAAAACTTTGTTTCTTTTGTTTTACAGACAGTGATCTAGCGATCCGATCATACTTTCATTCTAGCATTTGCCCGATAGAGAGGTGGTCACGCTTTTGAAGTTTCACCTATATTTTACTAACTTAAGCAACATGTTCATGATTTTCGTGAACGATAATCAGGTAATTAGGGCAGTTCTCAGCGTCGCCCATGTTCTGTTCATTTTAATCTTGTTAGATGAAGCCTAATTATTTATTCTGTTTCCTTTGCATTCAGATTTCTGTTCCTTCCGCATAATTTTTTTGAGTAAAATATTATTCGGCTCCTCAATTCAAGTGATTTTGTCTCACATGAATGCCTACTATATAATAAGTACATGTACACCCGGTCCTCTTTCATAGTGGTCCCTTGGTCTCCATGTTCAAAGCCAAGTAACAGCGAGTGGCCCCAGTGGTACCATTTTAGGCGCTCTAGTTCTCACTCTTGGACATGTATAATACTGTTTCGTCGATGTCTTCAGTTTTGTTCTCACATTTCTATTTACTTCCATTTTCATTTGTATTTAAGTGTTTTTTAATTTATTTTTGTTCGTTTTGTCTTTTCTCTGCTGCGATTTAATGTGCATTCCTGATCGGGATCAGCTGCTTGTGATCATATTCTGTGAATTCATCCCTTAACATAACCTTTTTAGACTTTTTAATGGGGTTATAACTGTGTTATAAATGACATATACATTTCTCAGTTTTTCTAGTAGTTATTTCCTGATATGTTAATTGATGCATGGACTTCATCTGCACTTTTGGCTCCCCCTGTTTAATGTGAGGAGCCCACAAAAGGTATTTTGCCATCTATTCTATATATAAATTATAGTCTGATGACACATTTTTTCGTTTCCTTACATATTTTTCATATACAGCTATATGCCTAGAGTTGTTACATTTTTCTTTACATTTTTTTTTTTATTTTGACAGATTACAACATTGTGATGTTATTCATCTAATAAGATTTGTATAGGCAGGGACCAGTTTCTATTTATGGTTAACATACTGATATAGGTTAGGTGTACATGTCTGTGTCACATCAGTACTTTTAAGTGTATAGGTGCTCATTTGTTTCAAAGTATGAGTTAATAAAGATTTGCTTTTAATGAACATTACATTATTCACATCAGTGCTCCTTTCTTCTAATCCACTGGAATTATTTTTTGTTTGTTTTTTGAGCACTTAATATAACTCACATATTGCCTTATTTTTTTGTAGTCTATATATATCTATATATGTCTATATGCACACACACACACACAAAATATATACACACACACTTGATAACCAACTATATTCTGAATGTATCCTAAGGATAAAAGTTATCTGGGATTCATGTACTGATACGTGGTAGAACTGGCATTTGCATGCACATAGTCGCGTGCATGTTATAAAATGGACGTGTTTCTGGATGCGAGCCAGCGTATGCACATACATATAGGCCAGCACAGCTGTTTGAAAGTTTCTGTTCCTGAGTGTACAACAGGCGTGGACATTGTTAAAAAAAAAAACCATCTTAGAAGTGCAGTCCAGATGTATTCCACGCATTAAGAAAGGTGGAAGGAAGGCCAAATGATTGCCGATATAGTTAAAAGGTGAGGTGAAAAACTATTTTAGCCAAAATATCTTTCTTCAAAAATTAAAGGAAGGATCCATCTGAAGAAAATCGGAAAAGCATAAGCATTGGCAAGTTAAATGTAAAACATTGATAAGACAGGCTAAAGGAGAATTTGAAAACAAGTTGGCCATATAGGCAAAAACTCATAATAACTTTTTAAAATATATTCAAAGCAGGAAGCCTATGAGGGAGTTGGTTGGACCGCTGGATGATTGAGGGGGTTAAAGGGGCACTTAGGGAAGATAAAGCCATCACAGAAAGACTAAGTGAATTATTTGCTTCGGTGTTACCAAGAAGGATATTGGGGAGATACCCCTTCCAGAGACAAATCATGGTGAACCTGGAAGATGTAGTAGGTTAGATTGAGAAACTGAAGAGTAGCAAATCACTTGGACCAGATTGTTTACACCCCAGGGTTCCGAAAGAACTCAAAAATGAAATTTCAGACCTATTACATGTAATTTGTAAACTATAATTAAAATCATCCATTATACCTGAAGACTAGAAGGTGGCCAATGTAACTCCGATATATATCATGGAAACTATTGTAAAGAATAAAAATCACAGAACATATGGATAGAAATGATTTAATGGAACATAGCCAGCATGGATTTACCCAAGGGAAGCCTTGCCTCACAAATCTGCTACATTTTTTTCGAAGGGGTGAATAAACATGTGAATAAAGGTGAACCAGTAGATGTGATGTATTTGGATTTCCAGAAGGCGTTTGACAAAGTCCCTCATGAGAGGCTTCTAGGAAAAGTAAAAGTCATGGGATAGGAGGAGATTACTTTTGGGGATAACAAACTGGTTAAAAGACAGGAAACAGAGTAGGATTTAATGGTCTGTTTTCATAGTGGAAAAAGGCAAACAGTGGAGTGCCTCAGGGATCTGTACTTGGACTGGTGCTTTTTAATATATTTATAAATGATCTGGAAAGGAGTATAACGAGTGGGTGATCAAATCTGCAGACGACTCAAAATGAATCACTGTAGTTAAGTCACAAGCGGACTGTGATAAATTACAGGAGGACATTGTGAGACTGGAAGATTGGGTGTCCATATGGCAGATGAAATATAATGTGGACAAGTGCAAGGTAATGCATATAGAGAAAAATAACCCATGCTGTAGTTACAAGATGTTAGGTTCCATATTAGGAGTTACCATCCAGGAAAAATATCTGGGCATGTGTTAGTGTTTAAGGTAGTTGTGGGTGGATCCTTGGGCCAGTGGCAGATGACCACACCCCCGGGGGAGATCCCGAGAGGGACCACCGGTCAGGCTCATAGTTGGGAGACAGACACACACTAGATCTTTTATTAAACTGTATAGTGAACCACCAGAGGTGGCAGTAGGGAGATGGAAGTGCCCGGCTGGGCTGTAGTCCCTCAGGCACTGGAACAGCAATCCCAGGATGGCTGAGCTGTAGAGAAACTGAATATAGTGAGTAGGCAGAGTATGCAGAATTCAGGAACAGAACCTTGATGGTAACACTCACACAATAGTCTCTAGGAGTAGTCCAGGTGTTGGAATGAGTTAGGCCCTCGAGGAGTGAGTACCTGGTTCCAGGGAATGCTCTGAGAGAGAGATGGTAACTCACTGGTGTTGTAGGCAGCGATGACTTCCTGGCAGAAGTGGTATTCAGTAGCAAGTCCGGGAACGTGGGCCCTCGAGGAGCGAGTACAGGTTCCAGACTGCGATCTGAAAAGCAAAAGAGAAAACGAGGCCCCCCGAAAAGCGGGTACACCTGGTAAAGTCTGAGGAGGCAGAGTAGCAAGGTATGTGGAGAGCAGTTAGCGAATTTAGAGACCTTAAATATCCAGTGAGGATGACGTCACCTCAGGGGGACGCCCCTGAGGTTCACGTCACTGCTGGTACTTGAGTCGGGGCTGCGCCGTGTGCACGCCCTTAGGCTTCTGGGAAACATGGTGAAGTGCAGCGTCTAGCCGGTCCGGGTACGCCGGAGGGGAACGGCAAGAAGATGCCGCGGCAGCCAAATTTCCAACAGGCAAAGAGGGAATCCAAAGAGATAAGGTGGACGTAGTGGAGACGTCAGGCAGCGATGGTGGCAACAGTGTCATAGTTATTATATTGAAATCATCAGCTTAGTGTGCCATGGTGGTCAAAAAAACAAACAGAATATTAGGGATTATTTGGAAAGGAATGACAAAACGGAGGATGTCATAATGCCTCTGTATCGTTCCATGGTTAGACTGCACCTTGAATATTGTGAGCAATTCTGGTCACTGCATCTCAATAAAGATATAGTTGCACTAGAGGAAGTACAGAGGAGGGCAACCAAAATGATAAAGGGCATGGGATGGCTCCCCTATGAAGAAAGGCTAAAGAGTTTAGGGCTGTTCACCATGGAGAAGAGATGACTGAGGGGGGATATGATAGAGATCTACAAAATCATGAAAGGACTTGAATGGATAAATGTGAAATGGTTATTTACTCTTTCGGATAATACAAGAACTAGAGGGCATTCCATGAAGTTAGCAAGTAACAGATTTAAAACAAATTAGAGAAAATTCTTTTTCACTCAACGCACAATTAAGCTCTGGAATTCATTGCCAGAGGATGTGGTTAAGGCAGTTAGTGCAGCCGGGTTTTAAAAAGGTTTGGGTAATTTCTTGGAGGAGAAGTCCATAAACTATTAATCAATAGGGGATAGTTACTGCTTGTTGTCAGGTCAATTCCATTTTGAAAATTGGTGTTGATAGTTCCAGAGCTAGAGGGCCTATCAACAATGACTGCTTTTAGAAGTCACAGGGGGCATGCGGACCTCTAGCCCCATCCCCTTGACCACCCATACCTATAAAAGCAGTCATCAATAGTGAGTGGGGGCCTGGTATTACCCTTGGGAGTGCTGGAAGCATAAACTGAGCGCAGCTTAGGCTCCAGCGCTGCCGATCAGAAGCTGGACCTAGTGCACTTTGTAAAGGGAAATTACATCCCATTTTCTTTTGAAAATGAAGACTGCTTTTGTAGCTGGGATTGCCACCTCATTCAGGTCCAGACCCTTGCACCCTAGGTAGACCAATGTAACACCGCACCGCCCCCCCCCAAAACCCCCCCCCCTGAGTTGAAAATGCTTCTCTTACAGTGGGAGATAAAGAGTGTCAGATTGTCTCTCTCCCTCCCTCCCGACAATGTTCAGGCAAAACCTCCAGACTTGCGCCACTTCAGGACTAGCAGTAAAGGTGCGCGGGTAACATGGTGCGCGTTGCCTTGCAGAATTCAGAATTATGCGTGCAAGTCTTGGCCCCACCCTGGAACGTCCATGCCCTGCCCCTTTTCTGCCTCCTTATTCTTTAGGTATGTACGCGCGTACTTCCCGGTTCCTTAAAATTCGGTTGCTCGTGTGCAACCCACATACGCTTGTATGGGGCCAGTTTTTTTGCGAGCAACGCTTTCAAAATCTACCTGAAAGCTCTCAGCAGTATACATTGAGGGAGTAGTTTTCAAAAGGCTTTACACGTGTAGCTACCCTAAAGGATCTCTACCAGAAGGACTGATCCATTTAGTATGAGAGGGAAGAGAGTTAGTTTTAGAGTGGGAGCTGTAAATGGCGAGCCCCTAGCCTTATAGAAATCTATGCCACCATTTTACTGTGTGGAACCCTTGGTTGACCCTTCTAGGGGCGCCATTTCCATCTTGCTGTCCCCTTTTCATTTATTTGCCCAGGAAAGGACTCTGGAGTCTCAGGGATTGAGACAGGCGACAGCGGACCTTTGCCTACTTTTTACCGTGGTTTGGAAACCTGTTTATTGAGGAGGACGTTTTCCCATCCTTCCTGCCGTTTGCTTGGTTTCCCTTTTTTTGAGTAAGATATATTTCTTTATGTTTGTTAACAGAGTACCAGGGTCTCAGATTCTGTATCATCAGAGGAGCTGGAGTCTTTCATAGAGAAAAAAAAACCTGGGACTTTGCAATAACATTTAAAACGGAAGACACTTTTCCATTTAATAACTGGGAAGGAAGCTTAAAACTAATTCACAGTAAGAAATGGATTAGAGATCAAAAGGGAAGACAGCTGGCTTCATTCATCCACTCAAATGACAAATTTATTATAACCACAAATTGTGAAGCTGGACAATGTAAATATTACAAGCTGTAAATGAGACTTTATCAATTTCCTTCAACTCTCAGTAAAATAGTGTTTGTGAGTCCAGCGTGATTACTGCCGTGTTCAGAAAGAGAGGTCAATGTGCGAACAAAATCTAACCAAAGCAAAGGGCCTAGGAAGAGATCTCCCTTGTCAGGGAATCAGGGAAAGTCAGATTAAATACCTTTAGGAATGCAAAGGAACATCTAAGACTTTGTATGAGATGTGGCCCTTGGGGTCCTCCAGGGGGAGTCTAACCTAGGAGCTACACATGCAAACAGCCTGCTTTCTGCGCATAACTCCCCATCTGGAAAGCAGTTTGAGGTGCATGTAACTTTGGACGTGTATGGCACAGGGGGCTCCGGGCACAGTCACGCATGTTCACAGCAGATTTATGAGCAGAAATTTCGGCTAAAGTCTGCGGGGAAAGAGTACCTGCAGATTTTTAACCTCTGCGGTCTGTCTGAAAATTGCCCTCCTAGGGAGTAATTTTGTAACTGCCCGCATGAAGATGAATTTAAAAGCCTGGCGCGTGGCAAAACCGGGAGATAGGCGCACAGGTTGGGCCGGTGTGCGCCAAGCAGATTTTAACAGCCGCCCGTGCACGCACAATATCTCCCGCTACGCGCGCCAATGAAAAATTCCAAAAAAAGGGAGAGGGTGGGTGGCATTCCTGGATACCAACGTCAAATTGCATGTAGAAGCTTTCATGCACAAGTGCACAGGTCCCATGCCGTGTAACTTTACTTCTGCTATAGAGGACGTGTAAGTAATAAAATAAAGATTAGTAGATAGATCGGAGGGGTTTTCAGGGTCGGAGATAACAGGGGAGAAGGGAAGCTATTAAACTAGGGGTATTTGGAAGTCCTATCCCTTACCTGGGAGAACTGGGAACGAACTGGGAAAACTGGGAACGAACTGGGAAAACTGGAAATGGCGGTGGTGCACGTGTCTACTAAAATACCCCACTTACATGGTAGAAGCGGCATTTGTGTGCCCAGGCACACATCCACTTAAAAATTGCATACACATGTGCATGTGGTCAGGCTATTTTACATGTGCTCATATACTCGTGTTTGTTATAAAATGGCCACATCCCTGGACGTGGGCCGACAAACACGCACACATGTGCGCCCGTGAGTCTGTTTAAAAGTTACCGTCCCTGCTGCAGAGTCCACAGACTTTACACTAATTTTCAAAGTGAAATTATGTGCTTCCTTTCTCTGTGAGAATTACCCCAGGAAACTACCTGCAATCATGTACACCTGCTAATCTGTGCGGCTGGTTTTCCTGAGGACAAATATGCGCACACATTTGAAACACCAAAAGTATGTGCAGAAGTCGAGCCCCTCCCCCATCTCCCCCTTCCACAGGGAAAGCTGCATGGGCAGTAGCACCACGTGGGTGAGTTTACCTGCACACCGGGAGGGACATTATTTTTAAAGCCCTTTCTGTAGATAAAGCACTGTTTTATTTATTTATTTATAAACTTTTATATACCGTTGTTTGGAACATGCCGTCACAACGGTTTACAAACAAGAAAAATAAAAATGGAAAAATGGTAAAAACTGTAAAATAATAAAAATGCTATTACAATTCAATAAAAGTATTTAATTAAACATTGGGTGTCTCAGGATGTAACATAAAATGCTTAAGAGAATACTTAACTAATTAAATAACTAAGTAAGTAAGAACAAGCCATCAAATCATAAACACGATAAAATAATTACAAAAATAAAAATGACAATTCTAAGTACTTAAGAATAAATAAAGTAATTAAAACACTAAAAACTCAATTAAAGGTGGTCAAAAATAATTCAAATAAATATCATTATAAAATGGTGCAGTGCAGATGAAATAAAATTTTTATCCGCAGAAATGACTCAAAATGACCCTCTAAGGCTGTATTTGAGCACAGGCCATCTGAAAGCTTGAAATGCTTCCCTTTTGGTTGCTGCTGGGAGAAAGCAGGCAGAGGAGCAGGCAAGTGCGGTGGAGGGGAAGAGAGAAGAGGGAGAAGCTATGTCAAGTGCCTTAGTAGCTCCAAGGGCATCCTTAAGTAGGGATAAGATTAATATATTGTCTCTTATATTTGAATTAGTTTTAAAATACTGTACATATCCTATTGTTACTATAATACTAATTCTAAATCTTTGTTTTTGCTATAAAGTGTCCCCGCTTGGATATGGATTTCAGCACGACCTGCATTAAGATGGCTATGCCGAAATGCTGCCGCAGCATATTAACTTTTCTAAAGCAGCTGCATCACTGCGTAATGCACATGAATATTTGTTCCAGCTTGAATTGAAATGCTATGAAAAATATGAACTTGTTCAATTTCAGCATTGGACAGATCTCTGAATGTTTTCCTGTTTTGTTTTGTTTTTTTGTGTTTGTAGAAAACAGAGAGGATAGCAGAGGAGAAAGACACCCCCTCACGTGTCTCTTCTCAGGTCACTAGAGCAATGTGATAGAGCAGAACGGCTGTCCAGGGAGATTTTGGTTTAAATATCACAACTGCTTGCCTGAGAGGCTCTTGCCTGCTTCATGAAATGTTTTCCAATGCAAATGGCAGAAACTATTAGATGAAACAGGCTGAACAAGGGGGAATGGTAGGGTGGGGGGGGGCTAGGAACTATAAGTTGGAATCTAGCACCTTTCAAAGGCAGGCAGCAGAAAAGATTGCATAGGTTACTCAATCAATCAGATGGTCCTATATGAGAAGCAGGAAATCACCCAGGTCTGACTTGGCCACCCTGCACTCGTGCATGTGATCAGAAGCGAGTAATTGTCTCTGTATGCATTGAAGTCTGATGCGTAAGCATGTTTAACATTAGTAGATAATATTTTGTTTCAAAATTTCATCTCAAAGGTTTTACATTTCTAAATAACTGAATCAGTTCCCAATAATCCCATTTTTTGTCCTTTAGGACTATTTATATGCAAAGAACAAACAGAAAACAGGAAGGTGTCTATGCCCATCACATTGTTTTGCCTGGGCAGAGGGAAATGAGGTGGGGCAGAGTCCCAGAGCTTGACCCACTGCTGTCACTTTATACAATGGCATCCAGCAGTCTAGAGGAAAAATCATTTACACTCGCTGTCTGCATCAGAAACTTCAAGACATTTTGAAAAGAGAACCCATTATGGGTGCAGTTGAGTTATGTTGAAAATGCCTATAATAGAAAAATAAATGCTTTAATATGTCATTGTTTGTGGCAGGTAGATACGGAATTGCTAGATGTATGAAAAGTCTTCCAGTTCCTGGTGAGGGTATGTAGTGGAGGAGAATATGAAAGACAATGGCAAACGGAGAATGAATCGTCATGTTCATTTCCAGCAATACCCCGTTACCCCTCATGCAATAATTACCTTTCCAACAAATGGAACCAGATGGTGCTCACACATTGAAAACATGTCTATGTCTTTCACTATCACCATTTCATCATGGTCCTCATCAAATATAGCATCATTGAGAATATCTGAAATCAAATATTCGCATTAGTATTGATAATAATTTAAAAAGTACTACATTTTTAAATGGTAGGTTTCATTTTGTTGCTACTAGATTTCTTTTTTCTTTCAAAAAACATCCAAACTTGGAATATATTCAGTGTTACTTTCAACTGTTTTCTATTAGTAGTCCTTACTATACACTGTAGCCCCAGCTTGATCCAATCCATTCTTCTTCTACCTGTTTTATGTTCTGTTAAGTATGAGCAGAAATGTTGAGATAGTTGGTACATGAGGTATTTTTCAAGCTACTAATCTTATACAATTCTTCATTATCTAACATTTTGGCCATGCATTAGACTGAGTCAAGAATGTGTGTAACTTCTGTTACTAGGAGGCAAAGACAAAACAAGGCATTCTAGGTGAGTGATATTATATTTTATATTTAATACATATTTTATTTTCCTCTTATTCATTGTACATCAGCCTGTTGTGGAATGCATAATGTGCTCATCCAATAAAATAATAAGTTACCACAAAAAAAGTATCTGAACAAGGAGAGATGCAGACTAGGGCTCTTTAGCAAAAGTGGTTTATGTGTTAGAGTCACATTAATTCATGATTCTTGCCCATTGCTGTGGGTTCAAATGACTAGGATCCCGAAATAATCTATGGTAGCCAAGCAATGCCATTTGCCAGTCACATCAATACAATCAATGCAACTTTTTCAGTGTAGCATATAATGATATACTCCTTGTAAGAATTATTTAAACTGTTTTCAAAGCAAAAAATAGAAAATGATGTTATTCATAACAAACAGACTCCCACTAAAACTACTGTGGGGGGAGTGGCATTCTTGTACCTTAGGCACTAGCTCACTTTCCCTGTGCCCTAGCATTATATTCACTGCCACAAAAAGATTAGTGCACATAAAATCCAGGCTTGTGTGCTATTGCATCCTGAATATGGAAACAAGAAGATGGAACTAATAATGTTGCTGACAAACTTTGCAACCATATTCATGTCTAAGTACTCATTGATAACCTCTCAAATTTCAGCTTATTCTGTTATCTGGTTTGTCTCCTGATACTAGGTCACAGACAGAGATGATATGATCTCAATATGACGTACTCCTGCTTTATTTACTTCATGGAGTCCTACTTTCTATGTTTCTAACTGATCAACTCCTGTTGAGTCTTAAGCATAGAACTGATCATTGACCATAGGTTGTCCAACCTAGAGAAACCCCTTGATCTAACAGGAAAGACGACAATGATGCAAGAAGCAATTTTCCTTATTACAATCATTTTCCATTAAAGGATATATCACACTAAATGAAAGGATTAAACTTCCAAAAAATTCAACAATGACATTTAATTTAAAATATAAAAGCGACAAAGGCAGATTTATGAAAAACATTGGGCAGACATTCGCATGCAAAAGCTAGTAAACTGCCCAAATCAAACAGTCCCTGTTAATTCAGTCAACAAGATGTTCTTGGGCGACAGTTAGGAGAAAGCTCTTGTTCTCCCCATATCACTCCAGATTTCTTCTGCAGAGTAGAATTAAGAGGATTTTAAAAATGTTTACTGACTGGACAATGGAGGGATTTAGCTCCCTCAATGAATTTCTGTCACCTGATGGGAGCGAGACATGCTCTTTTCAAGAGCTCAAGAAGGGCATTGCCTTCTCAAACAAGGAATTCTATTCATCGCGCCAAATGAGACCTTACCTAGAATATTTGCAAATCTCTAATGCAACAGATTTACTGTTTCTAAGTTAGATAGAAACTTGCAAGAGTCAGGAAAGTGAACCCTTAGTTGGGGCTTGTGCTAATTGGCATACAAATGGGGTACCTGTACTATCTACTGATGTGCTTAGAAAAGGATTAGGCCCATCTAGAGAACTCCCAGATAATGTTTTAAGAGACTCACAGTACAAAATGTTGCAAAGACTCTACATTCAACTAGTTAAGGCCTTTAAAGCAGGTATTAGAGAGCCTGATTCCTGTGCTAAGTGTGCATCTCATAGAGCAGGGGTGGCTAACTCCTGAACTCAAGAGCCTCAAACAGGTCTGGTTGTCAGGATATCTACACGGAATATTCATGAGATAGACTTCCATGCACTACTTCTATTGTATATAGATATAGCTCATGCATATTCATTATGGAGATCCTGCAAACCAGACTGATTTGGGGTTCTTGAGGACTGCAGTTGACTATCCCTGCCCTAAAGGCCCCTACTTAAATGGCCTAGTCCTGTCCTATGATCTCTAATTTTGGAATCAGGCTATAAGATGCCTAAAAAGATGACTAAGAACTCACTCCCTAAAATCTTTGCTACTTTGCATTTTGACTAAACATCCATGCTAGCTATTAATCTAAGTAAATATTAAGCTTTATTCATCTAAAAATGTTTGCTTATATAATCATTTGTAGAGCCCTACCAGCACTTTACAGAGACACAGATAGTTCCTGCTCCTTGGAGCTTACAAACTAGTCAAAGACAGACAAAACACAAACAAAAAAGAAATAGGCTTTGAGTTAAAAAATAGTGAGCACGTAACTGAGACGAGCTAACCTAGGTGGGTTATGGATGGGTTTAACTGAGCAAAGATGTAAAAGATCAATCTTATGTTTTTAAACTTTCTATATAAGAAAAGTAGGAACTGGAGTAGATGGGCCTCCAGGCCAGCCAAATGGTGCCTCTCTCCTGCTTGTAACTTAATGGCCATGACAGACACCAGGCATCTTTAAAAAAAAAACCAAAACAAAACAAAACAGATCGCTGCATCTTTTTTAGCCAAAATGTGAATCAGGATTTACTGGGTTGAAGCCCTTTCGCTGGTCAAATTTTATGGCATATTCAGCTGCAAGCACAATAATGATTATTTTATTTGATTCATTAGACTTAATATACTACATGTAACAAGTGTGACCAAGCAATTTACAAAATTAAAGCATACATAAAATTGTTAAAATTTGACATACAATCAAGGCAGATAATAAGTACATAAATAGAACCCATGCAAAATAGACGATGAAGTGGTTAACAGCCAACAGAAGCAACTCAGGTAAATCAGTAACTTTATGACATTTTTGGGAGCCCTTCATAATGTCCCTGCCAATGTACATTCGATCCAAGTTCTTCAGAAACAAACAGGGGTGGATTGCCCTATCGGGGGATCGGGCATCCCCCGGTGGGCCGGTCGCTCTAGTCACGTGGTCTGCCGAGCGCAGCTATGACAGATCCGCGCTCGGCAGACCACGTGGTATCTCCTGGGCCGGCCTGGGCGGCGAATCCCCGGGCCGGTCGTCAGCAGAAATCCGCCCCTGGAAACAAACATGGTCAGTCCTAGCTAAGAAGGTGAGCTACCCTATGCCCCCAATGGTTCAGGGTCAATGTATGACCAAATATAGCTTTATAATAGGGTCGGTGATATAAGCAGGTTGGGGTGGATTGGGGTGACGAGTATTTTGGAGAGTTCAACAAAAAAGCATTCATACTTATTTGTTGTCCTGCGATCATCTGTGTTTATTATAATGTTTCTCGGCAAACGCTATGTCAAAGTATTGCACTGTTACATTGTACTGCTAGATAAAACTAATGGGGGTAATATTCAGCAATGGGCCGGCTTGCAAAGTTAGCCGGATATACTCATCCAGCTAACTTTAGAAGGATATTAACAGCACAGCTGCACCATTGAATGTACATGACTATTTTAAAAAGTTAACTGGATACCTTTAACTGGCTAACTTTAGGCCTACTTTACAGCATGAGCACAAAGTTAGACAAATTACCAGCTAACTCTGAATACTGGAGTTAGCTGGATAACTTCTCTGGCTAACTTAACTCCAACCTGGAATGTCCCTACATTATCCAGTTACATTTTAGCTGGGTAATAAGTTATGCAACTAAAATTTAACTGGATAAGTGGCTGAAATATTCAAGACACTAACATTTAGCCAGATAACTCACAAGTCATCTGGCTTAAATGCTGCTGAATATGGACCTCAATGAAAATATGTTAAAATACATTTTTTTTTTGGCTTCTAAATGAAATATGGAAGCCACATAATCCTTTTTCATGTATCAAACTGAAATCATGCATAATAATAGTAAAGTTTGTTTCCCTTGGATTTAAAAGATGTAGAATTGAATTCTTACAGAAATAGGTCTGAATGCCTATATTTTCAAACCAAGTTTTGTTGCCTAAAAACAGGGTCATTTATTGAACAAAATCTTATTAAAAATACTTGTCTCATTCTACTTCAGTTTTAATTTCTGAAACTAAATTCAGAAAATCATCATGCAGCTTTGGTTAAAAAAAAAAACCAAAAAAAAAACAAAAACCCACAGGACATAAAATACACATTCCCATGATAAAGTGGTCTTCTGTGACTTTTCATCATTTCAACTGTCAAGCTTATGCGTCAAGCAACCCTGATTCTTAACGGATAATAAATCCATAAGTGAAGGGAATGAGGATCCTGGATTCACTTTCGCATCTCTCTTTAGATGCACTCTATTAAATCTAGAAGCTACCATCTGTTGCTTGCAAGTACAAAACAGTAATGCAGACTGTATTTAATTTCCTGTACTCTATCGGCAATGGCCACGTAACCCTGGAAACCAACATGGGCGACTTTTTTTTTTTTTTTATTATTGTTGACCATGGATTATATTAATGAAAACCACTTATGAATTCTAGAAGGAAGATCTCTGCAGATCACACCCTGGAGGGAAACAACTCCCAAGGGCTACTGGGCACTTTCACCTGTCCAAGCATTAAAAACTTTAATAATGTTCATAAATTCAGCATGAAATGGTTCTGCTCGGTTATTGTGCCGGTTCTGCTCAGTTGTCGCCTATAAGGTTTTTATCCAAGCAACAAAAAGCCTGGAGTTAATTTTGATTGTCCTTAACGCTAGCAGCCCAGTCTGGAACGTCACCTCAGTTTGTGCAGGGCGCAGTCCATGAGCCCCAGTCTAGCTGGCCATTCTGACTGACTCAATCCTGGCACCAGGGCAGGCACCACACTCCGCCCAAGTCTCGATGGCTTCCAATTTCAAACTGCTCACAGAGGGTTCTGGCAATTCTACACCTACTCTTAAGCCATTATAAAATATTCAAATATTCCTTTTTTTTTTTTTTTTTGCTGCTCACCACATTACAATTTTGCTTTCAATCCATATTTTAATATTAGCCAGTTCTACTGAGCATGCTTGATTGGGAATTATTTTTCACCATGCAGAGATAATAGATTGCTTTCATCAGGACGCAGGGAATACCAAATCACCTAGGGGGGGTCTATGTACTAACCTGAGATAGAGCCTGCAGGATAAGAAACATTACCTACCAATTCTATATTGCAGGAAACATCTGGCTTTAAAGTCTGATGCACCAACATAATGAAATGCAAACAGAGGATGATAGAAAGATATGAATGCCGAGACGGTTAAGATGACCATTTAAACTGAATGCAGTCATTTAAAAGGGCCACCACATTCTGCATTGTCCCCTGCAGCCTGCGCTAATACGCCATGAGAAATGTGTGCGTTTACTGCAGGGGGCTCTATTCCCCCCCCCCCCCCACACACACACACACATACACACTCCAGAGCAAAGATTGGGACTCGAGCCTTGACCCCTTCCCCAAAAGACAGCCTAGTAGTGGAGTGGAGCTGTTGCCATGCTCCTCCCTCCCCTCCCCCCCCCCCCCCAAACCTCCAAGGTCTCTTCTCTGGTCCTCAGACTCTATCAAAGTTTTCACCAGCAGGAGGGAGCTGGTAGCAAGGTGGCAAATTCTAAATGGTACTTCCCCACCCCCACCCCAAACATTTCACAATCTGAAATCACACACACAAACAGGTGCGGTTCAGATGTATTTTAATTTTTTTTTAAAATTTCAAAATAATTTGCATGTGTGTCAGCGTTTCCCTTGGAAACTCCATCAGTAAAACTAATACACATGCAAATTACATGTGATAAGGGCATTAGTAGCTAAACATGTACCTTATCCAACACCTAACTTCCATTAACATGCGTATCATCAATACAGACCCATTAACCGGTGCGATATGTATTCTATACAGGAACATCGGTATATAAAAACTTATAAATAAATAAATAAATAAGTGTGCATTCATGTTGCAATTCCTTCCTCAAGTAAAGTTTAGTGGCTTCAGTCATGAAGCAGAACTATCAGAAAACACAGAAGGAGTTGCTGTGCTAATTAAACGACTTTCCAAAAAAAGCACACAAATTTTCACCTATGCACTGTAACTACAAAGACTAGAAAGTGTTCATTACCCAGTAGATGATTTATTGTATCTGGATCATTATATGAATAGGAAAACGCTATTAAAGAAAGTAGAGTCTATAGTAATGGAGCACACTCACAATTTGCCAGGTGTAGCAAGATATATTTTCTTACCGCTGAAATAATATTGCCATTTGGAATACAGGGATCCTGAAGTACATAAGAAGTGCCTTGATGGGTCAAACCAAAGGTCCACTGAGCTCAGCATTCTGTCTCAGACAGTGGTCAGCCAGGTCACAGGTACCCATTAAATCCCTAATAGTTGATCTCTTTCTTGTTTCTCACTCCTAGAGATAAGCCCTGGCTTTCCCAGGTCTACCTAGCTAATAACTTTATAGACTTTTCCTTCAGAGACTTATCCAGTGTTCTTTTAACCCCCATGTTAGTTGTCTTGATATCTTTGGCAACAGATTCCATAGCTTGATTGTGCGCAGAGTGAAAAAGTACTTCCTATGATTTGCTTTAAATCAACCAGTTGCTAGTTTCATGAGTATCCCCAGTCCAAGCATTGCTTGAAAGCATAAATAACTGTTCCCTATTTGACCGTTCCATCCCGCTCATGATTTTATAAATCTCAATCATATCCCCTCTCAGTCGTCTCTTTTCCAAGCTAAAGAGCCCTAATCTGTTTAGCTTTTCCATCTGCTTTATCATTTTTGTCACCCTTCTCTGTACCTTTTCCATATCCACCATTTTTTGAGATGGTGCACACAATACTCAAGGCGCAGTCGCACCATGGATCTACACAAAGGCATTATGATATTCTCAGTTTTCTTCTCTATACCTTTCCAAATAGTTCCTTACATTCAATTTGCCTTTTTGACCCTCTGACACACACTTAGCTAAAGATTTCAAGAATTGTTCAGTTTTCAAAGAGATGACCCAGGAGGCATAAACTTGTGATGTTTCTAGACAGGGACAAATCACTGTTTTTTTCAAAATTAGTCAGTAGGAACATTAAACACAACTTATGAAGCGGAAGACTCTGTGACATTACAACCAACGTGCTGGTTCAGAAAAGTGTCATAGGATTTTGGAGGCAGCCAGCCAGCCAGCTGTGGGATGGTACGAGCAGGTATAAAGTTACATTTCCAGGAACATACTTGATAGGACAGGGTGCTACAAAGAGGAAGAAAATGCACTGGGGTGCATGGTGAGTCTTCAATGTCACATTTTGACATACTAGTTAATTTATTAGCTGAACTTCAATAAACATTCTTTCAAAATTAAAAAAAAAAAGAATTGTAAATTATGAACAGTACAATGAGCAAAGCACACTACCTCAGAAAAAAAGAGCAGAGGACTTTGGAAAGATTACTCTGACGTGAAATATAGCAACATGACAGCAGAAAGAGACCCATTATGGCTTATCCAGTCTGCCCATTCATACCAACTATTCAGCTTTACAATCCCTACCACTCCTTCAGAGAACCCCTGGGTTTATCCCATGCTTCCTTGAATTTAGATACTGTCCTTGACTCCAAAACCTCTATGGGGAGCCTGCTCCATGCTTCCACCATCCTCTCTTTAGATGACTCCCCCTTTCACCTTCATCCCATGACCCCTCATTTTAGAGTCTGTTTTCCTTTGAACAAGGCTTGTCTCCTGTGCTTGGACACCTTTGAGGTATTTAAATGCCTCTATCATATCTCCCCTATCCTGCCTTCTCCTCCATGTTTTGATCTTTAAGTTTATCCCTTTATGCTTTAGAACAAAGACCACCAATCATTTTAGTAGCCACCCTCCTGTCTGACTCCAACCAGTTGAAATATTTTGAAGCTGCAATCTCCAGAACTGTACACAGTTCTATTTCTCTCCCTTTGCAGCCAAGCATCTTTCTGGCTTATGCTGTTGCCTTATCCACCTATATGGCCACCTTAAAATCAGATACGATCACCTCCAACTCCTATTCTTTTATGCTTAGAATTTCACCCCTATACTGTACCAATCCCATGGATTTTTGCATCCTAAATGCATTACTCTGCATTTTTTAGCATTAAATCTTAGCTGCCAGACCTTAGAGCATTCCTTGAGTTTCACTAGATTCCTCCTTGGTTTCCACACCTTCCAGAGGAGAAGTCCATTAACTGCTACTAATCAAGTTTACTTAGGGAATAGCCACTGCTATTAATTGCATCAGTAGCATGGGATCTTCTTAGTGTTTGGGTACTTGCCAGGTTCTTGTGGCCTGGTTTGGCCTCTGTTGGAAACAAGATGCTGGGCTTGATGGACCCTTGGTCTGACCCAGCATGGCAATTTCTTATGTTCTTATGTCTGTCCTGTTGCACATTTTGCTATCAGCAAAAAAGACAAACCTTTCCAGATAATCCTTCCGCAATGTCTCTCACAATAATGTTGAAGAGAACTAATCCAAGGATCATTTCCTGTGGCACATCACTAGTAATGTCTCTTTCCCTAGAATGAACTCCATTTAATCGTTATCTTTTGTCACCTCTCACTCAACCAATTTCTAATCCAAATCACTTGCTTTAGAGCCCATGCCAAATGTACTCAATTTATGTCACCTATCCGTCTCCAAGACCTTATTGAAATCCAAGTACACTATATCTTGCACGCTCCCCTGATCCAACTCTCTGGTCACCCAATCAAGGAATTTGATCAGATTTGTCTGACATGCCCTATTTCCTCTGATCTTGTCAACCAAGGGTGGCCAACTCCAATCATCGAGAACCAAGAACAGGCCAGGTTTCAGTATATCCACAATAAACATACATAAGATAGATTTGCATAAAAGGGAGGCAGTGCATGCAAAACTGTCTTGTGCATATTCATTGTGGATATCCTAAAAACCTGGCCTGTTTGTGGCTCTGAAGGACTGGATTTGGCAACACCTGTTGCAATCCATTGGATTTCACAAACTACACTATCTTCTGTTTTAGCAGCAATTCCATTGATTTGCTTACCACAAAGGTCAGACTAACCAGCCTGTAGTTCCCAGCATCCTCCCTATTTCCTCTTTTGTGAATAGGAACCCTTTTCCACTCCTATGGAGCTACTCTAAAGAAGCATTGAAAAGGTCAGACAGTGGAGTTGCCAGAGCTTCTCCAAGTTCCCTTAAAACTCTCAGATGTACCCCATCTGGTCCCATCACTCAATCTACTTGAGGTTTAGTTAGCTCTTCATAAATACACTTTTCTGAAAATCGATTGAGGTTTACTTCATTTCCAAGCCTATTTACGTTCATTTAGTGTGGTTCTGCTCCTGGCCCTTCCACTGTGAACACCAAAGAGAAATATTTGTTAAGCAATTTTGCTTTTTCCTCAGCCTCCACGTATTCCTCCCCTTCACCTCTGAGTCTCACAATGTCACTTTTGCACTTCCTCCTATCACTAACATATCTAAAAAAAAAAGGTTTTGCTCCCCATTTTACTTTATTTGCTATATTTTATTCCATTTGCATTTTTGAATTCCTGATTACTTTCCTAGCTTTTTTTAGCTTGTCCAGATATTGTTGCCTTCCTCTTTCTATGATGTGGTTTATGAATGTTAACCTTTTTTCTTATCTTTTCAGATACTTCTTTATAAAACCATAATGGCTTTTTTCCTATTTACTTTCCTAACCAAAAGGCTAGTTGCCCTTATATCTCCTTTTAATTTTGCCCATTGTCTACTTCTCCTTGATTTTCCCATCCAGCTAACAATTTCTTGAGGCACTCCCTCATTTTAACAAATGTTTTCCTGAATTCAAGGACTCTCACCTTTGAATTAATTTTCACCCCTGCATTCTAATACTGAACCATACCATCCAGTGATCACTGGATCCAGATGATTGTCCACTACAACATCAGAAATACTGTTCCCATTGGTCAGCACCAGGTCCAGTATCGCCCCCTCCAGCGTGGGTTCTGTTATCAGTTGATAGAATCATTCTCCCTACAGAGAATCCCAGGATCTCCCTGTTTCAAGAAGGCACCACAGTCAGAATGTCTCAACCAGCACCCAGCAGATTGAAATGCCTTATCAATAGCCCCTCCACTTTCATAGCATTTCTGTGAACATCCCCCATTGAATCTGTTTCTTCTGTTTGCGATGGAGGTCTGTATATTACATAAATAGAAACAATTAATATTATTTCTATCCACAAAAAGTTCACACACTACACAAATGCAAGTGAGGAGGTCAAACTTAAAACAAAATTCTTCAAATACCACAAACCATACCAATCAAAATTTGATGTTAAACTTGAAATGGCATCAAGTGGGGGGCATAGGCAACTTTTTTAGCCCAGCATCTTCCCCTGTTTGTCATCATTTGTGAAAAATACTTTTCTCTTTCTTTGTCAGTCCCATTTAATTCAATGCAAAGCAAATTCAACTTAGCTTTAGCAAACTGTGAAGTAAAATCTCACTCCAAAGACTCTTCAAATGCCCTGACATCAATGTTTCAAAAAAATACTGCAATATGGGACCAGGTCAGTTTTTCTTGGTTCCCTCTTGCCTCCTATCCCATGACATTGCAATTTACTGAGGAATCTCCCATGGGTGACTTCATCTCACGGTGCCCCCGGGGTCCTTCATCCTGCAGAGCCGCAGTTTTCCTGCCAGCGGAGCATGTGAAGCACACTGGCGTAGCATTCCAAATATAAAGAGGTAGATCTTCAAACAATACGCAAGCGCGTACTTTTGTTCGCACAGCAGGCGCGAACAAAAGTAAGCTGGATTTTATAAGATACGCGCGTAGCCGTGCGTATCTTATAAAATCCAGGGTCGGCGCGTGCAAGGCTGCGCAAAATCGGCAGCCTGCGCGCACCGAGCCGCGCAGCCTGCCTCCGTTCCCTCCGAGGCCGCTCCAATTTCGGAGCGGCCTCGGAGGGAACTTTCCTTCGCCCTCCCCCCACCTTCCCCTCCCTTCCCCTACCTAACCCACCCCCCTGGCCCTATCTAAACCCCCCCCCTTACCTTGTCGGCAAAGTTACGCCTGCTGAAAGCAGCCTGTGCGCAAAATCGGTGCGCACAGGCTGCCGATTTTGCGCAGCCTTGCGCACGCCGACCCCGGATTTTATAAGATACGTGCGGACCAGCCCCCAGGACAGGAGGATGGAGCGGCAGCCCCGCTCCATCCTCCTGTCCCGGGGGCTGGTCCGGAGGCCTCGACCACGCCCCCGGGCCGGCACCACGCCCCCGGGCCCGCCCCCGAAACACCACGTCGTTTCGGGAACGCCCCCGGACACGCCCCCTCCCGCCCCTTTTCAAAAGCCCCGGGACTTACGCGCGTCCCGGGGCTTTACGCGCACCGGCGGCCAATGCTAAATAGGTGCGCCGGCACGCGAGGGCCCTGTGCGCGTAAATCCAGAAGGATTTACGCGCGCGGGCCTTTTAAAATCTGCCCCAAAGTGAGGAGGCCACTGCAGGGGTATTTTGGGGGACACTTGCTGCTACTCCCAAAATTTTGCTACCTGAAGCAGCTGCCGCACCTTGCCTCATTATAGAGCTGCCCCGGTCTATATCCCTATATAATGCCATACATTCTGACTCACCAATCTTACTATTCTGATTTCTGACATTCACATAGACATTTTATAGTGTATTTTCTTTTTAACTCTTTATATTTGCTAAAATAATACCCAAGAATACACTTGAGGAAAAAAAGCTAGAATACAGGAAGTAATACAAAATAAAAAATTAAAGAAAATGTATAGCAATTAAGCACTTCACCCAAACAGTTTACTATTTACAGGGGCAGATAAACCCATACTCAGATCTTACATCAGATCAGAAAAATATATCAAAAAAGAAAAGAAAAAAAGGAACACAGACCTGACAAACTTGGCACCTCATCATAATCAGAGAATCTTATTCTAGAACAAGAGGTCAGAGTATAAGTCTCCAAAGGAGCAGACTTAGGAGAAACATCAGAAAAGTTTGTTCTCAGAAAGGCAGGTAGGATACATGAAATGGCCTTCCAATGAGCAAAGCAAACAGTAACAGAATTCAAGGAAAGATGGGATAGGCACAGTGGATTCTTAGCTATGAAGAAACAAGGGGAAACTGAAAGGTCAACTTGGGTTATGGCACTGTACCAGAAGTGAAGTTGGAAAGATTAGATAGAATATAGTAGCAGATAAGGGCCTATGATTCTATGACCTAGAAGATTGTCTTGTAAAAGACTGGTGAGGGTACCAATTGATTGTATACGTGTGTCCACTGTAGCAAAACTGTGGTTGTTTAGTCAACTATCGTATAATCTGTTCATAAATATGCTGCTTATTTATACAAACATAAATAAAAGCTATATTTTTTTTATAGCTAATGAGTCTGGTTAATTAGTTTGCCTTTAACTCTGGAGTGGGGTGGCTTTTTGCAATAATATACTCTCATATCAGGGAAAGAAGAAACACACAGACAGAATGTTACTGTCTGTATTCTTAGTAGACTGCGTAACAAAAGCATCAAAAGCCTTAAGTTTATCCATAAACAATCCAATAAGCATTACAGAAACTTGGCTAAATCATGAAAAGTTGGTTTATCTGAACCAATTATGTTCTGAGGGATTTAATATTTTTATTGTCACAGGGAGGGCAAATGAGGAGGGGGGAGTCACGTTGGATTTCTAAAGGCTTGGTGAAAGTTACCAGTTGTCTACTCACACCAAAAATTGTTCATTTGAGGCTCTATTGCACGGCTTCCCAAACTGTGGGTCAAGACCCCAAATGAAGGTCACAAAATGTTCAGCTGGAGTAACAAGGGCTTCAAACAGCAGCACTCTTCAGGCACAGAGGAGCAGCAGTATTAGTGTGGAAATCAGCATGAGGCCTTTGAGCCAGCATGCACTCACAGGTCCTGCTCTCACATGAGTTTCTGTGGTAACAGGAAGCCCTGTGCATAGAGAGATTAGAGCTATTATAGAGCCTGTGGGTTTATACAGGCTTGGAGGCTCTATGCTGACTTTCATTACTAATACTGCTGCTGCTTGCAGATCAGTGTTGTACTTGGGACCATCCATGAGTGTAAGGGAGGACTCCGTTTGCATGAGCCTGTGGAGAATACCATTGCTCTTCTCTCCTCATCCATCACTGAATCTACCTGAGAAAAATGTTGCCCTTGTCAACAGTCTACCTTCTCTTCTTACTAGTTGTCATCCACCTTTGATCTGGGGCCCAAAGAAAAATGTTGCTGCTGACCCTGGCCAGGGAGATTTTTAGAGGAGAGGCTGTTTGAAGGGAGGGGGTCAGGTGCAGGAGGAGTTTGAGGGTTGGATTAGGTGAGGAGGGATTGTAGATGATGAGAGAGGGGGATGTAAGAGAGAAGCTGTGGGTCAAAGGAGATCAGCTGGGGGAGATGTGAAAGAGGTGAGGTTGGGAGATGAGAGAGAGGGAATGAGAGTGAGGAGGGAATAGGGGATGGGTGAGAGGGAGGGAATGACATAGGATCATTTGGAGGTTATAAGAAGGGCTTAGACTGAGACAGGATCAGGATGCAAACAGAACTGAAGGGGTGAAAGAAAGGGAACCGGCTATGGATGTGAGAAGAGATGGGTGATATAAGAGGGGATCTGCTGAAGCAGAGGTTAAGAGAGAGGATCAACTGGAGAGGGTGGAAGTTGAGTATGGTGAGAGTGAGAGTGGATAATTGTTGCAGGACATCCTATGGAGTCATGTGAATTTTTAAGTGCTAAAATAGGGCACATTGGCTAAAAATTTGGGAAGTCCTATTCTACTGGTGAAGAAAGGTTCAGTTGACCCTTTACACTTTCTTCTGGTTTACCATCCTTTGTTAGACGTAATTAGATTTAATCTCTGAGACTGAAATATTTGCTAAGAAATTTGAATGTGTTGGGGGATTTTAACATTTCTGGAGACACTTACTTGAGAGGTTTTTCAACTTGCAAGCTAAGATGGGACCAGTAGAGTTGGGAGCACTTTGCTTAACTCAGCGTAAGATGTCTGTTTCCTTGAGTCCTCTTGGTCCTTCTACCCTACAGATACAAACTTTAAATTGATTAGATGTGGCTGGAGAGACTGAAGGAGTTTTCACATCAACTCCTCTTTCTACAGGAGATGAAGAGTTTTGTCCTGTCCATCAAATGCCACCAGTCGCATCTTTGGAACCCAGACCAGCATGTGGGGTTCTACCAGCAATGTCTGTTGTGGTAACTATGGAAGTTTTTTGAGCAACTATAACTAAGTTGTATCAGTCTGTCATCCAAAATTGACTCTTTTGGGGGTAGTTGGAGGTATTTCTACCCATGGAGATGAACATTCTCAACTGATAGATCAGGCAAAAGAAATTATGGACTTGAAGAACCATTGTAGTAAACTACAAGAAACCAATATGGCTATTATTAAGGATTGCCAATCAATCCATCATAAAATAGAACATACTGTCTCAGGAGGTTTAACCTGAAATTTCTCAGCTAAGTACCCTCTAACTCCCCCCTGAGTTGTTAATTAAATTCTATCGTGATTTTCTAAAAGTATCTAAATTGAGTCTGAGATCACAAAGCTGTATTTGCCTGAATGTAAAAATGTTGTTTCCTTTGATATTGCTGAAGCTGATGTTTCTACTGCTAATTTAGACCAGACAGGCTAAGAGAGAATTTGAAAAGAAGCTGACCATTGAGGCAAAAACTCATGATAACAATTTTAAAATATATCTGAAGCAAGAAGCCTATGAGGGAGTTGGTTGGACTGTTAAGATGATCGAGGGATTAAAGGGGCACTTAGGGAAGATAAGGCCATTGCGGAAAGGCTAAATTAATTCTTTGCTTCGGTGTATACTAATAAAAATGTTGGGAGATACCCATTTTGCAAATGGTTTTCAAGGGTGATGATTCAAAGGAGCTGAACCAAATCCCAGTGAACCTAGAAGATGTAGAAGTCATATGGACAAACTAAAGAGTAGCACATTGCCTGGACCAAATGGTATACACTCCAGGGTTCTGAAAGAATTCAAAAAATGAAATTTCAGATCTATTACTAGTAATTTGTAACCTATCATTAAAATCATGCATTGCGCCTGAAGACTGGAAGGTGGCCAAAATAACCACAATATTTAAAAAAGGCTCCAGAGGTGATCCAGGAAACTATAGACTTGTGAGCCTGGTTTCAGTGCCAGGAAAAATCGTGGAAACTATTCTAAAAAAACAAAAATTACAGAACATATAGATAGACATGATTTAATGGGACACAGCCAGCATGGATTTACCCAAGGGAAGTCTTGCCTCATAAATCTGCTACATTTTTTGAAGGGGTTAATAAACATGTGGATAAAGGTAAGTCAGTAAATGTGGTGTATTTGGATTTTCAGAAGGTGTTTGACAAAGTCCCCCATGAGAGGCTCCTAAAGACATTAAAAAGTCATGGGACAGGAGACAATATACTGTAGTTTTGTGGATTGCAAACTGGTTAAAAGTCAGGAAACAGAGTAAGATTAAATGGTCAGTTTTCTCAGTGGAGAGAGGTAAACAGTAGAGTGCCTCAGGTATAGGTAGTACTGTCCCTTAAGGCTTGGAAGGTCAATAAGTATATTTTGAATGTTTCTTAAGATATATATATTTGTTCTTTACCTGTTGTACTCTCCCCATTAATGTGGTCTTAAGTGGTATGTCATGAAGAGTAGTAAATCACCTGGACCGGATGGTATACACCCCAGAGTTCTGAAGGAATTAAAAAGTGAAATTTGTAACTTATCATTAAAATCATCCATTCTACCTGAAGACTGGAGGATAGCAAATGTAACCCCAATATTTAAAAAGGGCTCCAGGGGCAATCCGGGAAACTATAGACCGGTTAGCCTGACTTCAGTGCCAGGAAAAATAGTGGAAAGTGTTCTAAACATCAAAATCACAGAACATATAGAAAGACATGGTTTAATGGAACAAAGTCAGCATGGCTTTACCCAGGGCAAGTCTTGCCTCACAAATCTGCTTCACCTTTTTGAAGGAGTTAATAAACATGTGGATAAAGGTGAACCGGTAGATATAGTATACTTGGATTTTCAGAAGGCGTTTGACAAAGTTCCTCATGAGAGGCTTCTAGGAAAAGTAAAAAGTCATGGGATAGGTGGCGATGTCCTTTCGTGGATTACAAACTGGCTAAAAGACAGGAAACAGAGAGTAGGATTAAATGGGCAATTTTCTCAGTGGAAGGGAGTGGACAGTGGAGTGCCTCAGGGATCTGTATTGGGACCCTTACTTTTCAATATATTTATAAATGATCTGGAAAGAAATACGACGAGTGAGATAATCAAATTTGCAGATGACACAAAATTGTTCAGAGTAGTTAAATCACAAGCAGATTGTGATAAATTGCAGGAAGACCTTGTGAGACTGGAAAATTGGGCATCCAAAAAATCTAGAAAGCCCTGTTTTCCAGAAGTTGAAAGTAGTCACTCAGTTGCCTACAAGAATACTTCATACAGAGGGTCAAAGGCCCTCCGTTTTGATTTTATTTTATTTATTTTAGATTGATGGAGAATGATAAATGAGTTCTCCAACATACATTCTTTAGAAGATATTCAAAAGCTTGATATCACTAATTATTTTACTTCCATGTCTGACCGCTGAGATAGCAATAACTTACACATGTTCCACTGGAGATAGACGAATATGTGTAATATGATACATATAGGTAATTTTATGGTAACCAATTTGGGCTAAAGTTGGAAAGTGGGATAAAACTTTAATTAATATTAACAATTGGTTCATACCTTTTTTATGAACTTTAATGTTGACATGAGGTGTGATATATGCAGAGCCATGTTTGTTAAATGATAAAAGCATTTAGATTTATTATAGTTTTGAAGATCCCTTTAACCAAAATAGCATAACAGAAGTAGAGAGATATCCAAAGAACAAGTAATGAAATTAAGGCTATAGGTAACTCAATGGTGGAAGGATCTCTAAAGTGTATAGAGTGTATAAAGTGTAAAGCTGCATAATTACTGGTAAGAAGGAAAGGTTTCTGGTTAATCATAGGGAAGTTGTTGAAAAATGGAGACCAAAGAGGTCTGATTTGCTGAGAAAGGCTTTTTCAAAAGGGTGGAGGCAGACAAATCTTAACACGTTTGGGCAGGCAGTGAGGAAGATTTAGCAAAAGACTGTTGGGAGTGAAGACATGCAATGATGAGAAGTGAGAGGTAAATGAGATGCATCTACGATGCACCGCATGGTGTGAGGATTTGAGTTTAATACATAAGGGTGCAGGAAACCAACTAGGGTTGCCAACTGGATCCAGATTTTCAGGACAGACTGATCCAGTCCTGATTTTATCCCACTGCCTACATGATCTTTTCTCAGGGGAATCAGTAGGAGCATCAGAGCTACTAGTCTGTGCAGGAAATACAGTAAAACCAGAACTGGATCAACCCGTCCTGAAAATCTGGAATCAGTTGACAACCCTAGAACCAACAATTCCTGAGAGAAGAAAAAAAAAGTTATGAGAAAAACTAGAGAGTCCAAAAAAAACTCAAAAAACCTTGATGGAACAATTTATAGTAACTACGATTGACAAAGGAAGATAAGAGAAGACTGGTAAGTAATAAATAACAATAGTCAAGCCAGTTCACAATCAGAATATTAGTGAACAGTTTTATGAAGAGATAAAATATAAAAGAATAAAAGAAAGATTAAGATGCTGAAGAAGCCGGTCATGATAGCTAGTAACAGTTTTTGCATTAAAACCTGTGCTAAAATGTAGTGTGCATACGCAAGTTAACAATTTAGCATGCATGCTAACACACCACTTAGCCTTTACATCAAATTTTAGCTCACACCTGCCAAAAAGGAAGTCCTCAGAACAATCAAAAGAGAATAGCCAACTGGCCTGAAATGAAAGGCTCGCTTAGTATGGGGAATGCCATCCCTTTTCCTGGCTACAAGTAGTAAGGAGCTCAGCAACCCCAACACCATCCCAATCCATTGCCCCAACCCTCCCCTCCTATAAGGACCCCTCCTTAAAGGCCAAATGAAGGCAAACTTCCTGCAATCAAGATGCAACCCCCTACCCCCAATGAAGTCACCCCCAGTCAGTCTAGACAAGGCATGCCTCCAGACCGATGCCTTACTCCAGGACGTGCCGATTTTCACCAGTAGAAAGGACATGACAGCCCTCCTGTTAGACCACTGCAGCTGCCGAATGATGGCACTGTGTAATTTCCCAAAAGGTATGTAGAAACTTTATATCTGCAGAGACTTGGGCTGATTTTTTTTTTTTTTTTTTATGGAATAGTTTCCTCCTACTCCTTTGAGGGTTTCAGCTTAATAGGAATGAAGGCTGGGATCCAGTGCCATGAACTGTAATTTGCAACTACCTGAAGATTTTTTCCCCTATGTTAATTGTTCCCTTCCAATTTCCTTTAGCCCAATCATTGCAGTGACAGTCATCAATCAGAAACCAGTCACCAGGACGCCTTCCAGAACCCTAAATCCAGCTACTAAGTGCAGTGATTCATCCCCTCCCCTCCCCAAAGGCTGTGAACACTGCCTTCACAGGTGACCTGGGAAGCAGAAGGCCTGAGCTGGATATTGAACCCCTGGTTGCTCCAGATGGCAGTGCACAGTTCTGCAACTGAGCCACCAGGCTTTTTCTGTGGGTGATGAAATGGGGCAAAAGCTGTTTTGGCTCTCCATCTGCTTCTGCATACAGTTCAAGCTTTTCTTACTTGCCTACAAACTCATTCACTCTGCAGCACCTCATTATCTATCTTCTCTCTCCTTACATCCTTCCTCATGGACTCCATTCGTTAGGCAGGTTACTAGTCTCTGCCTTTCTCCTCCACCACCAAATCTCAACTCCAGTCTTTCTAACTTGATGCACAGTATGCATGAAATAGACTTCCCAAATTTCTGCGTCATGGTCTCTCACTGGCCATGTTTGAGATCAGCCTAAAAACTCACCTCTGAGACTACTTTTAAATCCTACAATAAATACTCTTGCCACAGACTCATGCTCATCATGTATATTTGTCAACTAGATTGTAAACTCCATGAAGCAGGAACTGTCTTTACAGCGCTATATGTCTAGTAGAACTTTAAAAATTATAAGTTTTTGAAAATCCAATCTATACACATTCAGGCCAATACAGTAAAATGCGCTCAGCTGAGCACACTGTTTAACATGTGGTTGGACGCGTGTTATACTGTAAGGGGTTTATGGTGTCGAAAACACGCGGCCAACCCCCCCAGAAACTAATAGCACTCATCACGTGCAAATGCATGTTGATGAGGCTATTAGTCATTTGCCTGGGATACAGAAAAAAAAAAATGTGCTGCCGAACCACACATTTAACGCTCAGAAATTAGCACCTGCCCAAGGGCAGGCATTAATTTCTAAGCAGCCCAAAAAGGTGTACAGAAAAGCAGAAAATATTGCTTTTCTGTATACCCTCTGACTTAATATCCTAGTGATATTAAGTCCAAGGAACCAAAATGGTTAAAAAAAAAAAAAAATTTTAATTTAAAAAAATGTGCAGGCCAGTCAGGGTAGGAAAACGGATGCTCAATTTTACTGACATTCATTTTCCTAACCCATGGCTGTCAGCGGGTTCGGAAAACCGAAGCTTGTAAAATTGAGCATTGGTATTCTGAACTCTCTGACAGCCACCTCTCCTGGGTTTCCACTGCTAAGGGGGTGCTAGGGACGCACTATTGTCCCTAGTGCCCCCTTTCTAGTGCGACCCCTCATTTAAATATAGTATCACGCACCTAGGAGAGATAGCTGGGTGTGCGTTGGGAGAGCTGGCGCTCAACACAGAGCGCTCATTCTCCCGCGCTCCTTAACTGTACTGGCCTGTATGTTTTCTTCCCCTGACTTTAATATGTCCCAGGAACGTCTCTTTATAAACTGGTTAAAGTACTCATGTTGCAAAAGCACCATTTACTTGTACCCAGATTGAGAAGGGAAAATTTAACTAGTACAGTGGTGGACAACTCCAGGCCCTGAGAGCTACAAACAGGTCTTGGTTTTCAGGATATCCATAATGAAGATACATGGGATAGATTTGCATACAGTGGAGACAGAGCATGCAAATCTCTCTCATGCATATTCGTTATGGACTTTTGTGGCTCTTTGAGGACTGGAGCTAGATAACCTTAGATCAGGGGTGGCTATCTGGGTAACTACTTATTTACCAAGCTAAACTGCTTTGAAAATTGACATCCCCATGTTACACAATGTCTCATGTGCATATTAAAGCATGAGGTATCATTCCCTTCTGGAAAGTGTTATATACTTTATCATTCATTCTAACACAAAAAGTGCTGCTGAAGATACATTTCATGCATAGCCAAACAAACAGCAGGTGTCCATTGAGAAGCAGTGCACACATGGCCCTTTATGAACAGAATTTAAATAAACCTTTATCTCAAAAAGTGACAGCAGGTTGAAAGCGAAAATCAAATGAAAAAACAGAGATGCGAGACCTTTGCGGGTCTGTGCGTCATTCAAGAGGAGAAAAGAACATGTCACTATAGAAACCATTTGTGTGGGTCTTCAGGTCTTAGTGCTCAATGCTAGAAGAGCCTGCGGAGAGTGAAAGCGAGTGAGGATGAGTGGCGCCTGACTGATGGCAAGGGAAGGGAGATGGTCAAGGGATGAGTAAACTGAGCCGAGACCCAAAGACAGAAGCAGGCAGGAGGGCTCGGTGCATGAGACCAACAGCAAATGTGCGAGATCAGTAGTACACTGTGAAAACACCATCTTTTGTATCCATATGAAAGGTAGAGAAATTTGCTATAGCCCAACATTGTGTCAAAACGGAGAGCTAAATCCTCATCATTCAAATGCAAAGAAGCAATACAAGCATCTTGCATGATCATCTGAGCTAACCATGCGTCTTGAACCCAGATATCTCTGGCAAGTGTTCAGCATTGCAATGCCACAGAACAACAATACAAAAATATGAACCTGGATCTAAAGATTTAGTGGTGTGATCAGTTGTGGTGTGTGCTGATGGCACCAGAACCTGGCATATGAATTGAATTGGCGTCCTTTAAATCTGTGGCCTTCTCTAGCAAGGGTGCTTTCTTCATGACGCAGAAATATACTATACATAAAGTTAAGTACTCGATTTTGTTTATGTTTAAGATTGTTACTCGCTTGGGAGCCAAGAAAAAGATTAGTAAATAAGCTGTAATAAACTGTGCACGACACAACTAGCGAACGGTTTTGCAGAAGAGCAGGAAAACATCCATCATGTAATCACTGGTGAAAATCTTTGCCCTGGCCCCAAAATGGCGCTAAAAAGCCACCTCTGATACATGTGGCCCGATACGGTCGTGATTTCTCTTCTGTTCCTTGACAAAACAAATGTGGTTTTGGTTGCCAGGAGTGGAAGTATGTATTCCATTCTAAATGTTGATCGGCATACTATTGTACTTATGTTTCCTGAAAGTGATGCTGTAAGTGGATTACTATTTAACAAAAATCTTACTGAAAAAGAAAGCCCCCTCTAGATTTGGTATTGTATTTGTGCATATGTGTATTGCCACTTTAACACAATTAACCAGTCTCAGGTCACAGGTATTGGAAATCTGAGTAATGAAGGGGTTAAGGAATGATAACATAGGATGGAAGGTAACATGACAGCCTGGTACAAACTAGCATGAACTCTGAGATTACTGAGCAGTAAGGTGAGGCTAAAACATAAGCAATGATAACCCTGAGACTTGTACGTCTGGAAAACTACACGTGCCCAGTCTCCGAAAGCCCCAACACTAATACATTTTCCTGTCTGGATCTTCACAATACTTTACACACTCTGAATACTAGTTTCTGTTCAGCAAATAAACTGTGTGTGATCTCTTTGACAAGGTCCTGAAACGAAAAAAAAAAAAATGCAGGCAATCATATACCAGGAACGAAAGCTGCTAGGAAACTGTTTGCTTGTGTGAGACCAATCAGCAAACTTTCAGCTTACATGAAGTTTATCTATCAGTTCCAACAAAACAAAAAAACTCCAACTTTTCAACTTCTTGAATAGTAGTAATGGATTCAGGGGTTTCCCCCCCCCCCCCTGAACTTCCATTATTAAACAACGCCCAGCTCACTGTATGGGCATTAGTTGCCACTGCAGTCAGTTGTCGGTGATGGTTTCGGAGAACAGCGGGAAGCAAACCCTTGAGCAAAACTTGCATGACCTTCATTATACAATAAGCAGCAGGGTTAGACTGATGGGTTGGGACACAGTGCTGCAAAAGAGGTTATGTCAGCCAAAGGCTGCAGGAAGCTCTCTTCCCAGAAATAGAAAAGGGAGGGGACACCCAAACCAGGAAACAACAGGGAACTGACAATTAAAAGAAGTCAAAGGCCCAGGGAGAAGCAGGTGAGTAAACAGACAAAATGTGTGTGAAGCAGGTGGTCGGAAAGGGTCCCTGGAGTAGAGTCCTAAGAAGCAGGTGGGGCAGCAGTCCCACATCCCCTAAATCTAATTCTGCAGGCCAGACCTCAGGAAGGATGAAGAAAAGCCAACATGGAGGTAGTCTACAGAAGGGCTACCAAAATGCCATAGGGTCTGCACTTAAAGCGCTACAACATTTGACTTGAGGGCTTAAATATGTATATCCTAGAGCAGAGAAAGTGAGGCTGTAAGACGACAACGAAATATTCCAAAAAACAAACAAACGATGCACGAGAAGCAAACATTTTTCTGTGGAAAGAAAGTTCTGGAACAAATAGTCATGAGACAAAAGGTGGTAGACTTAAGAGTAATATCAGGAAACATTTCTTTGAGGAAAGGGTAGTAGATGATTGGAATAGCTTCCCAGTGAGGTGGTGGACACAAATACAGTAACAAAATTCAAGGCCCAGGATAAATACAGAGGAGCCAAAGCTGCAAAGTGAAGAAAGGCCTTCAAATGAACAACTGATCTATGGCATTGCGAAAAGAAGTTCAGTTTGGGCAGACTAGATTCAAGCCAGAATAAAATATAAAAAAACATTTTGTTACATAAACTAATAAATAATACCGAAGTCCCATGGCTAGGTATATACTCTACCACGTGTACTACGATCACATAACAAAGGATTGCTGGAGATACAGACTGTCCATCAAGCTTATTTGGAAGAAATTTGAGACCCTTTTTCAGTGGCTGGTCCAATTCTCTGGAACACTATCCCAGAACAATTAAGGACAATGATAGACACTAAAGCATTTAAGAAAGCTTTAAAAAAAACATGGTTGTTCCAAATGGAATTTGAAAGAAATATCTGAAAAAGCAAGCGAATCGGTACCCAGAATAAGAGCATCATTCATTGAATGTTATGCTATTATTAAATGGCAACACAGATGCTGACATTTGTTATACAAGTTTTATTTTTGTTCATAAATATTGTCTATTTATTTTAACTACTTATGTCAATTTTAGACTTTGTAAACCAGGATCATGAGAGTGTATGGTATAGAAATAATTTTTAAAGGAATAAAATATATGGGCCTTAAGAAGTGCCCTTATCAGCCAGCATATTTTATGTCTATATATAAATCCAGGAGGTTCCAATCCATATACAGCTCAAGTCAGAGAAAGGGGATCGGGGAGTACTGAAAGCAGAAGGTGGTTTTGCTGGTGACTGAAGAGCATCGGTAAGTCTTGCTTTGCTGAGTAATTCTGTGACTTAAAATTTGGGGGAGGGGAGAGGAGAGATTGTGAGGTAAATTCATCTTTAGTGTGTGTGCCAGATTTAAAAAAAAGAAAAGGTAACTTGCTTTGAAGAGGCGTTTAATAAAATTGTTAAAAAGGAACAATAGCAAAGAGGGTCACTCCGGAAAACTAATTGAAGTGTGTATCAAAGGGGTTTGTTAGAAGTAATTTGCCTTTGAAGCCCAAGCTATATAGCAAGGCAAGAGCTTAGTAATGTTTAATCCTGAGGGAGCACTAAAAGCAGAGGATGGTTTTGCTGGTGGCTGAATTGGTAAGCATTGCTTTGCTGGGCAATTTTGTGACTTAAAGTTTGGGAGAGAAGCGAAATTGTGGGGTAAGTTGATCTTTAGTGTGTGTGTCCAATTTTTAAAAAGCATGCGATGTAACTTTAGCATCTCTTTCCCTCCTACCCATCCCTAAAGTACATTCTTTGATTTATAGACTCTTACCCCAATTCAGAAGACAAGAGGACATTGTCACATCAAAAATCAATCAGGGATTTAGATAAAACAAGAGAGTAACCCAGCCCATCTTAATAATGGTCATTATTTGACACAGTTTTGAAGTTGGAGATAAGCAAAATCATAACTAAACTAAAACCAGCTACTCATCCATTTGACAAGATACCTGCCTCTTCGCTGAAACAAGTAAACCAAACCATAACCCCTCAATCACAACAATAGTCAACCTTGCCCTTGCAGAAGGACATATGCCCCTTACTCTAAAACAAGCAGGTATAAAACCAATCTTGAATACATTGGGAAGATCTGATGATTGGGACAACTACCGACCAATCTCCAACTTAGTCTTCATTGCAAAAAATATAGAAAAAGCAGTGCTTACCCAATTACAGTCTCATCTAGAAGACAATAAAACCCTATATCCTAACCAATTTGGATTTCGGGAAAAAAAAATAAATTGCTCATTGAAAAACTCTCATCTCAATTCCTAACTCACCCTATACTACAAGGCTTTGACTCTAATAAATCATATTGCCTAGTGCTGATTAGAAATGAGCTTCGTGTTTCTGGCTCTGGTCGGGTTTCAGTTTGGGCGCTTCGTGCGAAAACTCATTTTCCCACAGATCGTTTTTCAGCAAAAACAAAGCTGGAACCCGAACAAAAAAAAAAAACCCCCGAATCGGAAAAAAAGCCCCCCCACCCCTTCAATTTTATTTTCTTACAACCCCCCCCCCCCATCATCCCGATCCCTCCCCAAGACTTACTAAAAGCCCTGGTGGTCCAGCGGGGTCCCGCGAGCGATCTCTCCGTCCGTGCCATCTTGTGCTCCTACCAAGTGACAGGGGCCAACCAATGGCACCGGTAGCCCCTGTGACATAGTAAGGGCAAAGGTTATCAGCGTCATTTTGAATACCGGCAGCCAACGGCCCGAGTGCAGGAGATCGCTCCAGGACCCCGCTGGACCACCAGGGACTTTTGGCAAGTCTTGGGGAGGTCAGGAGTCCTGACCTCCCCAAGCCCAGATAAGCAAACTGATCAAATCCCACATAAACAAACTGATCAAATCAGGATTCTACAAGCTGCAAGTCCTGAGCAGATTGAAGCCTCTACTAAACACAGCAGATTTCAGAATGGTATTGCAATCACTAATATTCTCAAACCTTGATTACCGTAATTCCCTACTTCTGGGACTTCCGACCAGTCACCTAAAACCTCTGCAACTACTGCAAAATGCTGCAGCTCGACTACTGTCCATAACAAAGAAATCCGACCCCCATCACCCCAATTCTGATCGCTCTGCATTGCTCCCTGTACAATCAAGAATAATCTACAAAGTACTTACAATAATATTCAACAACATTTATCCGAACAATGATCTGATGGGAATAACATTTAGACCACAAAATCCACCACAAATGCTCAGATTACAAAACAAAGGCCTCCTAGAAATCCCGATCATAAGAAACTCCCATCTAACACGAAGAGAAAGAGCGATTTCAGTCACTGGCCCAAAACTATAAAACTCCTTGCCAGAGGACCTGCAAACAATAACAGACTTTAAAAAATTTAAGAGCAAGTTAAAAACATGGCTATTCACAAATGCCTACTGTCTGACAGAAAACTCCAGTTCGTCATGAGTCTGATAACCAGAAATGTCCTCACCAATTCCCCCTTACGTAACCAGTTATGTCTTTCCTTAATTATACCTGTCCTTGATTTGCATCCTCTGCCTCTAAATGTTTCTCCAGTTTACTACCTGTACATATGCCTACCTCAGTTTTTCACTATTTATTTATGAATGTCAAACCTGTACACCATTATGAATTAGTGATTTTCATATGGAATGACAGTATATAAAAAACATAAATAAAATAAAGTCCCAACTCCAGTTTGGCAGCCCCTGTTATTCCTGGGGGAATTCTGTGCAAAACAATTTAAAATTCTGCACACAAAAATTTAAAATTCTGAGCATAAAATCTAAATTCTGCATCTTTATATTGGTCAAAATAGCACAATATACATGACAGTCTTTAAGTAATTAATTTAAAATATAATACAGAAAAAAGTTATTATTTAAAGATGCAGAGTTTTAAATATTTTGAGCAGAAATTCACTGTAAGAATGTCCCTTCCATTCTCTCTCCCTACTCCCCTGGCCAGTCACCTTTCACTTTGCCCTCTCAGACCCCAAACAGTGTTGTCAACTGGCTCCAGATTTTCAGAACAGGTTGATCCAGTCCTGGTTTTACTCCCCTGCATGTAAGTACTTATAGTCTTGCTTTTCTTAGGGAATGCAATAGGGAAATCAGAATAAGTTCCAGCATACAATGGGGTAAAACCGGAACTAGATCAACCTGTACTGAAAATCTGGAACTAGTTGGCAACCCTAGCCCCAACTCCTCCACCCTCCACTATCTCTCCCCTCCCCCTCTAGGCTCAACCTCTTCCACTATCTCCATTTCCAGAGTTTGACCCTTCTCTCCAGTACTGCCCCTCACACAGGCTCCCCCCTGTCCCTCTCTCTCTCACACACCTTCACACAGGCTCCATCTCTCACAAATAAGCACCCTCACTTACTCACATACACATACACTCCATCATGACTCAAATAAAAAAACTCCTATCACAAATATCACTCACCCTTAACAACACAAAAACTGAAATCCTACACACACACACACACACACACACACATCTCCAACCATCCCCCCACATGGAATATCCAAAGCCATTCCTCCAATCAAATCCAAAGCTCAATTGTCACAACAGTAACGGCATCTCACTATACACCGAGCTCAATCTAAAAACCTTCATAAATACAATAAAAAAAGAGGGCTATTTCAAACTACAAGTCCTCAAAAAAATCAAACCCCTACTACTCACCCAAGACTATCGGTCAATACTCCAGGCCCTCATCCTGTCTAACTCGACTATTGTAACTCCATCCTCCTAGGACTTCCAGCTTCCACCCTCAAGCCACTTCAACTATTACAAAATGTTACAGCCACATCCCTCACTAACAGCAAGCGCTCCACACACATAACCCCCATACTGAAAGAACGCCATTGGCTCCCCGTTGTACATAGAATCCAGTATAAAACCCTCATGCACAAATCCATCTACAAATCCATCGACTGGCTTAAGGACACCCTTCATCCATACACCGCTCAAAGAAACCTACGTTCTAAAAGCACTGGACTTCTCTCAATCCCTTCCATCAAACAGGCACACCTCACTTCAATGCGAGAACGTGCAATTTTTATAGCAGGAACAAACTACCAACAAAACTCCGAACTGAACCCCTCTCCACAGAACTTCAAGACAGCCCTAAAACCTGGCTCTTCCGAAAGCCTATCCCAACAACAATTAACCCACACTACTTAGATCCATCCCTACTCCCTCCAAGAAAATCTCACAGCCCACCAAGAGACCTCATAACATCTCAACAAACACATACTTCAACACTTACATTCAGCAATGTTAAAGACAATGTTAAGAAATTTATTAACATTTGTTAATCAATGTTGTATAATGTTTCAACTGTTAAATCAATACATAGTTGTGTTATTCATAATGTTACAATGTAAAGATAATATGACCGCCGTCACATTATCACAAAGTTAACATGTAAACCGATGTGATACTCATGTTTAATGTCAGTATATAAAAATAAATAAATAAATAAATACACATACAATACCTTTTTCATACATACCAGCTACCAATCTCTTACACACATACATACTCCTTTCACAATTTCCTCACATAGACTCCCTCTCTCTGGCACACACATTCACACACCTTCACATATGCCTCCTCTCTCACACATACACACACCCTCCCTACACACAGGCTTGCAGTCTTATATACACACACACACACACAAATACACTACACACACACCCCTACACATAGGCTCACAGTCTCTCACACACACCTTCTACATACAGACTCACTCTTACTCTCACCAGAGCCTGCTCCATCTTCGCCGCACGCAGGGCCTTCATAATTTTTTTCCACGAACGGGATGGGATCTGCGTGTTGGCACCCTAGGGCCTGCTTCATCTTTGCTGTGAGTGGGATGGGCTCAACTCATGACTGCTGGGGCCTGCACCAACTTCACCGTGAGCAGGATGGGCTCTGTTCACAGCATACCAGGGTCTGCAGGAGGGAAATTCTGTACAAATTCTGCACTCTGCAAAAGCAGAGAATTCCTGTGCTGCCTTAGAGGATCAAGGTCACCTGGAAGGACAGCATCACCTTAGTGTAACAGGAATGATCCTGTACCTAGAACCTGCTCTCCAAGTAATGCATTATACTCTCACACTGAGAATGGGTCTCCAAGGGCTTGTGCCCAGGAGGGAAGGGTTAAGACTTCTGTCAAAGCTGGTGATTCAATCACCAGGAATGCAGATAGCTGGGTGGCTGGTGGACATGAGGATTACTTGGTAACTTGCCTGTCTGCTGCAAAGGTGGCAGACCTCACAAGTCACTTACAGGCTGATTCAGAAAAACACGCAGGAGAGCGGGCGAGCGCCCGCACTCCCGGCGCACGCACAGGCCACTCTCCTGGGCGCGCGATTCAGGAGGGTGGCCTATGCAAATTAGAGCCCGCAGTAAAAGGAGGCGCTAGGGACACTAGCGCGTCCCTAGCGCCTCCTTTTTTGGCAGGAGTGGCCCGCTGTCAGCGGGTTTGACAGCTGACGCTCAATTTTGCCGGCGTCTGTTCTCAAACCCGCTGACAGCCATGGGTTTGGAAAACGGACGCTGGCATAATTGAGATCCGTCTTCCGACCCGCGGACAGTGGGTTGATTTTTAATTTTTTTTTTTAATTTTTACTTTTTGGGCCTCCGACTTAATATCGCCATGATATTAAGTTGGAGGGAGAACAGAAAAGCAGTTTTTACTGCTTTTCTGTGCACTTCCCCGGTGCCGGCAGAAATTAACACCAGCCTTTGGGCAGGCGTTAATTTCTGAAAGTAAAATGTGTGGTTTGGCTGCATTTTACTTTCTGTCTCACGCGGGAATAACTAAAAGGGCCATCAACATGCATTTGCATGTTGTGGGCGCTATTAGTTTTGGGGGGTTGGACGCGCGTTTTCGACGCGCTATTACCCCTTACTGAATAAGGGGTAAAGCTAGCGCGTCAAAAACGCGCGTCCAAATGTACTGTGTCAGCCTGTTAGACAGAATTTTAGACAGTGCAGGGGAGAAGCTCGCTGTCATGGTACATATGGGTACTTGGGAAAGTGTGGGAGGGAGGTTCTGGAAGCAAAGTTTAGGTTTTTTTGGATAGCATAATATGAAATGCTCCCCATTCCACGTGCAGGACCCCAGAGGTAGGCAGCATTCCAGAGTCTCAATGTGTGGATGAGATGATGATGCAGGGAAGAGAGATTTAGTTTTGTTAGGAACGGTCAAAGATTTGAGGAAGAGGAGCCTCTTCTGAAAGGATGGGCTCCACCTTAGCTAGGATGGAGGCAAGCTGCTGGTGCTCACATTTAAAAAGTAGACAGAACAACTTGTAAACTAGAACATGGGGGAAAGCTGACAGTCACTCTGCAGTGCATTGTTCAGAGGGAAGTATCGTCGATGGATACTAACGAATAGGAATGTTAGAGCATCCCAAAAGAGAGGTTCCAATAAAGGCAAGAGGTAGTCCAGCTGCCTTTAACTAAAGAACAAATTGAGATAAAAGATTCCAAATTATCCCTGACAATTGCTAGGAAAGTTGTACATACAAATAAACTTCTATTAATCAATAGATATTAGGGAATAGCCACTGCTTGTTGCTGGCATTAGTAGCTTGGGATCCATTAATATTTTACTACTTGCCAGGTACTTGTGACTTGGATTGGCCACTGTTGGAGACAGGATACTGGGCTTGAAGGATCCTTGGTCTGACCCAGTCTGGCATGCCTTATGTTCAAATACAAATTATATCTTGAAATGTCTGTATGCAAATGGAGGAAGTCTAAAAAGTAAGATGGAAGACTTAGAATGTATAGCACTAAAAAGACTTAGTACATACAGGAAAAGTGCAGAATAAACTTGCAGGTCTGAAGGTTTGTCAACTTCTTCATCAAATTTAATAATATTTCTTATAATGGCAACTCCACCTGGTTTATAATAGCAATTCAACGGGTCCCCCGACACGGACCCTGTGTTTCGCCATCAGGCTGCGTCGGGAGGGACAGACGTCTTTATACCAGCATTCGTATTAGTTGTATTGTACTTGTATTGCTGAGTGCTGTTAGATGTTCGAAGTGTTAAAGGAGGCACTTAGGGAAAACAAGGCCATAGCAGAAAGACAAAATGAATTCTTTGATTCGGTGTTTTGGAGGAGGATGCTGGTAAGATACTCATGCCGGAAATGGTATTTAAATGGTGATGATTTGGAGGAACTGAAACAAATCACAGTGACCCTAGAAATAATAAGGCAGCTTGACAAACTAAAGCATAGCAAATTGCCTGGACCAGATGGTATAAACCCACAGGGTTCTGAAAGAACTAAAAAATGAAATTGAAGATTTATTATTAGTAATCTGTAACCTATCATTAAAATTGTCTATTATACTTGAAGACTGGCAGGGTACATTACTACAGGGGTCCGGAAGGCTCCTTGGTGCATGAGCCCCGGCCAAGGACCATTGCTACAATGAGCAGACGGTATGTGGAGGGCAGGGGAGTAGATAAAACATATGACATAAAAACTCCTCAGGTAGCTGGGAATGAAAGCTCCTGGTGCCAGATCCCAGCCCTAGTTCTGATTTAACTGGAAGTACAAAGGAACAGGAGGAAATTGCTGGGTCCATAAAATAAAAAAATAAACCCAAATGTACTGCCTTGCAAAAATTAAAAAACAGCTGTCAAAATGCTCCTTTCCAAAAAAAGTGTCCTTACAGCCCGTTAAGTTATTACTAGGCAGCCAGGGAGACTTTTTTAAAGTTATATTTACTGAAAGCATCCCAATGCCCTGCATATTGGTGATTCCATACCCCATCATAGCTTCCAAGGGGGAGAAGGGATGAAGACAGTATCATCATGATTAAAAAAACAAACTTTTTATTTAACAAGTTTAGAAAATCAAAATGGTATGAGTCATGAAAAGCAAAACTAATACGGTGGGTAGCAAGAAATATCACTGGGATAGCACCCTAGCTATGGGCACAGTACAAGTGAAGTAATCAAGATTTCTCTTTATAAAACTTTCAAACATCCAATTTACCAACCTTGACCATGTCCTTGTATCACTGCAAGAAAAATCTGATGCATGGACTATTGATTCTCTCAAAATTGCTAAGACCTCACTAACGAAACATATTCGGTCTAATGCTGCATATATGCCATGTGTTGAACAACAAAAATGTTGTGAGCATGGATTCTTGGACCAAGGTGGAGCCCTTCAGGTCCCCACCATCAGCTGGCAGTGTTGGATGAGGCAGAGGCCCAATTGGAGCTTTGCAATATCAGCCTATGTTCCCCTTATGTTGAGCCCTCAGGTGCTGCGGCCAGCAGGTGGGGACCTCTGATGATGATTCAAAGATCTGTAGCTGAAGCAGGGACATGCAGGCAAAGTAGAGGACAAGCTTGGGTCAAGGCTCACAGCGTACAAGGAAGGTCAAGTAGTCAGGCAGAGGTCAGGCAGAGGTCAGTGGCAGGCAGTGTTTGAGAGGAATCCAGGAAGTAAGCTGAGGTCAATACCATGTATCTATCCAAGGAAATGGGGGATGGGCAGGCAGGAAGATGAGGAGCAACACAGGAGATGAGGCACACAGAAGGACTGAAGAAGTAAAGACTGACCACAGGGACTAAAGAGACGAAGACCACAAGAACTCAAGATCAAGACACTGGAACTGAAGACAAGAACGAAAACCAGTAACTGAAGACGCTAAGGCAACTCACTACAGAGCAATAGGGAGACCTGTTGCCTAGGTGTGGAGGAGATGCTGCAGTGGCCTTTTATAAGCCTTTTCAGATGATGTCATCACAGGATACCGCTAGCCTTTTCCCATTGCGGGTCCTTTAAAAGAAATGTAATTGGGTGCAGGCGTCCCTTAGAGGGTCTGGGGTGAGTGTTGGCGGGGTCCTGCCACATCAAGGAGCAGCATCCTACCGCACAGGCAGGGGAAGCGGCCTGGAGGTGCTGGATTGTGTGACCTGACCCAATAGATGAGTGTGGAGGTCCACAGGAGGAGCCCGCGGACCGCCAATCGCAAAACAAAGGTTCTGCATCAAATCTGATGGTACTGGAATGATACTGAAGGGATCAGCAATGGCAGATTTTACTGTGTACGTTTAGAAGAATACTACTTAAAAATCAGGGCTTATCGTTAACTGACATCACAATTTCCATTAATTAGATAGGTTGCATGGTTTGGTTGGGGAGAGGGGCAGGTTCCCTTAGCATTAGAACTTAATATACACATATACACACACCCACACATGTGGTTGAAAAGAAAATTACTTTTCTACCTTTACTTTTGTTGTTTTCTGTTTATATGGTGAACAGCAGATAACCTTTTGTCTTTTTGTTATTTAAATCTGCATTGGTGCAGATTCAAATATATTAAAGGAGCATTATCAGGAAGATAATTTCTCTTCAGCAGGACTGATTTAACATAGAAAAGAGGAGCGTGCCAGGTCTGCAACACTGTACTCTACAGAGGAACGCATATGATTTGCATGGATGAAATCCAAAATCAAAAAATATTTACAAGCAAACAAAATATGAATCATGAAATGGTTGTGTACCTCCTAAATACTGTTCTTCCATTTAATCCTGTCAGAGACAAGTTTCAATTTGAGCAGTTTTTAATATATAAATAACAGAGGGTTTCTTGCAGAAATCTGAAATCATCTGATGCCAAATAATTTACAAGTGAATACAGCAAAATGTATGTATTTATTTATTTATTTGGGTGTTTTTGTATACCGGGATACGTTGGGAACATCATCTCGGTTCACAGATAACTTAAAATAGCAATAAATAAAAATAAAAAATTTTTTAATAAATTAAAATGTAATACATTACGCCAGAGAAGAGGAAGAAATATTGTGCCAGCTGAAAGTAAATTTATTTAGGACTAAACGGCTACCAACCAAAAATGTGAATACCATACCATCTCTTTAAAAGGTCTGTTCTATTGATCACTAATTTTAAAAGTTTTAGGTGTTTATTATTCAGATCACAGCTGTTCTTCAAAGTCCTTATTGCTAGTTATCACCTTGCTCAAATTAGCATGAGTCAAGCCAAGGCCTTTAGCCGTGTTATTCAGAATGATCTGCCTCATGAAGCCCGTAGTTATTAAGATCTTTCTTCTCATAAAACTGAATATGAAACTCATCTTTTAGGCATTTGGAAGATAAGTCATTTTGTGTTTGTTTCTTGGTCTTCAAAGTTGTCATCAATTAGCCTGACTTTATTTTTAACTTGCGTTAATAGTTCTGAATTTTACTGTTCTGCAAAATTTGCTCTGAAAATGTGTGAGAGAGGCAATGAGTGTTTGAGTAGTGAGCATGTGTATAAGCTTTAGAGAGTGTGCGAGTCAATGAGTGTTTGTATGTGAGTGCGTGTGAGAATGAGCATACGTGTTAGTATGTGTATATGAGAAAGAGGAGAAAGTCTGTGTGCCACCACCCCACACTAATTCAGACAATCTCAGAGTGACTGGAAATCAAAAGGTCCCATGCATTGAAAATTGGATTTTTTAAAATCCTTATTCATTGTAATTGGGTGTTATTTGATGTGTGTTTTCAAATATTTTATTGGAGTTATAAAAATATTTATTTATTTATAACATTTATAGACCGCCTACCACCGTTTCTAGGAAATTTCCAATTTGACACTCATAAAAGGTAAGTCAATTAAACGATATAAGCAAACAATATAATTGAAATAAAGCACATAATAAAATCAATAAAACCAGAAAACAGGACAATAAAACATATCATAAAAACAAATAAAACACTTATAAGCTGCCAACTCAATGTCTAGAAATATTAGATATCATTCTGATGGCTCAAAATCATAATTACCAACAAGTTAAAAAATGTATGCAAGTTTTTAATTGGATGTTCTATTCAGCAGTTTTGAAATATGTATTCTTTTTATTAATATGGTGTTATTATTATGATTGAGGTTTTTATATTACTTCATTTGTTTGATGAATGGTGATGATTCTGTTTTTCCATTGTTGCACTGCATATAGAGTCTGACTTGTTATGGTTTCCAGTTCAGTTATTTATCTGCAAAAAAAAAAAAACAAAAAACAAAAAATTTTATGGTCTCTTTACTCTGTTTGGTGAGGGTCTGTCTGTGCTCTGTATGTGAGACTAAAGTAAGGTATTCTTCTAGTATGTAGTTCCTGTATAGGGATCTATAGCAGCTTGGCTTGCTTTGTTTTCCTAATAGGAGGTGTATTGGTGTTCCAGGGCCTGGTGTAATATTGCAGTGTTTCCTTTTCATAGATAGGGTTGTTTCTGTTTGAATGCTCTTTTGGTATATGAGGTTATATTGTAATTGTAATTCCATTTATTCATAGTTTTCTGAGGACCAAGCCTACACCCAACACATGTTGCAATAGGTCTAAAGAAAAGACATTATCAAACAAGAACTTGGATGCTTTGCTGAAGGAATTTCCATGCAACAGTTTGGTGGTTCACAGGAGTTAAAGATTGAGACCATGTTGACATAAAAACTGTACTTATTTGCAATTATAAAAAAAATGCTTTTCTGAATTTTGGTAAAGGACTGGTAATTACACTATGGGCTGGATTTTAAAAGGGTTACGTGCATAAGGTGGAATTTTCTTAATTGCATTAGACCTAATACCATATGAGTACCAAGTGTCTTTTTTGCAGGATTTTCTCGTTGACACCACAGTAATACATATAATTATAATATACTTGTGATATTTTTATCTCAGAAGACAATGTCCTTTTTCATGTAAAATCTGTTATTATAAATGCATAATTTTGAAATATGTGTGGGGAGAGCAGGGTTAGGGCTCAAGGCTATAAAGTTTACCTTATACCCTTGCACTGGCTTCATGGGGGAAAGCAAGATTGCATCTGGACCTGTGTTGCTTCAGGTCAGTGGCTCTCCCAGTCTCAGCTGTAGCAGTGATGAGTACATTCATCACCTCAGCTTCATTTTATTTATTTTTTTTAGCCTGGGCAGAAGCCGGCAGCATGGATTAATTCTGGTCCCGTCCCCCCCCCCCCCTCCCTTGGAGCAGGTAGGCTGCAAAGTCCGGAGTACCATAAAAACAGTAGATTGTGTGCTAAACAATCAATGGGAATGCACTGGAGTGGGGGGAGGGAGGCCTGCAGAAATGGAGGCAAACTACAGTCATATATAGGGAGGGTGTTGTAAGTAAGTTTAGGGGTGCAGGGATCTGTCTGCTAAAGGATACTCCCAGTGCACCTCCCACTTCACGATCCTAAGTTAGGAAAAAGACAACGTGTTCTCCTCAAAAAGATTTATTTATTAGATTTGGCAGGATTTAGTATTTAGAAAAATAACAATTCCTGTCTCTAACATCCTGGCCACTAAGCACCAGTTTTTCCGAGAGATAGTTCTGTACTATGGGTGGTTATCAACATGCCATAAACCTTAGCCTGCTTAATATATTAATACTTATAGCTAACTTACCCCTGGTCCCAACTTCAGGCGATACCCCTTTGTTCACCTCTGAAACAGACTCCAGCTGGAGAATGTATGCAGGGAATGAGACTTGCTTCCTGGGTTTGGTACTGCCAGAGCTGGTGGCAATCTAGGAAGAAGACTTGCTTCTGGCTCTGGTACTTGCCGAGCTGTCTGGGGTTTGCTCTCGTCCCTCACCATCTCAGACTCCATGTCACTCTCCGCACCTGAGCAGGGTGTCCTCTCTCTGGTCCCCTAGCCACACTTAGTCTTCTCCCTCCTCGACAGCAGGGGGTGCTGATCTGCTTAGTGCTCCCCTTTCGCTTTTCTGGTTCCTTTTCTTTCAGGAGTCCTTTCTCTGGTTTCAGGGTTGCTCTCAAGGTTCGCTCTTTCAGGGTCTCGTTCTGAGGGTCGCTTCCTCTGCCTTATATTTTCCAGCTGATAAATATTCATAAACTCTGCATAATCATGTGGTGGTTGAAGGGTCTTTGCTGCATTGCAGGTCTTTTCCCCCTCCCCATTTCTCTTCGGGGGGGGGGGGAGAACTGCCACGGCTGTATGCCAAGCTGTAATGCCAGAGTCAGTGTTTTACTCTATCTCAGACTGTCCCCCTCCCTTCTTCCAAGGGTGGGGTCTTTCTGACCTCTAGACTCTGTTGGCTGATCCAGGATTCCTGTTTAGGGGCTTAGCTGCTGTGTTGTCCTTCTGCCTTGGTCCTATTTACACAGCACTTACAAACAGGTAGATCTAGATAAAATATCCTTCAGTGTAAAGTTCTCATCAGGGCAATGTCTCTTGTTTTTCCACTGAGACAGTGTTTTGGGGCCTGTCAGTATTTGACTATACTTCTTTGGCTATTATGATTCATATTTGGTGCTTTCAGTGGTAAAACATGGGATATCTCCCTATAATCAGGCCTATCCAGTACCGAGCGGTAGGAAGAGCTGCGTTAGTGCCTACGGCACCCGCGGTTACCGCCCGCACAGTGCAGCTCACCTACCGCTCGATCCTGAAGCCTAATTATATGTAAATGTAAGCCGCGTCCGAAAAGCCTTAGTCCCGCGCAACCCAGGATACTGGATAGAGCGCCTATACAGGATCCTGGGTGCGCGGGCCTAAGGCTTCACGCCACGCTGGTATCTGTCATTTCAAATGTCATTTGAAATGACAGATACCAGGAAGCAACGGCGGCGACAGCGCAGAAACAACGGCGAAACGACTTGTCAGTGTCCCCCCTCCTCTCGGAGCAGGGCGCGAAAAGCCGCCTTGCTCCGGGAGGAGGAGGGACACTGACAGCGGCGAAGCAACGGCGAAGACAGCGGCGAAGCAACGGCGGCGACAGCGCAGAAACAACGGCGAAACGACTTGTCAGTGTCCCCCCTCCTCTCGGAGCAGGGCGCGAAAAGCCGCCTTGCTCCGGGAGGAGGGGGGACACTGACAGCGGCGAAGCAACGGCGAAGACAGCAGCGAAACGACTTTTCAGTGTCCCCCCTCCTCTCGGAGCAGGGCGCGAAAAGCCGCCTTGCTCCAGGAGGAGGGGGGACACTGACAGCGGCGAAGCAACGGCGAAGACAGCGGTGAAACGACTTTTCAGTGTCCCCCCTGAATTGGCCGCTGAAGACGTGACGTCACGACATCACGTCTTGAGCGGCCAATTGCACGCTTTCCCCGTGCAGGCGGCCATCTTGTCGGGAGGAGCTAAGGCAGGCCAGATCGTGTTCCTGCTCATGGCTGGCTGCAAAAAAGTAAGTTTTTTTGCCGGCGTCCGGGCTGGGGGAAAGCTTCACCGTTGCTAGTGTCCCCCCTCCTCCCGGAGCAAGGCGGCTTTTCCGCCCTGCTCCGAGAGGAGGGGGGACACTGAAAAGTCGTTTCGCCGCTGTCTTCGCCGCTGCTTCACCGCTGTCAGTGTCCCTCCTCCTCCCGGAGCAAGGCGGCTTTTCCGCCCTGCTCCGAGAGGAGGGGGACACTGAAAAGTCGTTTCGCCGCTGTCTTCGCCGCTGCTTCGCCGCTGTCAGTGTCCCCCCTCCTCCCGGAGCAAGGCGGCTTTTCGCGCCCTGCTCCGGGAGGGGGGGAGAAGAGATGACAGTGGCGAAGCAACTTACTTTTAGCTTTTAAGTTTTTTTCGCTTATTTTTTGGATTCGCCGCTGTCATCTCTCCCCCCCCCCCCCTCCCGGAGCAAGGCTGCTTTTCGCGCCCTGCTCCGGGAGGGGGGGAGAAGAGATGACAGTGGCGAAGCAACTTACTTTTAGCTTTTAAGTTTTTTTCGCTTATTTTTTGGATTCGCCGCTGTCATCTCTCCCCCCCCCCCTCCCGGAGCAAGGCTGCTTTTCGCGCCCTGCTCCGGGAGGGGGGAGAAGAGACAAGCGGCGAAACAACTTACTTGCACGGGGGAAAGCGGTCTCTGTGGCAGCCCCAGTCCTCTCCCCTGCTCCCGAAGCCAAAAAAAAAAAGCTTTTTTTTTTTTTGGCTTCGGGAGGAGGGGAGAGGACTGGGGCTGCCACGGAGACCTGCACCCATGATCGCGGCCGGGGCAGGTGAGCGGGGGCTGGGGGAAAGCTTGCCACCTACCCTTACCCATGCCTCTACCGCCTGGGTCAGGGTAGGCGGTAAGTTTGCAGGTTAAACGCGCGACAAAACGGCAGGGAAAGGTAGCGTTAGTCGGGGCGCGGGTTACAGGATGCTAGGGGAATAGCTAATTGGCTCGTTTGCATGCAATATCGAGCTAATTCGCTCGTTTGCATGCAATATACATGCCGCGGGCGGAAGGGGTTACCCGGGGAATTTAGGACGCGGTAGGAGTAGGTTAAAGGGGATTCGGGATCGCAGGAAGGGCTAACGCGGCCAGAACGTGAGTTAAAAGCGGCTTAGGAGCAGGGTAAACGTGGCCGCACTTTACAGGATAGGCCTGAAAGTGAGCCAGGAGAAAGTGCCTGTTCAATATTAGTGAGGCTTCTGAATGAGGTGGCTGGGCTAAGTTCTGAGAGTGGCAGCTGGCTGTAGAACCAGTGAAAGTTTCCTGGAGAGTGAGGGTGCCAGAAAGGAGTGGACATAGGAAAAGAAAGGGACTGCTGCAGAAGGGCAGGCAACAAGCAAGAACTTTGCATAATGATGCAGCAGAACTGGGGCAAGAGCACTCACTGAGGGGCGGATTTTAAAAGCCCTGCTCGCGTAAATCCGCCCGGATTTACGCGAGCAGGGCCTTGCGCGCCTATTTTCCATAGGCCCGCCGGCGCGCGCAGAGCCCCGGGACTCGCATAAGTCCCGGGGTTTTTCGAGGGGGGTGTCGGGGCATGTCGGGGCGGGGCCGATCGGCGCGGCGTTTTGGGGGCGGGATGCGGCGTTTCGGGGGCGGGCCCAGGGGCGTGGTTTCGGGCCGGGGCGGTCCGAGGGCGTGGCCGCGCCCTCCGGAACCGCCCTCGGATCGCGTCTCCGCCGCCAGCAGCCCGCTGGCGCACGTGGATTTACGTCTCCCTCTGGGAGGCGTAAATCCAGGGATAAAGGTAGCGGCCTTGGAGGGAATGGAGACAGGCTGCGTGGCTCGGCGCATGCCGGCTGCCCAAAATCGGCAGCCTTGCGCGCGCCGATCCAGGATTTTAGCAGATACGCGCGGCTACGCACGTATCTACTAAAATCCAGCGTACTTTTGTTTGCGCCTGGTGCGCCAACAAAAGTACGCGCTCGCGCTGTTTTATAAAATCTACCCCTGAGTGAGCATATAAGCAGCAGCACAACAGCAGAATGTGTGTATATATGTGCCTGAGAGATTGGGCCGTACAAGAAGATTTGGTGCCCTAAGCAAACCTTTGGTCATTCATGCACAAAGTCCCATCACCACCAACAGCAGCAACTTAACTATTGGAAGCAGTCCCAGCACAGTACTCCCTCCTACTGGCAGCAGTGTCTCCAGTCCAGTGCTCCCTTCTTTGGTGGAATTGGTTCTGGTACACCACCACTCAACCTCACGTTGGCAGGATTTTGACACCCCCAAAATCATAGCGATCTAGGCCCCCTCCTAGTTTGCCTAATGGAAGCACCAGCCCTGCTGAGAGAGGGTAGGTGTATATCTTTGCCTGTGTTTGTGGGGGGAGGGGGGAAGAGAGAGACAGATAGACAGATTGCTGGGAACAAGGAAGAGGAGATTTAGAGAGTTGGCCTTTTCTTTTGGCCAAGGCTAAAAGGTGAGACAGTTCTCCATTATTGTAAATTTTGGTTTTCTGGCTCTTGCTGTATGAAAGATTGGCCAGCCCTACCCTATTATATGCATGGAGCTGAAACTCTAATTTCTCCAAGAAAAGTAGGACTACATCTCCACACATGCACGGAGACAAAACCAAAACTGGATCAGCTAGCTCACGTTCACCTGAATGAGTTGGCAAGCCTTCTGTAACCTTGAGGGAAATCATAAATCGCTCCCTTTCTCCTCAAATCTAAACCTCAATCTTTATTTTTAGGTGGAGACAAGAAATAAGACTTCTTATAGTCAATTGGGGCTTTTTTTTTTTCAGTTTGCTGAATAAACATTTCTGATCTCATTCTGCAGAGCTCCAAACATGCAAGAGAGATTCTTTAGAGCCTCCAAGTCCCTCTGTTAGCTGCCTGCTACCTTACTGGTAAATTTTAAAAGCCTTGTGCGTACCAAAACTGAGAGATACATGCGTGACTCAGACCTGCATGTGCCGTTGTCCCGTTCCATGCACAAAAATCGATTTGCCAAAAAGGGGCAGGGCATTGGCGGGACGAGTCTGTAGCATGAAGTCAGCATGCAAGTAGTTACATGCACAAGCATGCACTAGGGTCTCCTATTGCATAACTTTACTTCTGATATGGTCGGCGTGTAAGTCATGTAACAAAAAAAAATAATACGCTAGTCAACAGGGTTTTAAGGATCAGGGATAATAGGGTAAAAGGGAGGCAAGTTAGCTAGGTGGATTAAGAAGTCCTCTCCTTTACTGGGGTGAACTGGGAAAAATCAATTGTAAATAATTGCTCTTCTGTTAAATTCCTCTCGCCTTTTTCTCCTTCTCCCAGTTTAAACATCCCTGTTTTATTGTAACTTCAGAGTTTCTCTGCACTTGTTACTGTCCTGTGTTATTTTCATTTTACACCCCTTGTTAAATGTAAACCAGCATGATGTGAACTCTTCTCGCGAATGCCGGTATATAAAACACTAAATAAATAAAATAAATAAATAAAAAGGGCTATTGTGTTGGCGCACGTAGCTACTAAACCTCCCCCCACCTCTGCGTACAAGGATGCATTTGCGCGCATATGCATGCATCAATATAAAAATGTGCGCACATATATACGTGTGTATAGCCAATTATATAACACACGCACATGTTATAAAATCGCCACATCCATGTGCGTGCACAGATCTTAAAATTTATCTCTTAGACGGTAACTTTCATTCCAGCGTGTATATACACGCGAATGGACACAGCCATTTTATAACATATGCACATGTTATAAAATCAGCGGTGCGTGCATGCATGTGCATGTAATTTTACGTGGCCACACACATGTGCGTGCAAATGCCAGCTCTATTGTGTAAGTGGAGGGATTTTGCTAGATACTTGCGCTGATGTAATTACCCATTTTCCCAGTTCGCCCAGTTAACAGATCAGACTTCCTAACCCCACTAATTTAAAGGCTCTCTTCTCCCCTGTTAGACCCGACCCTTAAAACCCCCTCTGATTAGCCCTGAATATTTTGACTTACATGCTAGCCATAACACCCCGGCGCGCGCTTGTGTGCTTAAGTATTTACGTGCACATCTCTTGGCCTTCCCCTGACATATCCACACTCCTCGCAGACCATGCCATACCCCTTTAGTGAACTTTTAGATTTGTGCACATAGCGGGAGATACATGCGCACTCGGGTGCTTTTTAAAATCCAGCCTGAGAGACGCATGTCTCTTCCGGCTTTGGTGCTCGTAGGGCTTCTAAAATCAACCTCTTACAGCATAGGGGATAGGGCCTGCACATTTCTATCCTCGCAAAATGTTCTCACAGACCTGAATCCTATTCAAGATTTGAAATGAGATGGGTCTGGGAGTGGCTCATAGGAAACCAAGTGTGTATGAAACCTGAAGACTCTGAAATAATATGAAAATGAGGAATGAAATTAAGTCAAGTTATCATGGGACATCCCCAGTCCTATCAAAGTTAGGATTCTAATGCTGTAGCAGCAATGCTTCTATGCTGAATCACACTTTTCACTCTGCTTATTTTTTACCAACAAGTCCATGTTTGCTGACATTTGGAAAATAAGTTCATTGTCCTAATCAATGCCAGCCTGCCAAATTTCAGGGAAGAAACAAAAACATTAGGTAAGCAAGTTCTGAGTATTTTGTTTCTGTATTTGATTTGAGCTGTGTGTATTTTTTTATTACAAATGTTCATTTGTACATCACCTAATCCTTGGTTTAGGCGATTAATACATTTTTAGTAAACTAAAGACAGGCAAGAGAAAGCATTTTATTTGTTCATGTTTCAAAACTCCTTTGCCCTCCTGTAGTAGCTCAAAATCCCTAGAGAACTTCCAAGCCAAGATTGCGCACGCCCTTAGAGATTCATCTGAAGCAGCTACACTTGGCATTTAAAAAAATGTTAAGTTCAAGTTATGAAGATTTAGGAGTGCACAATAAGTCTGGGCTTAAACTTTGTCTTATGCGAATGCATGATAAAGCAAGACGGAGACCCACATGCTAGCTGTGTAACACAAATTAGGCGAGTTCATACAACACACATACACATACTGCATGCAATTAGATCCTTGGACAGACACTAAAGCTAACAAGCACATTTGCTTTGCTATGAAATAGCTCTAAACAA